>NW_028261398.1:2588387-2905887 GCF_051295495.1 Thamnophis sirtalis | reverse complement strand
CGCGAGCTGCACTGGCTACCTGTCGATCTCCGGGTGCGCTTCAGGGTACTGATGACCACCTTTAAAGCACTCCATGGTAGTGGATCTGGGTACTTGAGAGACTGCCTTCTGCCGATTACCTCCCTTCAACCGATCAGATTGCACAGACTGGGCCTCCTCCGAATTCCATCTGCCAGTCAATGTCGACTGGCGACTACACAGAGGAGAGCCTTTTCTGTTGCAGCTCCGACCCTGTGGAATGATCTCCCCGTCGAGATTCGCACCCTCACCACCATCCAGACCTTCCGCGCAGCCCTTAAGACCTGGCTCTCCCATCAGGCCTGGGGATAGGTTCCCAATTTACCCGCCCGAGTGTTGACTGTTGAATGCAAGTTGTGTTTTATTATTTTATTCTGTTCACATATTGTCTGTCTTTGGTATTGCACTCCCTTCCCTGTGATTGTAAGCCGCCCTGAGTCCCCTCAGGGAAAAGGGCGGCCTATAAATCTTAATAAAATGTCCAAAAAAAAAATGTCCAAATCATTTCAACTTGCTGGTTTGGTTGGGTTCATCAGTCAGAAAATCTGACAACCAGAACTTGTGGGATCTTCTAGAAGGTATTGTTTATGGTCTAATTTTGTAAGCTGCCCAGAATATAAGAATAATATTACTCTATATAAGCTGAATAAATAAATGAATTGCACAAAACAAATTGCAAGCACAGTAATAAGAGAGTTCCACAATTTTGCAGCCGTGATGTTTGTCACACCCAAGAGGCCGTCCTTGTATATTTAGCAGAAGTTTGTCTAGAATTCTCTTCACTTCTTCTTCAAACACCGGCCACCAACATGTCCAACAAGAGCATCCTTGGCTTGTGGTTATCACTCGTTCTCTTTGGGGCTGGTAAGTTGTGTCTATTTTACTTATGTTTCTAGCTTTAGTTTCAAACCAGGACTGAAATTTGGGGCTCAAAACATGGTTTGTTTCCTTGACTATAACTTGGATCATTACTGGAATAGATACAAAACTCTGGAGGATCTTGGAGTCCATTGAAAACTGCTGAGTTGGGGAAGATTTTTAAGAAAAAGGCAGATAAGATTGAAAATACAAATTTTATAATAAGAGATGGACAATATTTTCCCCTCTTTTCTTTGCAAAACATAAGAAACATAAAGATGATGCCATTATTGGTGTGTTCATATGGGTGGATTATCTCACTTGACAATACAGATTTAATTAGCAGGAGTAAAAACCCAATTTCAGACAAAATGTATTAATAATGGAAGTCCAGAGCACATAAGTAAAATTGGCAAAATCCCAAATAATTTTTCAATCAACATGGTAAAAAGATTGTATAGAATCTTCTAGATATGGGAAAGACATTAAAAGATGGGATTTAAATCAAGAACCAACAAACCAAGAACCAACTTGGTAAAATTTTAATGAGGACAGACAAAAATTGATTAAAAATACATAATTACTTATAGTCTTATAAAATGGAGGAAGAGCAAGTCAAAGAAACAAAGATTGTATGGCCAAATGTTTTTGGTTATAATATAGAATTAGAGAAATGGTAAAAACTTTGGGACATTTATAAATTGACTATGGCTTTGGCATACAAAGAGAATCTTTACAAAATCTTTTAGAGGTAGCATTTACTGCCGGCAAGACTGGCCAAAAAAATTGTTTAGCAATCTATCTGCCAAATGCTGGAAATTCAAGCAATCCCCAGGTACTTACTATCATATGTGGTGGCCGTGCATTAAAGCAAGAAAACTTAAACATTGGGAGAAAATACATACCTGGCTGGGAAAGATTCTTCAACAGAATAAAGATCTGAAACCAGAAATAAGTTTGTTGGGCATAATGCCCGGAGGGTTATGATAAAGGGACCACATATTTAATTTTATATATACTAACAGCAGCAAGGATCATATTTGCAAAATACTGGAAAAATGAGAACACCCCACCAGGTGAAGATGTAATTCAAAAAAAAAATTAGACTGTGCTGAAATGGACAGACTAACTCTAAAAATAAAAGATAAAGAAGACACAGAATATTATTTGATTTGGAATGGATTTTATGAGAGGTTAGAGACAAGAGGTAGAAATTAGAGAAAGAAAGACTATGAATGTTTGTATTTAAAAAAGTTTATAACTACAATTATTACAAGTAACAAAAATGTAATTAAGTCAATGTAAAAAGAAATTTAGTTCATTAAAACTACTTGGTTATAGCATTATTATTATCATTAGTACATGTGTGATTATATAATTATTATTGGTTTATGTGTTAATATTTATTATTATTTTTTCACTGGTCTTTCTTTTTGCAAATGGTACATCCCGACAATATACTGTATTCAATATACTGGATGAATAAAACTTTTAGAAAAAATCTTTGTAGCCTCTGAGATCTCAAACACATTGTAAGAGCTCCTCTCCTAAAGAAAATGAAGACTCTTGAATTTGCAATTAGCAGAAGTGGAAAAGGAAGGAAACCAGTTGTAAAATATCAGTTCTCACAGGCACTGCTAATAAATTGACTCCAAGCCCCCTCCCCCTCCTCCCAATTGAGTGGCAGTATCACTTTTAGGGACCTGACACACATATAACCTAAAATATCTATTCACTTAATTTCCTAAATATTTCGTGTTTTACTGTTTTTCAGAGCAAAGCCCTACTGATTTGTAAGGACAGGCCGTGTATATTTTAATAATTATTCAAAGGAACATAACTTCTGCTTATGTCTTTCTCTTTCAAAACCACAGTCTGGGTTAGAAAATACATACATACTTTCATAATATCCAAGAGCAATTTACAGTTTGAAATATGTTTTGCTAAGTCCTCGCAGTTACAACTGGTCAGCAGGAGCGAGAGCGGTGCCCATTGGCTATGGCACAGGCAGGAGATTGTGGCCACCCGATTGGTCACCCGTGTCAGTTTCCACATTGCATGCTGCACCCTCGATTAAGACTGTTAGATGAATGGTGTGTTTGCTGTGGTGTGTTGTGGAAGCACTGCTGACCTGGTCAGCTGAGTCACAGCTGACAGCGAAAGAGTCCTCTCGGGGTCTTCCCGCTCTCCTGTCGGCCCACTGGAGTGATCAGATGGCTAGTCCGCAGATGGCAGTGTTGCTCGGCAAATGTTGGCTAAATGTTGGCCCTTCTCTCCGCACATCCTGCAGATGGCTGCCTTATATTTGCACTGAGCTCTGAAGTGGCTCCCACCACAGCCCAGGCCCCCTCCCTGAGGAGATTTAGCAGAGTAACCTCAACGACTGCCTGGGTTTTGAGGCGGCTGACCTCGTCATCTTCTGCCATCTCATTCACATCTTTCGTGTCCTGTTGGTTCACCAGGACTGATTTGGTGGCGGGAACTCCAACTGACTGAAATCTCTGCATTTCTGCCGGGGACCTGTCCGACATCCCTGGTGCTCAGGCTTCATCCATGTCCATCTGTAGGATGAGCTCTGAGTGGGCAAGCAATCGGCGCTGAAGCCTCATGTCTCTCAGCCCACAGACCATCTGCTCTAGTAGCGCCTCATGGAGGTTGCAGAACTCACAGTGGATGGTCGCTGTTCAGAGGGCGCCATGTATTGATTGATGGTTTCCCCATCCCTTTGAGTGCATTGTTTAAACCAGTGGTAGTCAACCTGGTCCCTACCGCCTTCTAGTGGGCGTTCCAGCTTTCATGGTGGGCAGTAGGGGTATGCTGTAACTCTGCTTTATAAATTTTATAAAGTTACTTCCCTACTTTATAAATCACCATGACTGTGGAACTGATGGGCAGTTAGAAAATTGTAATACTACCAGAAATACAAAAGTGGGTGGTAGGTATAAAAATGTCTCCAGGCGATCCGTGAGGGAGCTGGGCCATAATGGTTCTTCAGCTTCACAATGAGTGTGTCCCGTGGAATGGCATAGGAAGGCATGGGGGCTGACAGGGCTCGAGCTGTATTGAACATCTCCAGACCGCAAGAGCTCAAAAACAGCCCCTTTTCCAGTCGCTTGACAGTTCTGTGAAATCGTTGGCCTGTAAGAAACATTCAAACCACTCAAAATAAGCTTCCCATGACTCATTTGCTGGGCTAAAGACCACGAAACTGGGAATCGCGACCATCCTGACTGGATCAGCTAGTATGAGGAGACCATTATGGTCCCGACAGAATGGTGAGAATTACTAAAGCTCTACATCAAAATCAGAGTCTTTCAGAATAACAAATCCTATTGAAAGGAATCAGCTTTTGTGAGCGGCTCCCAACTTTAACACTCACAATGGACTAAATAGACTGAGATAGGATTTAATCAAAGTGTTAGCCCTGAAGCAAACCTGGCTGAGGCCATCTTGGAGGCTTCGGGATAGTCACAAGGCAGAAGAAGGGAAAGGGAAGGGAAAAATAGATAGCTGGAGTTTTGTAGTCAAGACAAACAAGTTTCCTGTGGGAACCAAGGACATACTAACAGGTGCCTGAGAGAGAGGAGTAATGCAGTAACCAAGCAACCAGCCAGCACCTCAATTGGACAATGTGACTGATGACTTGGGGGAAGGGGGAACTTTCACTTTTTAATTAATTGAAAACCACCGGAACTTTCAGAGTCAATTTTCAGTAGTTGTGCCAATATCTCCAATAAAACTGTTCTTTGAGGAATGTACCGGCCTTAAGGTTCTGCTTCATATGGGTGTACTGCTTGGAAATACTGACATTAAACCAACTCTCCTAATTCTCCACTCCAACCAGAGCTGCTCTCTTGAGTCCTGAGACCTACTGCTCATCCGATTTACTGAGGGAACAAGAAGACTCAGGGAAGACTGCAGAGATGGAGAAGAAGAAGAGAAAGCTGAAGGCACTAGCATTGCCCCCTGGAGAGCCTGAAGACCCCCATGGAGAGCCAGCAGGTGTAGAAGTGATGGTGGAGATCACCTGGAAAATGACCCAGCTGAAGGTCCACACACCTGACTACCAGAGGTCTGCACCAGGCAGAGGAGGACTTCAGATGCCAAGGTTCAGTCCAGGAGGGACCTCCCAGTGAGCTCAACGAGGGAATTGGTAACCACAGTTCTCCAGTGAAGAGCGAAGGGACCGCTGGAACAGAATGAGTCGGGGGACTGGAGATACTGGATGGCATTTCACAGACAGACCTTGGAGGGACTAGTGGAGAGGTTCAACCGAATGAGTCTCAAACACTTGGGGCAAACAAACAGGCCTGAACAGACAAGAGTGATCATGAGCCAATCTACCCTAAGGTTCCCTCCCCAACAGGACAAGGCTTCTGCTTCAGCAGTTTTTAGGCCTGGCAAGGCCGGACAAATGGGCCCCCACCATTTGGTGGGAAGGATGTAACAGAAAGCTGAGACTGGGAGTGGGCCCTCCCCTCCCTCCCAGTGCTGCTGTGGGGGAAGCTGTCCAGTAGATGAATGGCATTGAGTGAAGCGAGAGAGTTGCAGCTACATCTGAGCCACTCCCAGACACTCCCCAGGTCCCAAAAGAATACCAGGACCCAGTAGGGGTATTTAGTGAAGAGAAGTGTAATACCCCACCCACACCACAGACTGCCATAGAATTGGAACCTGGGGAGAAATTACCTAAGCCGAAGATGTACTCCATGACCCCCAAAGAGATGAGAGAGTACATCTACATGAACCTAGCCTGGGGATTCATTCAACCACCAAATCCAGAATGGCTGCCCCCGTCCTCTTTAAAGTAAAAAAAAAAAGACAAGTTGATGAGGCTAAGCATGGAGTTTACAAGAATAAACTCTGTTTGCATTGAAAATACATACCCACTCCCCCTCCTGACAGTGACGTGCGGTGAGGTTCATGGCCAGTGAAGCAAGCTGGCAAAAGCCGCCCTATGTCTGCCAGTGCTGGGGCTTCAGTGGGGCTTTCCGAAAGCCCAGCCAAAGCCCCGCCACTGTGTCCACCATAGAGTGGGATGCACCCCACTCTATGGCAGACTCAGCGCCGGGACTTTAAAGCCCTGCCGCAGGGGCCCTGCCACCACAGTGAACCACTGCTCACCTCAAACATAAGCGAGATCAACACGGAGAGCACCAGGCAGTAGCCGATGTCAGCGTGGTTGTGGATGAGAAACTCCTGGCTGAAGAGCGGGTGGCTCTTCGCCCACCTGCGGAACGCCACGGGCGGTAGGGACGTAAGCGAGCGCTCAAAGGGAAAAAAGAAAAAGCAATGTTTCCAGGTCTCAACCTCCAACCTCCAAGTGGCATGTAACTTCTTTTCCCTCTAAGATTACTACCCTCTTTATATTCCTTTTATATCTTCTTTATGTTTCAGGCTTAGAAGAAACAAAATTCTTAAATGAAACAAAATGAAAAGAAAGAATCCATCGCAATCAGTATTGTAGAAATAAAGGAAAAGATTTAATCTATAGGAAAAAGAAATAGAAGAAGAAAATCTGATACTTTCACTTTAAAAAGTAAAAAATGTTCACAAAACTTCTATCAATGGAAAAAAATAAAATAAAAAAAGATAACACACTGTCCAATAATGCTTAATTTCGCCGCTTATTTCCTTTTCTTTACCAGTTTAATTTAACTTCAATCTTTTTTGGGCAGTCTTTTATAAAAATAAGATTTCCTCACCAGATGGACACACTTTCTCTTTCCGCTTTCCTTCTGTTGCAGAGCTCTCCCAACTTCAGCAGCTTGAGCCTGTGTTTATTGCCGCTGGCTTGAAGAGATTCTCTGTATTTAATCAGGGACTTTGCGATGTCCCTGAGATCAGCAAGACATACTCTTCCCTGTCACCTTCTCTTCGGGATGGTTTAGGTGTAAATGAACCGTCCAGCGGCAAAAGTGTTGACTGTGATCTTGGAGATCCGAGGTCGCACATCATACCGTCGTGATGTCAGCCCCTTTCGCAGGTCGCGGAATTCTTTGATGCATTCAGCCACCATTCGGCGTCCTTGCCTGATGTGCCTGATGCTGTCTCTGGCCTTTTGGTCAGATAGGGGGTCTTCCGTCTCAAGGCCATCATAAAGCAGTTGAAGTTTCAAAGATCTGGGGTGTCGGCATTGGGGAGAGTCACCATTCAGCTTTTAAACTTTTAAAAGTATGCTGGTACTATTTTATATCTTGGGGTTTAAATTCTAGGAATTCTAGGCTTTTTCAGATTCTCAATTTTCCAGGAGCATAAAATTTGTAGAGTTGGGAAGGACCATGAGGATCATCTAGTCCATCAAAACTATTCCAAGGCCCCTACCTTGCTATTTCCACTCTGATTGTAGGGGGGGAAATGGTAAGCCAATAACAGGGGCATCCTGTGAGGGGATTGATGACAATTTGCTGCAGCCAATTATACTTGGCCAACTTGCTATGGTCAACTTGCTATGGGACAACTCACTAGTCAACTCATCCTGGGACAACTCGCTGGAGGACAGGAGCTACACTAATATCAAGGAAATGGTGGAATAGAATCAATCAAGAAAGAATGCAAAAAGGAGGGACTAATTGAAATCTGGATGACAAAAATTAAAATAAAATTAATTTTTGTTTATTTCAAATAATTAAATTTTATTGTGAAATAGTCCCACAGCCAGTTGCCCCTGGTGAGTTGACCACAGCAAGTTGGCTGTGGCAAGTTGTCCCATGCCACAGGTGGGGTTCCAGGAGACCAGCCTGGTAGCAGAAAGAGGCTAAACCCAAGCAAAGCTTCCAATGATCACTCAGGTGTTCTCCAGGAGAGTCCTTCCTGTGGCCTGGTCCTTCTGAGGCTTGGCGGACTGTTGAGTCTCTCTGGTGGGGCAGATCCTCTGACAGCCTCTACTTTGCTGTTGCTTCGGCTGCCATGAAATGGGGAGGGAGGGCATGGTATTTGGGAGGGGTTACTCATTGTGCTGGAGGAAGATTCTGGAGCTCAACTGCCTGTCAGACTACGCATGCGTAGGGGATTCCCGCCTGGACTAACGGCACCGACATTCCATCTTCATGATGCCTTTTGAAGTTATCTCACACCTGACACTTGGGAGAATTATGATTGGACTGTAGCTGTGAGGCCAAGGGGTGGGGAATGGGCTATTCTATATATCAATCGCTTTCGCACCTAAATAATCAGACTTCGCTTCGCTATGCCTTTAATCATTTATAATTAGTAAAAGTACACTTGATTTCTACTCGTGGAGTCTCGTGGTCTTCTTTCCTAATTATCTAATGGAGAGGATCTGACAGTAAGCGAAGTCTGATTATTTAGGCGTGAAAGCGATTGATATATAGAATAACCCATTCCCCACCCCTTGGCCTCACAGCTACAGTCCAATCATAATTCTCCCAAGTGTCAGGTGTGAGATAACTTCAAAAGGCATCATGAAGATGGAATGTCGGTGCCCTTAGTCCAGGTGGGAATCTCCTACGCATGCGTAGTCCGATAGGCAGCTGAGCTCCAGAATCTTCCTCCAGCACAATTAGTAACCCTCCCAAATACCATGCCCTCCCTCCCCGTTTCATGGCAGCCGAAGCAACAGCAAAGCAGAGGCTGACATCCTCCTTTTAAGCAGGCTCAGCTCCCGCATGGGACATTTGAACCCCACTTGCTACTCTATGAAAGAAAGGCCATTGCCCAGAGGGCCCTCATCATGTCTTCTATCTTGGAGCCATTCTGTCTTTGCTCAGAAAAGGCTTCCAGGGCCAGAAATGGGATGCATAGAAGGTCTCTTCTGACCCAACTTTGAAGGATTCCTCTTTCTTCTTGCAGGAACGTTTGGAGCAGAAGAACTGATTGGCATTCTGGGGGAGTCTGTCACATTCCCAGTGGAGACCTCTCCACCATTTGAAACAATTTCCTTTAGTAAAATTGTCAACAGCAATTCTATAAATGTTGCTTTGGTGACCTCCAAGGAGCTGTCATGTCCCTTCTTCTTCCTCCGCCCAGACTTTCAAAAGCGACTGAACATCTCCAGTGACTGCAGAAATTTACATCTTGGCCCTCTAGAGAAAGAGGACACTGGCAGATACAGTGTATTAATTGTTTTATCAACTGAAAGGACAGCGGTCGAGTCCTTTGATCTGCGAGTTTTTAGTAAGTATCCCAGCCACAAATTCCTGGAATCTCTCCTTTGCCCAGGAAGATGTGGAGAGGTGGGGGAGATTTCTGTTGGAGGATGGAGGGCTATTAGAAGCCGAAATCAAGCAATATCTTGCACCCTTGGAAGGAGGTCTATGGAGGTCCATCACAGCTCCCTTCAGGCTCCCCTGCCCATGGGGCACAGGCTGGACTGGATCAGGCCAAAAGTGGATTCCCATGAGGATGAAGAGAGAGGCAGGTGGGCTTTGAGGCTGGAATCTCCAGTCAGTTCAGGATCCTCTTTGTGGATCTGGTGGGCGTGGCTGGACCCACAAACTCTTTGGGGAAGAGTCAGGTGGTCCTTGAGGGTCTGAGCCTGGAGCCTCATCCTCTTGCCCTCAATCCATGGCTTGGTATAAACAGGGCTTGGAGGAAGGCAGAAGATGAAGGGTACCTCCCCCCACAAATGGTGGGCCTCCCTCTTCACAATGAGTGTCCCATGTGAGAGGGGAGAAATTCATTGTCAGAGAAATGAGTGACACATATTTTTCCTGCTGTCATTCAAGCAAAACTATTCATTGTTCCATATTGTTGCTGCTTGGCCTTCCTCCTTGGCCTTCTGCTCTTTCACAAATGGTGTCTCTCCATCTCTCCTGCCAAGAACGTTTGGTGGACTCTGAGCTGAAAGTGACCTGCACTCCTGAGGAGACTGGAAACAGAACCTGGCAGCTGAATTGCTCAACAGGGACCTGGGAAGACAGGGTGAACATCAGCTGGATCTCACCTGCCCAGAGCACAGGTCCTACCCCTGGGAGTTCTGCGATCCAGTTTGTCTCCCAGGAGTTCAATGCAACATGCAGAGCAGAAAACCCTGTTAGCCAGGCATCCAGGACAGTCTCCTTAAAGGAAGTTTGTGCAGGTACGTTTTTCTCCTCTTAAAAGAGCCCATGAGACCAAAGATGAATCTGGGATTCTCTGGAATGGTATAAGGTCTCCTGACTGAGCAGGGGTGTCAAAGTCAATTTCATTGAGGGCCACGTAGGGGTGAAATCCAGCCAGTTCTGACAGGTTCTGGAGAACCAGTAGTGGAAATTGTGAGTAGTTCAGAGAACCAGTAAATGCCACCTCTGTCTGCCCCCCCCCCATCTATTCTATGCCTCCGGAGACCCAGCTGATGGGGAGGGAATGGGGATTGTGCAGTATCCTTCCCCTATCACGCCCACCAAGCCACGCCCACAGAACCGCTAGTAAAAATGTTGAATTTCACCACTGGGGCCGCATCAGGGCTGTAATTGACCTTGAAGGACAGGTGGGCATGGCTGCCTGGGTGGGCGTGTCCATCTTGATTCCACTCCCCCAATTGCTGGCATGTTTCCTCTTCACATTGGGTAGACTGAGCCAAAGTGATGTCGGCCAGCCCCTTACATCTTCCAGGACAGTCCCACAGGCCGGTTCCAAAGACATCACGGGTCGAATCCTGCCCACAGACCTTGTGTTTGACACCCCCCATGGGGTTGGAGTAGGAGACCCCCAAGAAGACATAGAAAATCTTCCAACTCTGTTATGCTGTTACATTTAGCTGAGAGACCAAAGTTTCAGGAGAAGGTAGATCTTCCCATGCAGAAGAACCATGGGATTTGGAAAGGGGTTGAGCTACAATCAACAATCCAGAAATATGTCAGCATTTCAAATAGCACCCAAAATTAAATAAGAGTCTGTGGCAAAGTATTGCTCAAAGTTCCCATTTATGAAGAGAGCCATGTTGGCACATCTGGAGAAACCCACATCTGAAAGCTTCCCGTTTTCCCCCCACCCAGTTGAAAGTTTAAGATCTTGCCCTCATAACCCACAAGTCCATCCCATGGTCCCATCTTCCATTGCCGTGCTGGCAGTTCCACCCATCCAGTTCCAGTCAGGTGTAGAGACAAAGGATGACCTTGGCTTTCTAGAAAGGAATTTTATTTTGGCTACATAGTATTTAACTCCGTAGAAACATAAACAAAACATAGTAGAATGGAAAGGCCAAAGATCCAAAAGGAATATGGCTGCAGGCCTGACAGGCAGCCTCTCCTCAGAAGAAAAGTGTTTCCTGAAAAGAGAATAATGTAGAGGTTAACATAAGCAGAACTAACCACCTCCCCATCTCCCCACCAGGGGTGCCTGGTCACTTATCGGGAAACTTATCATGGAATTGTTTTACTAACTTATCAGCTTTTACATTCCAAGTTTTCACCCAAGTAGCTTCGGACAAAGGGTATCCCTTCCGATGCACTAAATATTGCAAATGGCCTCTGTACAACCTAGAGTCTAAAATTTTCTTCACTTCACAGTGTGTTTCTCCTTCTATCGCTACTGGAGGAGGGGGAGGCTGGGTGGAGGGTCTTAGGCTGGATCCAACTACTGAAACTCCTTAGAGGCAGTAAATTCCGAGGCTTCATCTTGCAGAGCTGGTTCCGATTGTGAGGGAGGCTCTTTGCGCCTGGCTCCCAGCTGGCTTTCCCTCTCTGCAGCCTCTGGAGCCTCCACCAGGGCTTTGGAAGGCACGTAGATGGTCTCGACATAGATAGGCATCATCTGCTGCTTTCCCCATGGCTTTCTTCTCCTCCTCCGTCTTCACTGAGTTTCTCCACTGCCCAAGCTTGGGTCAGTGCTGGGGCTCAGAACCCCGAACAGCACCCCAATTTTCAGGGTAGCTGGTCAAGTGTTTTAAGGGAGATTCAGGTTAATGTCAGGGTTCCAAATAGCATCCACACAACAGACCAAGTCATGCTGTCCAATAGCTCACTGACGGTGGTCCTTTAGTTCATTGTTGAGTGCAATGATAGCTCTGGGATGAAAGTTATTCAGAAGACGTGTGGTCCTAGTTTTGATTCTTCCGTATCTTCTGCCAGAAGGCAACAGCCTAAAAAGATTGTAAGCAGGATGGGAAGAGTCTCTGAGTTGCTCTCCAACAGGGACACCGAATCGGGGGGGGGAGGGGGAGGAACCTGGAAGGATCCTCAGACAAGGAGTCAAAATTCCTCGTTTGATTCTTTGCTGGACAGATCTCTAATGCGGAGGCGAGAAGGACCCTGCACAGACATTTCAGTTAATGGGAATTTACTTTGTTAAATCTAGGAAAACTGGCAAAGCTGTTGGATAGAAATATATTTTGCAGCTTGGTAGAGGGTGGTTTTACTTTAAGCTAGTTGGCCATTCACATATCCTGTGTTTAAAATCAGGAGGTTAATGCTTCAAGCCCTTCAGTGGCATTTGGTGAATGCGGTTAGTCAACTCATTTTGCAAGCCTTTTAACGCAGAGACATGATGAAGATCGCACTGCATGCATTTCCTGTTCTACTTTGGCTCTCATTCCTCCCATTTTTGTTTGCAGTTGTTTTGTGTTTGTAGTAAATAATGGAGGAAAACGATTGTAAAATTAACCAGGCTTAACAATAGGCTTCAGGGAGGGTTAATGGGGTCTTTTGGCTGTTAATCGGATGGCTTCCCCCAACCAGAGATGCTCAATTTCTCACTGCCTGATCTCTGTTTCCTTTCAATCTGCTCTCTTCCACTTGCATTCTGCCCATCACGCTGAACCCCAGAAGAGAGACCTGGGACCGAGGACCCCCAAGTGAATGGTGAGCTCCACCCACTCCTTGTAGCTCCCACCCTTCCTGCCCCTCCCTCTTGGCAGTTTTTCCAAAGGTTTCCCCCCCCCCCTCAAATAGTTTCCAATTTCCTTCATTGCCTGCACAGGTCGCACAGCTTTTGACATAGTCCTTGATGTCCCTTTTCATTTCTGGCCACCAAAATTGTCTCCCTGCCAGGTTTTAAGGAAGCCGAAATGTCCCCCCTGCTTGGAACCTTCTCTGGAGGACCTGTAGATGCTGGCTATGGGGGACAGAGAGTTTAGAGCCCTTCTGGCTAGTCCATCTTTCAGGGTTAGGACCCCTTTGTTGCCCTGCAACCTGCATGTTGCAGCTGTAAGCTTAGTTTTTATTTCTTTTGAGTCAAGCCCCCTCCCTCCCTCCCTTCCTCCCTCCCTGGCTCTCTGTCATTGTGGCTGCCCTCTGGGGGGGGCTTGTGTGGCTGGTTGGGAGGGGGAAGCATGACATGGACCAATTCTTCTTTTTCCCCAAAATCTTTTATTTTTTGAATAAAAAACAAAGAAAATCATCCTCCATTACAAATCGTAGAAAGGGTGTCAATTGGTTACAAAGAACTTTCGTGCATCCCTTCCACAGTCATCACCTCTGATTCATATCAAGTTATCTATTTTACGTCACATATATTTATATATATATTTCTATCATCATACCTCATCCTTCATATGACTATAGTTGTTTTATTGTCCCTTTATAACAACATTCCAAAATTTAAATCAAAACCACATAGTGGAATTCCCTTATCTATTTTCAATATCATCCAGCCACATTATACCTTTATAACACATTCAAAATAAAAATTAATTATATTTAATAACAAAAAATATTAAACCTCTTTTCTTAATCATTGTATACAATTTATATCTAATTTTCCCTTTTATCCTATCAATACAAATTATTACATTGTTATCATTATCAGTCATTTATTTAACAATAGTTTAATTAAGGTTAACTTAGTTTTTCCCCTTTTTTTCACCATTTAAAATAGTTACCAAATTTCCTCTATCAAACCAATACATATATATGCATTGTTATCCTTTATCTAACTTTATCCATTAACACTACATTTTTAACATAAGGCTCTAATTTTGGCAATTTTTTTTAAACCTCTTTTCTTAATCATTGTATACAATTTATATCTAATTTTCCCTTTTAACATATCAATATAAATTATTACATTATTATCATTATCAGTCATTTATTTAGCGATATGTCAAACCAATATATATGTGTACATTGTTATCATCAATTATTTACCTAACTTTATCCATTATCACTACATTTTTAACATAAAGCTCTAATTTTAACTAAATTTAACTAGTGTTTTATTATTAATTTTCATATCTCAACCTGTGTCTTTCCAGTAATAGTGTAGTCTTATTTCTTTTGCCATTTGTGGAATTGGTCTTCTGGTTATTTCCTTAATCAAATTTGTTTGGATTTCTCTTCGCAACTTGTTCCTTGTTACATATCTTGTAAAATCTTTCCATCTTTCTTCCCTTTCCTTGTTCCACTCTTTCCATCTCCAACCACACTCAGTTCACTGTCAATATCCACAGTTATCTTGCCTCTATTCATTTTTAGGATTCTAGCCTCCACTTTTTCCATTTGCTGAATATCTTCTATTTGCTGAGTATCTTCCATTTTTCCATCAGGTTTTGCCACATTAAAGTTTATATTTTCAATATTTTCCCATCTCTTCTCAATTCTCTCCGTAATAGGGAGGGCGATCTCAGCAAAATAGGGGATGAACTACTGTCTGTAAAAGTTCACAAACCCCAAGAAACTTTGGAGTTATCAGTCACATTGTCCAATAGAGATGCTGGCCAGTTGCTTGGTTACTCTGCTCCCCCCACTCTCTCTCAAGCACCTTTGGAGAATGTCCTTGGTTCCCACAGGAAACTATTTTATTTGGACTACAAAACCCCAGCTATCTCTATTCCCCCCTCACTATCCCCTCTAGCTGGACAACGGACAGGGATATTTTGAATTACTCAAGTGTCCTCCAGATGTATTTTTCAGGTGGCCTGGTCTGCCTGAAGCTTGGTGGAGCTTTAGGTCTCTCTAGTGGAGCAGATCTTCCTTTTGAGCCCCAAGAGAAGGACTCAGCTCCCACATAGGGCTGGTGGTTCTTCTGCTGCAAGGGGGGCATAAACTGTCCATTCCCTGGTGTTTAACACGCTCTGTGGCTCTTTTTCAGGTCAGACCGAGAACTTCTACCAGCTGCCTCTCTGGGCCCTGCTGTGCCTTAGCAAAGTGGGAAGCCTCCTCCTCCTTGGCTGCTTGGGGCTCATTCTGGTGGTGAAATCCAGGAAAGGTAGCCTCCTAAGGAGGATTTCTAAGAAAATCAACCGTTCTCTTTTCCAGAAACAGAGCAGAGAAGGCATTGGAATGACCGGCTCCCTTTGCTGCCACCCACCTCAATCATGGCAACCTAGAACCCAGGGCTGAGGGGCTCAGGTTTAGTCCCCATGCCACAACCCTGCGCCTTGTGCTCACTTTTGCAAGGCCTGGTCATCAGAGCTTCAGCCCCCTGGAGTCCCCCCCCCCCAGCTGCTGAATGCTAGGTGGTTCTGCAATAAGGCACAGATTCCATCCCAAACCCCAAAGTATCAGGGTTTACTTGACATCCATGCCCCCTTGGAGAAACCCCCTTCCTCCAAGACATCTGTCTCTTTCTGAATACTTTACTCTCACGGATTCCGTGGATGCCTTGCTGCAGAGCCACTGACCACCAGGACACGGACAGCTCCTAAAGCTGATGGTTCCTCTCTAATCATCTGAGCTAAGAGGTCCATGGCTTCAGTTCCTGGTAGAAGGTTTGAAGCCCAGAGAACAGGATCTCGCCATGTAGGTCTGTTGATTTCTAATACAGACAGCAAGGATCCCATGATGCCTCCTGGTCAGTCCAGGAGAGTAGCCTTAGAACTGAAGATGCCAAGTGACCCTTCAGAACAGGATTAGTTGCTCTTCGTCCATTCTGGACCCATCAAGGTCATCAGGGCATGACTGGTGTGGTTTCAGTCCAGTGGTGGGTTTCAAAAAATTTTAGAACCTATTCTGTAGGTGTGGCCTGTTTTGTGGGAGTGGCTTGGTGGTCATGTGACTGGGTGGGAGTAGCTTGGCAGTCATGTGATTGGGTGGGAGTGGCTTGGCAGTCATGTGACTGGGTGGGAGTGGCTTGGCAGTCATGTGACTGGGTGGGAGTGGCTTGCCAGTCATGTGACTGGGTGGGAGTGGCCAAGTCAGTGTCACTGAATTCTTTGCCCCAAATAATGACCTACAAAAAGAAGATATCAAAAAATGAAATTTATTATTTTGTGCACTTACTATTTAAATAAGAATAAAATAAGTACACAAAACAATAAAACAGCTACTTAGAGAGGAAATATGGCTGTCCTTGTTGGTCTTCAACATTACCAACTACCTTATACACACATTTCCAGCCCCTCTGCCTCTTCCCTTTTCCTGGATATATAGGTCTGTTGATCTCTAATATGGACAAAAAGGATCCCATGATGCCTCCTGGTCAGTCCAGGAGAGTAGCCTTAGAATTGAAGATGCCAAGTGATCCATCAGAACCAGATTAGTTGCTCTCCATCCATTCTCGTCCCACCAAGGTCATCAGTGGGTGACTGGTGTGGTTTCAGTCCCATACGCAGTTCTGGCCCTTGACTTAGAGGTCCTGATATTCTGCTTCGTCCTGGTCTCTGTCTAACTGGGGCTCAACCACCATCTCAGCATCTCCGAAAGGGAAAGTTGGAGAGCATTCATCATCCCCTGCCTCCAGCCCCTCCCTGATCACTCTGGCCAACCAGCAGGTCTGGCGTTGAATTCACAGATGGTTCAGTGAAGAGCCCAGAGCACCTTCTCTTTCCCTCAGCATCCACAGCTTCAGACCGACCCCAAGTACCTCCACCACACAAAGCCTCTGTCATCTCAGCCATCCTTAGGGTCAACAGAGAGCTCCACTTTGAGTCCAGCTCCTTCACAGTAGTAGGAAGACATGGATTCAAAATAAATAAATAATTGCTGTGGCCAAACTCCCCCTCCTCCTTTTGCCCCACCTGTCCTGTTCCACCTGGCAGCCCCTTGGACATCTGCCTTTCCTTCCTTCTGTCTCTGAAAGCTCAAAGGTCTCCTTGGTTTTCTTCCCAGCAGTTGGAGGATAGAGGCTTCCGACCCGATTCCTGCCAGCCTCCCAGAGGAGCCCATCACCACCTCCCAGGGTCAGAGCCCATAGCTCTCCCAGCCCCACATTGGCCGAAACTGATGGACTCCTGCCCTTCACTTCAGAGGCCCATGGACTTCCTCTCAGCTTTCAAGAGAAATCTTTGCAACAAGGGAGCTTCTGTGACTCACACAATGAGGTCTATTCTCGATTTGCCTAGTGTGAGGAACACAAACCATGTTGTTTCCCTCTGGCCACCCCATTGCCTCTCCTGCATCCCCAATCGCTGCGTTTGCCCTCGCCTCCTGCCGCTTCGCGCACGATGCTGTAAGCCACATCGGGGAAGCACTGTGGTGGAGAGAAGTGGCTGGGTCTGATCCTCCGGTGCCTCATCGCTTGATCTCACCAGGCTTTCAACAAGATCTTTGCAGCAGGAAACGGCAGGCGGCTACTTCCAGACTTTCTTGGTGCAGCTGGGCAACGCCTCGGTTGCTCAGGGAGACATTGAACTTCTCTCCAACGGGAGACACTGGCCTTCCACCTCACAGCCTGCCATGCCCACTGAGCCGACCCACGCCCAAAAATTACGAGCATTGGTTGAAAAATCATTAGAACTTCAAATGATCTTGATTCTATCCTTCTACTAATGCAGCCTAGAAATGCAGCAGCCGAATGCTTCTGGCACATATTTAAGTGATTGTCTACTACTAATTAATTACAATTGGTTGCTAATTAATTAATTCAGGCATGAATCCCCTCATTCTCCTTCACTGGTGCAGGAGCATTTCCTGAGTGAGGTGCGCAATCGGCAAGGCACCCTGGGGGCCAAGGCAGGGAAGGAGAGGGACCCCCCCACCCCTGAATCTGAAGAAGTCGGGCTCGGACAAACTGAGCATCACCGTCTATGAAATTGTATCATGATTTGTCTTGTAACATTTATTAGGAATAAATTATGGATCCAATCGAGACGAGTCCAGGTAGACTCCTTCTGTGCGCCAGTCAGGTGATTGGGGAAAGGGGTGCAGTGCCAGGAGTCGGGTTAGGGTAACAGAGATGCCCTCGTGGGTGGCCATATGTTCAGAGGGTCTCCTGGATGCCCCTGATCTGTTCCTTCCTTATTTATTTTCATTATTCCGTTGGGGAAAGTCAGCTCCCTGCAGACACCTGGAGCCTCAAATCTCCAACTTGGTGACTTTGAGATGCAGGGACTTCAACTCCCAGAATTCCCAGCCAGCATGCCCAGATTAGTTCCATTTGGATTCATGGGTTGTGGGGACCCTACGCTTGTCGGACGATACGGGGCAGCATCAAGTGGGTTTAGCTCCTTCTGCAATCGCCTGGTGAAATGGGTCCCACTTCAGTCGCTGACTTTGCATCATCCAATGAGGGTCGTTGGTCTCTTGGGGGTCGAAGGGGCCTCTGCCCAGCCTCACTGGGGTCTGAGCCAGGACAGGATGCACTGAGGAGGGTCCCTTCCATCTTCTTCATCTGTTGCTCTTTTTTCCTTCCGTTCAGTCGGGTCCAGTTCTCGAAGACTGTCTGAACCTGTCCAGGCGAGGTTTCCAGGAGTGGATTGCCCTTGTCTCCTTTCTAGGGCTGAGAAAGAAGGGTTGGCCTAAGGTCACTAGGATGGCCCCCGCTAAGGGGAGGAAGAAAGGAAGGGGGGAGAAAACAGGGAGGGAGGGAGGGAGGGATGAAGAAAGGAGGGAGGGAAGGAAGGAAGGAAAGAAGGAAGGGAGGGAGGAAGGAAGAAAGAAAGGAGGGAGGGAAGGAAGGAAGGAGGGAGGGAGGGAAGGAAGGAAAGAAGGAAGGGAGGAAGGAAGAAAGGAAGGAGGGAGGGAGGGAAGGAAGGAAAGAAGGAAGGGAGGAAGGAAGAAAGGAAGGAGGGTGGGAGGGAAGGAGAGAAAGAAGGAAGAAAGGAAGGAGGGAGGGAAGGAAGGAAGGGAGGAAGGAAGAAAGGAAGGAAAGAAGGAAGGGAGGGAGGAGGGAAGGACGGAGGATGGGAGGGAAGGAAAGAAAGAAGGAAGAAAGGAAGGAGGGAGGGAAGGAAGGAAGGGAGGGAGGAAGGAAGGAAGGAAAGAAGGGAGGAAGGAAGGAAGGAAGGAAGGAAGGAAGGAGGATGGGAGGGAAGGAAAGAAAGAAGGAAGAAAGGAAGGAGGGAAGGAAGGAAAGGAAGGGAGGAAGGAAGAAAGGAAGGAGGATGGGAGGGAAGGAGAGAAAGAAGGAAGAAAGGAAGGAGGGAGGGAAGGAAGGGAGGAAGGAAGAAAGGAAGGAAAGAAGGAAGGGAGGGAGGAGGGAAGGACGGAGGATGGGAGGGAAGGAAAGAAAGAAGGAAGAAAGGAAGGAGGGGAGGAAGGGAGGGAGGGAGGAAGGAAGAAAGGAAGGAGGGAGGGAGGGAAGGAAGGAAAGAAGGAAGGGAGGAAGGAAGAAAGGGAGGAGGATGGGAGGGAAGGAAAGAAGGAAGGAAGAAAGGAAGGAGGGAGGGAAGGAAAGAAGGAAGGGAGGGAGGAAGAAAGGAAGGAGGGAGGGAGGGAAGGAAGGAAGGAAGGAAGGAAGGAAGGAAGGAAGGAAGGAAGGAAGGAAGGAAGGAAGGCTTTGATGCCTATTAGAGAACTAGAACTCACAATATCCTGCTTATAGGCCCACAGTCATGGAGAAGCTGGAGTAGAATTCAACACGAATGATGGTGGAAGGAAAGCCATCATATTTCAGTTATTGCTCCAAAGTCCTTCAGTGATCTTTCAGGAGTGATCCAGGAGTGGAACTCACCTTTTAGGGTAAGAATTCATCAAACCTACAGCAGAATTTAAACTCACGGCTCCTGGTGATTGGTCCAAAGTCTCTCAGCCGCCTATCCTGAGAATTCCAGGAGGAGAACTCCAGGAGGAGGACCATTCCTAATGCAGGAAGAGATTTCACCCTCTTTTAGTTACTTGCCCAAAGTTGGAATGGGACTGTTCACCTTGTACCCTTGGCCGCCCCGTGTCCACCCCCAGGGTTCCTCCCCCAGCCATTAACCCCTACCATTTCTCCTCTGCTGAAACCACCCTGGCTGTACGCCCTGGCCAATGGGCCCCAGCCTCTTCAGTCCCAGACCCTTCCTCAAGGCCCATTAGGCCAAATACTGCTAACTCTGGGCTTTGGGGCTCAGGATACAGTTCACCGCCAGCCAATAGGAAGAAGGGAAGGGAGAAAGAGAGAGGGAGGGCGGGAGAAAGTGTTCTGTGTTTCCTCTCTGGGAGTTTGTTTCTCTGCCCAGTCACCTCGGTCTGAGCTAGAAAAACCTTTGCATTTCCCCTCCTTTCCGCACATCAACAGCATCTTGCTGCGCTTTCCAAATTAACGTGTTTTTCTGTCTGTGAGATGTCCTGGTGGTCCCCTTTCCACTTACAAACTGGATAATTCACCTGCTCCCCAAAGACGGAAATGGTGCATAGAACTAATATAAGGAACATTCCGTCAATTCCATGAGGACATAACTGGGATATTAATATTTAAATTTGATACTTTAACATAATCCCTATCTCAATGTAGTAGAATACCAATTTGAGAGAGCCTGAATGTGTGGAAACATGGTGAACTCTTAATAATACACATTTAAGCCTCTGGCTTGCTCACTTTCAAGGTGATGCACAGGTGGGGTGCTGAGCAGAACTGAATGGGAAGTTGGAAGCTTCTGTTGCAAATTAACTACTCAGAAGAACTTTCTTCCAACCACAATGCCAGCTACACCTGTTATGTAGATGAATAACATATTCCCAAAGATTTGAGGAATAATTACTATAGGACTGGGGTATCTTCCCATAGAAGAGAAAAGAGAAGAATTATTCATCAAATCTACATCAGAATTTGAACTCACCGCCTCCTGGATTTTGGCCCAAAGTCTCTCAGCCACCTATCATGAGGATTCCTGGAGGAGAACGGTCCATGCCTAATGCAGGAAGAGATTTCAATATCTTTTAGTTACTTCCTCAAAGTCATTCACCTGTCTGTTTTGAAGGCTGAAGGAGTGGAACTCACCTTTTCGGGCAAGAATTCATCAAATCTACATCAGAATTCATTGGTCCAAAGTCTCTCAGCCACCTATCATGAGGATTCCAGAAATTGAACGGTCCATGCCTAATGCAGGAAATGATGTCACCATCTTTTAGTTACTTCCCCAAAGTCATTCAACTTTCTGTTTTGAAGGCTGAATGAGAGGAACTCACCTTTTAGGAGGAGAATTCATCAAATCATCAGCAGAATAAGAACTCACCACCTCCTGGTTTTTGGTCCAGAGTCTCTCAGCCACCTATCATGAGGATTCCTGGAGGAGAAAGGTCTATGCCTAATGCAGGAAGAGTTTTCTATATCTTTTAGTTACTTCCCCAAAGTCATTCAACTTTCTGTTTTGAAGGATGAAGGAGTGGAACTCACCTTTTCGGGCAAGAATTCATCAAATCTACATCAGAATTAGAACTCACCACTTCCTGGTTATTGGTCCAAAGTCTCTCAGCCACCTAACATGAGGATTCCTGGAGGAGAACGGTCCATGCCTAATGCAGGAAGAGATGTCACTATCTTTTAGTTTCTTCCCCAACATCATTCAACTGTCAGTTTTGAAGGCTGAAGGAGTGGAACTCACCTTTTAGGAGGAGAATTCATGAAATCTACTCACCACCTCCTGGTGAATGGTCATGAGGATTCCTGGAGGAGAACGGTCCATGCCTAATGCAGGAAGAGATTTCAATATTTTTTAGTTACTTCCTCAAAGTCATTTAAGGGTCTGTTTTGAAGGCTGGAGGAATGGAACTCACCTTTTCGGGCAAGAATTCATCAAGCCTACATCAGAATTAGAACTCAGCACTTCCTGGTTATTGGTCCAATTTGCATCAACCATCAAACAGCTGATTGGCCCAGCTGACATTCACGCCTAAGGCAAGACTAGAACTCCTCACTTATCCTGACTGCTAAAGGAAATTGGCTGCCATTGAGGGGGAGGGTTAGTGTCAGAGCCCCTGAGCCAAGCTGGCGCAGTGGTTAAATGCAGCACTGCAAGCTACTGCTAGATCAGCAGTTCAGCGGTTCAAATCCCACCGGCTCAGGGTTGACTCAGCCTTCCATCCTTCCGAGGTGGGTAAAATGAGGACCCAGATTGTTGGGGGCAATATGCTGACTCTCTGTAAACCGCTTAGAGAGGGCTGAAAGCCCTATGAAGCGGTATATAAGTCTACTGCTATTGGTATCTCCTGGCAACTTCCCTAGAAAAGGGGTCTCTGCCCTCCTGCTGCTTAGAGACCTGTCTCCTCTGATGTCACAACAGAGGGAGGGGAGGGGGCTGGGGGGGGGCTGTACCTGCCAGCAGGGGAGACCCAGCACTCCCCACCCAGCCCAGCTCTTTGTTGCCCTGATCCACCATCATGGCTGCCCAAAGCCTTTGGGGTCACTTCTTCCTCTCCCTGCTCAGGTCCCTTTTGGTGGGGGGGTCCAAAGCCCCCCGGGAGCCCCTGCTGGAGTCCCTGAAGGGGGAGGCCTCCTGGGTGCCCCCAATGACCCCTCCCTCCCCCGGGCAGCTTCTGTGCTTGGAGCCTCCTCTTCGTCGCCTAGGACTGGGGCCAGTGGGGGGAGCAGAAGGAAGGGGGGCAGACAAGTGGGCCTCAGGGGGAGGGGCTGGAGGGACACCTGGCAGGCAGAGAAGGGGGGGTTGACACCCAGGGTCTCCCAGAAGCCCCCAGGGGGAGGAGGAGGAACTGACCACCACCTGAGATGGATTCACACGATGCACCAACCCAGGGAACCCCCCCCCTCTGGCTGCACCCACAGCACCTGCCCCCCCCCCCGGAGTTCAGCTGAGCATTTTAGGGGGATTCCCTGCATTGCATAAAAGGGAAAAGAGTTTTTATTTCTTTATTTTGGGTGAAAAGTATGATATGAGGTCACAGTCTGGAGAAACACAGACGCACATACGCACACACACGCATGTATCAATGGTAGGGTGACCAGACGTACCAATTTCAGTGTGACAAGCACACTTTATAACAATTTTTCCCGCGTCCCTCCGCCTTTTAAAAAAGTCCCGATTTTCTGGCTTCATGTTGAAAGCCCGGTGGATTTGCTTAAGAAATCCTAACCGGGGCAAGACAAAAGACACCCTGTCTAATCCCTCTCTCTCTCTGTCTCAGTACTTTCATTGAAGATATTAAAACGTTAAAGCAACAAAACGGGCCTCCCCCCCCCGCGCCAGTCACCGTTCTCATACCTGGGTCACCGCCTGTCCCTGGCCAGGTCGGTTCCCACATTACCCAGGATTGCTCTCCCCAGGGTTACCACCCTGGTGCAATTACAACAATATCTGGGAACAATCAATTGGGCACGCCCCTATATGGGGCTCACCACAAGCCAGTTGGCCCCCTTATTTGCTGCGCTCAATGGGGGGAAGCACCCCACCAACAAAATTGAGCTGGGAGAAGACCAACTTGCATCCTTACAGCTGGTCCAGGAAGCGATTAGCAAAAATTGGGTGGACTGCTGCATGGACAACACACCTCTTGAATTGGTTATTTTAAATACCCCATTGCTACCCACAGGAGCGCTCATCCAAAGAATTGACACTAAGGCACTAATAGTGGAGTGGCTACATCTAGCTCACACTCCTAGAAACACTATAGTGCCTAAAATTGATCAGATTGCTCAACTAGTAATAAAGGGCCGTCTCCGCTCTAAATTGATGATTGGAAAAGAGCCAACTGTAATATATGTTCTTTTCCCACTTCACGCATGGGAGCAATACTTGACCACTTCAGAATCTTTGCAATGGGCAACCAATGAGTGGTGTGGGACTGTCTCATGTCACCCCCCTGAGCGATTTTCACTTAAAACTCTTAGTACAACTTCCGATCTCTGTCTCACAGCCTTGCTCGTCCGCTCCTTTGCCTTCCGCCCCCACCGTCTTTGTGGATGAGGGAAAGACTCACGGAGCCTGCACCTGGCTGCAAAACGGTTCTTGGGTTACCAGGACAACCGGTCCCCAAACCAGTGCACAGCGCTCAGAGCTCTCAGCCGCTATTCTTGCCTTTCAACACTTTTCCTCTGTGCCTTTTAACCTCATACTGGACAGCCTCTACGTCACGCAGGTGGTAAAGACTATCCATGAAGCCTATATTTCCCCTTCCACTGACCCTGCTCTATTAAGTCTTTTCTTAGCACTGCAACAGCTTATAGCTGCTCACCACCACTCCTTTTTCGTGGCGCATATTCGCAGCCATCAGCCGTTCCCTAGGCCCCTTACGAAGGGCAACAAACGGGCTGATGCTGCAGCCTCCGCTCCTTCCCCGCCCGCAGAGGTTTTTACCTTTTCACAATCCACCCCATGGGAGAGCCGTGCATACTTTCATCCGAATAAAAAGGCACTAATGAGACAATTCGCAACTGAAGCTGCTGCGATTCTTCAACAATGCCCCACATGCAGCAAACAAGGTCATAGCCTCCCCCTGGGGGTAAACCCCAGAGGGACGAAGGCATGCAAGTTATGGCAGATGGATGTCACCCGGTTTGACCTATTCAAACCCTGGTGCTACTTGCATGTTACCATTGACACCTATTCAGGCTTTATCATGGCTTCTCCCCAGAGAGGGGAAACTGTTAAACATGTCATTAATCACTGCCTACGTACCTTCTCGGTGCTTGGCTGCCCTGTGGAATTAAAAACTGACAATGGGCCGGCTTACACAAGCTCAGCCTTTGCTGCCTTTCTTAAGAAATGGGGCACCATTCACAAATTCGGCATACCCTATAATAGTCAAGGGCAGGCAGTGATTGAACGGGCTAATCAGACCTTAAAAATTGCCCTGAACCGTCATCTCGCCGGCGAAGGCTCTTTAAATCCTCCAAATTTACCGGCCATTCAAAATTTTCTCAATTTATGCCTTCACATCATTAATTTCTTAAACGTAACGGGAGTCCCTCCCACGACGACGGCGGAACGACATTTCACTACGCCAACAACGGACCCAATGAGACCTCTTGTTTACTTCCGTCAGCCTCCTGAACCTGACTGGAAAGGACCCGCGAAGCTCCTTGCTTGGGGAAGAGGCTACGCAGCAGTACAACATGATAACACCACCATATGGGTTCCGGGGCGAGGGGTCCGCCCATACCACCCACCCATCACCGGAGGCACCACCACTGCACCAGCCGCTGTCGCAACGGACCTGTTGTTGTCAGAAGACTGCTGATTCTTCCTCTACCCACAATGCTGTTTTACTATGTATCCCGAATACTGTTCTGGCTATCCCTATTATAGTAGTTTTTGTCCTCCTACTCTCATTAAGTCATTGCGGAACCTCAGGGACTGCTGCCCCTCCTACGTTGCAGGTAAACCCCATCAGAACAACCCCAGCCAATCACAATTGCAGCCAATGCATCCTGAAGGTTCCCAAGGGACTGTCACCATCAGTACTCTGATCTACTCCAATATTCCCCCCGAAGGATGCACCCAGAAACTCCTGAAATGCATCCTCAATGAGACCGAATACAGTGTCTGCCAACAGAAGGATGCTGTTACCTGCCACAGCCCCGAAATCGTCACCCGATATAACATATCTTTGTGGGCAGGACTTGGCATCGTCACTGGCGGTGCAGCGGCAGCCACGCTCAAATACCTTAACCACACCACTGTAACTAAGGCCATGGACTGGACTATGGAATTTGATGTATGCACGGCCATGGACAAAATTGCCTTCACCTCCTGCGGCTCTAACGCCTGGCGAGAAACCTATAAGCACAACCATAAGTACCTTTGCACTCGCAATCAGCCTCAACCCCCGGGCCACCCATTCCTCTCCCCATGTGTTACCTGGGGTAACTTATACCAAACCATCTGGAGAGGGGTATGCGACCACACCGGGGGCGGCTACGGAGGCTGCTACAACCCTTTGAACACCGCCAAACGCACTGTTGACTCTTTCCACCGCCTGCTCAACAGCAACAGAGTATCACTCACCTTTCCCAAGGACCATCCGAAGATTGAAGCCTGTGGCCTTGGGATCGAAGTGACAGGAAAAGATCCCCTCACGTACATTACCGTCTGAGTCGACAGTCTTAAAGAGCAACAGCACATCCAGTGGTCAGTATATGACACCATAGAGAAACTTGAAACCCACTCTAAACCCATCGTGTCAGAAAAGGCTCGGAACCTTTTCCTTGAATTTGCCACTGAAATAGCCCAGACATTGGGCGTCAGGAACTGCTTCGTTTGCGGAGGCACTAATATGGGGCAACAATGGCCTTGGGAAGCCCTGGAAGCCGACCCAGTATTACTCAACAATTTGTCCCGATCCGGCAACATCACCATCGGGCCACAAGTTGCTGACACCAACTGGACTCTTACCACCAACATCATAGGCACTAACTGTTACTTCCGCAATGGCTCTATAGCCGTCGGCACCCTACTCTGCAAAGGACAAAGGGAACAATTCCACCTGGGCTTCTCCCACCAATATCACTCAACCCCAACCCAGTTAAATGCTTCCATCTTCTCCTACCTGTCCTTCTCCCACTGTAACTGGACAGCTCCCACCAGGATGTACTGGGTTTGTGGGAATCTCGCCTATGAATACCTTCCCCCTGACTGGGGAGGTTCCTGTATCCTGGCCTGGATTAAACCATCCTTTTTCTTGCTATCTCTAACCGTTAGGCAGGATTTGGGCATCCTGGTTTACAATGATTGGCACAATAAGAGAGCAGTAGACCAAACGGGAGGATTTGGGGGCATCCAGGTGGGGTCATGGAAAGATAAATGAGTGGCCACCGGAGCGCATCATAGCATATTATGACCCCGCCACCTGGGCCGAGGACGGCTCTTATGGGTACCGCACCCCTATATATATGCTTAAAAGGATTATACGCTTGCAAGCTGTCTTAGAATTAGCCGGAAATCGTATTGATAGGGCAGTCACTGCTATAGCTACAGCCCAAGATAAGTTACGTACTGCGGTTTATCAAAATCGTCTAGCCTTAGACTATTTACTGGCTAAGGAAGGGGGGGTATGTGGGAAACTTAATCTTACAAATTGCTGTCTTCAAATTGATGAAACTGGCAAGGTAGTGGCCGATCTCACCGCGGACTTGTGGAAATTGGTGCACGTACCCGTGCAAAAGTGGACAGGATTAATGGATGATGCAGGTTTCCTGGGAGGAATTTTCCGCAATTGGAAGCAAGCCGCCTTCATGGCAGGCATGGTGCTCTTAGGGTTTCTCCTTTTGCCCTGCTTAATCCCAGTGCTCCGAAGCATCATTCAGTCCACAGTAGAAAGTATGACACAGGGCAAAAACATTAACACAGCAACCTTTGATTCGCAACACAAAGCCCTGCTAACGGCCCTCTCCGATGTCGGACCAGAGGAAGACGATACTCCTTTCTGACTCCTCAAAATTTAAAACAAAGGAGGAGATGTTGTAGCATAAGTGCAGGCATGCATAGGCATGCTGGAACACATATGCGGGACCACAACAGCAGTAACGATTATTTCCATATAAGGCCAGTAACACAACCTGCTGACTTTGAGCATTATGTAGGGTCAGAGGTTTGTGTGGCAATAGATGACTTACTATACCATAGACTTGTATAACCATGATTGGCCTACATAGACCTTGCAACTCCACCTTTCTTTGTGTATACTCAATAAAAGAGGCCCCGGACTCTGCTCTGGGTCGTCTCATCCCGAGGGAACTTGTGTCCGTGTCTTCCTTCATCATTGGCCTCATGGGCGACCCGCGCTTTTGTGACCTTTTGACAAGCAAAGTCAATGGGGAAGCCAGATTTAAAATAGGATGTAAAGTGAGATTTGGACATTGTGTGAAACCTACTGGACAGCCTTTCGGGGCCCCTTTATTCCTATATTAAAAAGCCACATAGGCAGAGTTGCAGCTTGCAAAAGAACAGGAAGCAAGTGCCTAACCGCAGAGTTCAATAGCCTCCCAAGACCACAAGGGTCAGCTAAAGTTCGCTTAGAGACTCGTACTCAGTACCTATGACAAAAGGAGGAGTAAGACCCCATCTCCTTATAAGATTTTCTCCTCAAGGTAACCACTAAGAAGTGAGTTAAGTGTTTCCGTGTTGCAATGCTTTTGGGAATGTATAAGAATGCATGGTTCGATAATTAAGGTTGTTCAGAACTTGCAATGCTAAGCCATGGGCTCGCTTTCTGAACCTGGCTGCCAAATAAACCTTTCCTGTATCCTGAGAAGTCTAAAGCCTGTCATTTTCTGCAACAGATTCACTTAGGCAATCTCAACCGATGTTTGGCAAGGCCTGAAGGAGCTGCCATAGTGACACCAGAACACCTCACTGGACAATGTGAGGAAAGAAGTCATTAATTAGATAAAAACTGTTAGAGTTCTGTTTGTTTCATGCATGACAAAATGATGTACTCAATAAAGTGATGCTTAAAGAGATCTGATCATTTCAACTTGCTGGTTTGGTTGGGTTCATCAGTCAGAAAACCTGACAACCAGAACTTGTGGGATCTTCTAGAAGGTATTCTTTATGGTCTAATTTTGTAAGCTGCCCAGAATATAAGAATAACATTACTCTATATAAGCTGAATAAATAAATGAATTGCACAAAACAAATTGCAAGCACAGTAATAAGAGGGTTCTACAATTGTGCAGCTGTGATGTTTCTCACACCAAAGAGGCCGTCCTTGTATATTTAGCAGAAGTTTGTTTAGAATTCTCTTCACTTCTTCTTCAAACACCGGCCACCAACATGTCCCACAAGAGCATCCTTGGCTTGTGGTTATCACTCGTTCTCTTTGGAGCTGGTAAGTTGTGTCTCTTTTACTTATGTTTCTAGCGTTAGTTTCAAACCAGGACTGAAATTTGGGGCTCATAACATGGTTTGTTTCCTTGACTATAACTTGGATCATTACTGGAATAGATACAAATCTCTGGAGGAACTTGGAGTCCATTGAAAACTGCTGAGTTGGGGAAGATTTTTAAGAAAACGCCAGATAAGATTGAAAATACAAATTTTATAATAAGAGATGGACAATATTTTTCCCTCTTTTCTTTGCAAAACATAAGAAACATAAAGATGATACCATTATCTGTGTGTTCATATGGGTGGATTATCTTACTGGATAACACAGATTTAATTAGCAGGAGGAAAAACCCAACTTCAGACAAAATGAATTAATAATGGAAGTCCAGAACACATAAGTAAAATTGGCAAAATCCCAAATAATTTTTCAATCAATATGGTAGGAAGATTGTATAGAATTTTCTAGATATGGGAAAGATGGGATTTAAATCAAGAATCAACAAACCAAGAACCAACTTGGTAAAATTTTAATGAGAACGGACAAAAAATTGATTAAAAATACATAATTACTTATTGACTTATAAAATGGAGGAAGAGCAAGTCAAAGAAACAAAGATTGTATGGCCAATTTTTTTTGGTTATAATATAGAATTAGAGAAATGGTAAAAACTTTGGGACATTTATAAATTGACTACGGCTTTGGCATACAAAGAGAATCTTTACAAAATCTTTTACAGGTAGCATTTACTGCCGGCAAGACTGGCAAAAAAAAATGTTTAGCAATCTTCCTGCCAAATGCTGGAAATACAAGCAATCCCCAGGTACTTACTATCATATGTGGTGGCCGTGCATTAAAGCAAGAAAACTTAAACATTGGGAGAAAATACATACCTGGCTGGGAAAGATTATTCAACAGAATAAAGATCTGAAACCAGAAATATGTTTGTTGGGCATCATGCCCGGAGGGTTACGATAAAGGGACCACATATTTAATTTTATATATACTAACAGCAGCAAGGATCATATTTGCAAAATACTGGAAAAATGAGAACACCCCACCAGGTGAAGATGTAATTCAAAAAAAAAATTAGACTGTGCTGAAATGGACAGACTAACTCTAAAAATAAAAGATAAAGAAGACACAGAATATTATTTGCTTTGGAATGGATTTTATGAGAGGTTAGAGACAAGAGGTAGAAATTAGAAAAAGAAAGACTATGAATGTTTGTATTTTAAAAAGTTTATAACTACAATTATTACAAGTAATAAAAAATGTAATTAAGTCAATGTAAAAAGAAAGTTAGTTCATTAAAACTACTTGGTTATAGCATTATTATTATCATTAGTACATGTGTGATTATATAATTATTATTGGTTTATGTGCTAATATTTATTATTATTTTTTCACTGGTCTTTCTTTTTGCAAATGGAACATCCCGACAATATACTGTATTCAATATACTGGATGAATAAAACTTTTAGAAGAAATCTTTGTAGCCTCTGAGATCTCAAACACATTGTAAGAGCTCCTCTCCTAAAGAAAATGAAGACTCTTGAATTTGCAATTAGCGGAAGTGGAAAAGGAAGGAAACCAGTTGTAAAATATCAGTTCTCACAGGCACTGCTAATAAATCGACTCCAAGCCCCCTCCCCCTCCTCCCAATTGAGTGGCAGTATCACTTTTAGGGACCTGACACACATATAACCTAAAATATCACTTAATTTCCTAAATATTTCGTGTTTTACTGTTTTTCAGAGCAAAGCCCTACTGATTTGTAAGAACAGGCCGTGTATATTTTAATAATTATACAAAGGAACATAACTTCTGCTTATGTCTTTCTCTTTCAAAACCACAGTCTGGGTTAGAAAATACATACATACTTTCATAATATCCAAGAGCAATTTACAGTTTGAAATACGTTTTGCTAAGTCCTCGCAGTTACAACTGGTCAGCAGGAGTGAGAGCGGTGCCCATTGGCTATGGCACAGGCAGGAGATTGTGGCCACCCGATTGGTCACCCGTGTCAGTTTCCACATTGCATGCTGCACCCTCGATTAAGACTGTTAGATGAATGGTGTGTTTGCTGTGGTGTGTTGTGGAAGCACTGCTGACCGATCATTCCTGGTCAGCTGAGTCACGGCTGACAGCGAAAGAGTCCTCTCGGGGTCTTCCCGCTCTCCTTTCGGCTGGAGCGATCAGATGGCTAGTCCGCAGATGGCAGTGTTGCTCGGCAAATGTTGGCTAAGTGGCCCTTCTCTCCGCACATCCTGCAGATGGCTGCCTTATATTTGCACTGAGCTTTGAAGTGGCTCCCACCACAGCCCAGGCACCCTCCCTGAGGAGATTTAGCAGAGTAACCTAAACGTCTTAGCCATTAAGCCACAGGTCCCCTCCTTATCAGCTGAAGCCAGGGAAGAGGTATATATTTAGTGTCACAACCCCTGGTAAGCCCCAATTATGGGAGGAAGCTAACTGCTTCCATCATCTGTCAATCGGCTCGTCACAAGAGTCCATCATGACAGAAACCCAATATTTTTTTACTGTTGCATATTTGTGTTTTTTATTTGTGCTGATAAATAAATAAAGGGAGACTAGTATAGATCTATTTCAAACTATTTAGCTCTCATCAGCTAGCCATACCCTCACTGGGATTCGAACCTGTGCTGTATTGCATCTTAGGCAAACATCTTAGCCATTAAGCCACAGGTCTCCTCCTTATCAGCTGAAGCCAGCGAAGGGTCGTGATGGACTCTTGTGATGAGCCGATTGACAGATGATGGAAGCAGTTAGCTTCCTCCCATAATTGGGGCTTACCAGGGGTTGTGACTCTAAAGATAGATAGATAGATAGATAGATAGATAGATAGATAGATAGATAGATAGATAGATAGATAGATAGATAGATAGATGATAGAGAGATAGAGATAGAGATAGATAGATAGATAGATAGATAGATAGAGAGAGAGAGAGAGAGAGAGAGAGAGAGAGATTACAAACAAACACCTTAAAATCATCTTCCATTACAAATCGTAGAAAGTGTAGAAAGTGTGTCAATTGGTTACAAAGAACTTTCATGCATCCCTTCCACAGTCATCACCTCTGATTCATATCAAATTATATACTTTACATCACATATATTTATATATATATTTCTATCATCATACCTCATCCTTCATATGACTATAGTTGTTTTATTGTCCCTTTATAACAAACATTCCAGAATTTAAAACAAAACCACATAGTGGCATTCCCTTATCTATTTTCAATATCATCCAGCCACATTATACCTTTATAACACATTCAAAATAAAAAAAATTAATTATGTTTAATAACAAAATGTTTAGACCTCTTTTCTTAATCATTGTTTACAATTTATATCCAATTTCTCTTTTATCATGTCAATACAAATTATTACATTATTATCTTTATCAGTCATTTATTTAACAATAATTTAACTAAGGTCAACTTACTTTTTCCCCTTTTTTCACCATTTAAAATTTATACCAAATTTCCTCTTATCAAACCAATACATATGTATACATTGTTATCATCAATTATTTATCTAACTTTATCCATTGTCACTTCCTTTTTTAACATAAAGCTCTAATTTTAACTAAATTTAACTAATGTTTTATTATTAATTTTCATATCTCAATCTTTGTCTTTCCAGTAATAGTGTAGTCCCATTTCCTTTGTCATTTATGAAATTAGTCTTCTGGTTATTTCCTTAACCAAATTTGTTTGGACTTCTCTTCGCAACTTGTTGCTTATTACATATCTTGTAAAATCTCGAAACCCTCCATCAGCTTCTTTAATCAGCTTATCTTTGGTTGTCAGTAGTGTTTTTGTCAAAGTTTCTCTCCTTAAGTCCATGAATTCTTCTCTTTTTTCCTTCTTTTATACCTTGAAATCTTAAGTAAAGCATATTTCCATCTATCTTTCCTTTCCTTGTTCCACTCTTTCCATCTCCTACCACACTCAGTTCACTGTCAATATCCACAGTTATCTTGCCTGTGTTCATTTTTAGGACTCTAGCCTCCACTTTTTCCATTTGCTGGATATCTTCCATTTTTCCGTCAGGTTTTACCACATTACAATTTGTATTTTCAATATTTTCCCATCTCTTCTCAATTCTCTCTGTTGTTTCTAATAATTTTTGAATTCCAAACATAATCTGATGTAATGTTATGGTTTCTTTTTGATGTCATGCAATCCTTCCAATTAGTAAATGCTGCCACTTTAGTTTAAAAACAAATCTTAGTTTTCACTTCTTTCCAGCTAGCAACAAACATGCAAAGGGCACCTGTGTAAACAATCCATGCCCTTCTTTATAAACAAGCTGAAGCCTTTGAAGTGCAAGGTCAAAATGATCAAAGGGAAAAAAGAAAAAGCAATGTTTCCAGGTCTCAACTTCCAACCTCCAAGTGGCAGTGTAACTTGTTTTCCCTCTAAGATTACTACCCTCTTTATATTCCTTTTATATCTTCTTTATGTTTCAGGCTTAGAAGAAACAAAATTCTTAAATGAAACAAAATAAAAAGAAAGAATCCATTCCAATCAGTATTGTAGAAATAAAGGAAAAGATTTAATCTATAGGAAAAAGAAATAGAAGAAGAAAATCTGATACTTTCACTTTAAAAAGTAAAATATGTTCACAAAACTTCTATCAATGGAAAAAAATAAAATAAAATAAGATAACACACTGTCCAATAATGCTTAATTTCGCCACTTATTTCCTTTTCTTTACCAGTTTAATTTAACTTCAATCTTTTTTTGCAGTCTTTTATAAAAATAAGATTTCCTCACCAGATGGACACACTTTCTTTTTCCTCTTTCCTTCCGTTACGGAGCTGTCCCGACTTCAGCAGCTTGAGCCTGTGCTTATTGCCGCTGGCTAGATCAATCTCTTGGATCAATCAGGGACTTTGCGATGTCCCTGAAATCAGAAAGACATACTCTTCCCTCTCACCATCTCTTCGGGACGGTTTAGGTCCAAATGGACCATCTAGCAGCAAAAGTGTCGATTGTGATCTTGGAGCTCCGAGGTTGCACATCATACCGTCGTGATGTCAGCTCCTTTCGCAGGTCGCAGAATTCTTTGATGCATTCAGCCACCATTCGGCGTCCTTGCCTGATGTGCTTGATGCTGTCTCTGGCCTTTTGGTCAGATAGGGGGTCTTCCATCTCAGGGCCATCATAAAGCAATTGAAGATTCAAAGATCTGGGGTGTCGGCATTGGGGAGAGTCACCATTTAGCTTTTAAACTTTTAAAAGTATGCTGGTACTATTTTATATCTTGGGGTTTAAATTCTAGGAATTCTAGGCTTTTTCAGATTCTCAATTTTCCAGGAGCATAAAATTTGTAGAGTTGGGAAGGACAATGAGGAACATCTAGTCCATCAAAACTATTCCAAGGCCCCTACCTTGCTATTTCCACTCTGATTGGAGGGAGAAAAATGGTAAGCCAATAACAGGGGCATCCTGTGAGGGGATTGGTGACAATTTGCTGCAGCCAATTATACTTGGCCAACTTGCTATGGTCAACTTGCCATGGGACAACTCACCAGTCAACTCATCCTGGGACAACTCGCTGGAGGACAGGAGTTACACTAATATCAAAGAAATGGTGGAATAGAATCATTCAAGAAAGAATGCAAAAGGAGGGACGAATTGAAATCTGGATGACAAAAATGAAAATAAAATTAATTTTTGTTTATTTTAAATAATTAAATTTTATTGTGAAATAGTCCCACAGCCAGTTGACCCTGGTGAGTTGGCCACAGCAAGTTGGCTGGGGCAAGTTGTCCCATGCCACAGGTGGGGTTCCAGGAGACCAGCCTGGTAGCAGAAAGAGGCTAAACCCAAGCAAAGCTTCCAATGATCACTCAGGTGTTCTCCAGGACAGTCCTTCCTGTGGCCTGGTCATCCTGAGGCTTGGCGGACTGTTGAGTCTCTCTGGTGGGGCAGATCCTCCTTTTAAGCAGGCTCAGCTCCCGCATGGGACATTTGAACCCCACTTGCTACTCTATGAAAGAAAGGCCATTGCCCAGAGAGCCCTCATCATGTCTTCTATCTTGGAGCCATTCTGTCCTTGCTCAGAAAAGGCTTCCAGGGCCAGAAATGGGATGCATAGAAGGTCTCTTCTGACCCAACTTTGAAGGATTCCTCTTTCTTCTTGCAGGAACGTTTGGAGCAGAAGAACTGATTGGCATTCAGGGGGAGTCTGTCACATTCCAAGTGGAGACTTCTCCACCATTTGAAACAATTTCCTTGAATAAAATTGTCAACAGCAATGCTATAAATGTTGCTTTGGTGACCTTCAAGGAGCTGCCATGTGACTTCTTGTTCCTCCGCCCAGACTTTCAAAAGCGACTGAACATCTCCAGTGACTGCAGAAAATTACATCTTGGCCCTCTAGAGAAAGAGGACACTGGCAGATACAGTGTAGACATTTTTTTACCAACTAAAAGGACAGTGAACGAGCCCTTTGATCTGCGAGTTTTTAGTAAGTATCCCAGCCACAAATTCCTGGAATCTCTCCTTTGCCCAGAAAGATGTGGAGAGGTGGGGGAGATTTCTGTTGGAGGATGGAGGGCTATTAGAAGCTGAAATCAAGCAATATCTTGCACCCTTGGAAGGAGGTCTATGGGGGTCCATCACAGCTCCCTTCAGCCTCCCCTGCCCATGGGGCACAGGCTGGACTGGATCAGGCCAAACATGGATTCCCATGAGGATGAAGAGAGAGGCAGGTGGACTTTGAGGCTGGAATCTCCAGTCAGTTCAGGATCCTCTTTGTGGATCTGGTGGGAGTGGCTGGACCCACAAACTCTTTGGGGAAGAGTCAGGGGGTCCTTGAGGGTCTGAACCTGGAGCCTCATCCTCTTGCCCTCAATCCATGGCTTGGTATAAACAGGGCTTGGAGGAAGGCAGAGGATGAAGGGTACCTCCCCCCACAAATGGTGGGCCTCTTTCTTCACAATGAGTGTCCCATGTGAGAGGGGAGAAATTCATTGTCAGAGAAATGAGTGACACATATTTTGCCTGCTGTCATTCAAGCAAAACTATTCATTGACTCTCAACTGTTGCTGCTTGGCCTTCCTCCTTGGCCTTCTGCTCTTTCACAAATGGTGTCTCTCCATCTCTCCTGCCAAGAACGTTTGGTGGACTCTGAGCTGAAAGTGACCTGCACTCCTGAGGGGACTGGAAACAGAACCTGGCAGCTGACTTGCTCTACAGGGACCTGGGAAGACAGAGTGAACATCAGCTGGACCTCATCTGCCCAGAGCACAGGTCCTACCCTTGGGAGTTCTATGATCCGGTTTGTCTCCCAGGAGTTCAATGCAACATGCAGAGCAGAAAACCCTGTTAGCCAGGCATCCAGGACAGTCTCCTTAAAGGAAGTTTGTGCAGGTAAGTTTTTCTCCTCTTAAAAGAGCCTGTGAGACCAAAGATGAATCTGGGATTCTCTGGAATGGTATAAGGTCTCCTGACTGAGCAGGGGTGTCAAAGTACATTTCATTGAGGGCCATGTAGGGGTGAAATCCAGCCAGTTCTGACAGGTTCTGGAGAACCAGTAGTGGAAATTGTGAGTAGTTCAGAGAACCAGTAAATGCCACCACTGTCTGCCCCCCCCCCATCTATTCTATGCCTCCGGAGACCCAGCTGATGGGGAGGGAATGGAGATTTTGCAGTATCCTTCCCCTGTCACGCCCACCAAGCCACGCCCACAGAACCGCTAGTAAAAATGTTGAATTTCACCACTGGGGCTGCATCAGGGCTGTAGTTGACCTTGAGGGCCAGGTGGGCATGGCTCCCCAAATTGCTGGCATGTTTCCTCTTCACATTGTGTAGACTGGGCCAAAGTGACATTGGCCAGCCCCTTACATTTTCCAGGACAGTCCCACAGGCCGGTTCCAAAGACATCACGGGTCGAATCCTGCCCACAGACCTTGTGTTTGACACCACCCCCCATGGGGTTGGACTAGGAGACCCCCAAGAAGACATAGAAAATCTTCCAACTCTGTTATGCTGTTACATTTAGCCGAGAGACCAAAGTTTCAGGAGAAGGTAGATCTTCCCATGCAGAAGAACCATGGGATTTGGAAAGGGGTTGAGCTACAACCAACAATCCAGAAATATGTCAGCATTTCAAATAGCACCCAAAATTAAATCAGAGTCTGTGGCAAAGTATTGTTCAAAGTTCCCATTTATGAAGAGAGCCATGTTGGCACATCTGGGAAAACCCACATCTGAAAGCTTCCCGGTTTTCCTCACCTAGTTGAACGTTCAAGATCTTTCCCCCACACCCATAAGTCCATCCCATGGTCCCATCTCCCACTGCCGTGCTGGCAGTTCCACCCATCCAGTTCCAGTCAGGTGTAGAGACAAAGGATGACCTTGGCTTTCTAGAAAGGAATTTTATTTTGGCTACATAGTATTTAACTCCATACAAACATAAACAAAACATAGTAGAATGGAAAGGCCAAAGATCCAAAAGGAATATGGCTGCAGGTCTGACAGGCAGCCTCTCCTCAGAAGAAAAGTGTTTCCTGAAAAGAGAATAATGTAGAGGTTAACATAAGGAGAACTAACCACCTCCCCATCTCCCCACCAGGGGTGCCTGGTGGCTTATCGGGAAACTTATCATGGAATTGTTTTACTAACTTATCAGCTTTTACATTCCAAGTTTTCACCCAAGTAGCTTCGGACAAAGGGTATCCCTTTCGATGCACTAAATATTGCAAACGGCCTCTGTACAACCTAGAGTCTAAAATTTTCTTCACTTCACAGAGTGTTTCTCCTTCTATCGCTACTGGAGGAGGGGGAGGCTGGGTGGGCGGTCTTAGGCTGGATCCAACTACTGCAACTCCTTAGAGGCAGTAAATTCCGAGGCTTCATCTTGCAGAGCTGGTTCTGATTGTGAGGGAGGCTCTTTGCACCTGGCTCCCAGCTGGCTTTCTCTCTCTGCAGCCTCTGCAGCCTCCACCAGGGCTTTGGAAGACACGTAGATGGTCTCGACATAGATAGGCATCATCTGCTGCTTTCCCATGGCTTTCTTCTCCTCCTCCGTCTTCACGGAGTTTCTCCACTGCCCAAGCTTGGCTCAGTGCTGGGGCTCAGAACCCCGAACAGCACCCACCAATTTTCAGGGTAGCTGGTCAAGTGTTTTAAGGGAGATTCAGGTTAATGTCGGGGTTCCAAATAGCATCCGCACAACAGGCCAAGTCATGCTGTCCAATAGCTCACTGACGGTGGTCCTTTAGTTCATTGCTGAGTGCAATTATAGCTCTGGGATAAAAGTTATTCAGAAGACGTGTGGTCCTAGTTTTGATTCTTCCGTATCTTCTGCCAGAAGGCAACAGCCTAAAAAGATTGTAAGCAGGATGGGAAGAGTCTCTGAGTTGCTCTCCAACAGGGACACTGAATCGGGGGGAGGGGAGGAACCTGGAAGGATCCTCAGACAAGGAGTCAAAATTCCTCATTTGATTCTTTGCTGGACAGATCTCTAATGCGGAGGTGAGAAGGACCCTGCACAGACATTTCACTTAATGGGAATTTACTTTAACTTGTTAAATCTAGGAAAACTGGCAAAGCTGTTGGATAGAAATATATTTTGCAGCTTGGTAGAGGATAGTTTTACTTTAAGCTAGTTGGCCATTCACATATCCTGTGTTTAAAATCAGGAGGTTAATGCTTCAAGCCCTTCAGTGGCATTTGGTGAATGCGGTTAGTCAACTCATTTTGCAAGCCTTTTAACGCAGAGACATGATGAAGATCGCATTGCTTGCATTTCCTGTTCTACTTTGGCTCTCATTCCTCCCATTTTTGTTTGCAGTTGTTTTGTGTTTGTAGTAAAGAATGGAGGAAAACAATTGTAAAATTAACCAGGCTTAACAATCGGCTTCAGGGAGGGTTAATGGGGTCTTTTGGCTGTTAATCGGATGGCTTCCCCCAACCAGAGATGCTCGATTTCTCACTGCCTGATCTCTGTTTCCTTTCGATCTGCTCTCTTCCACTTGCATTCTGCCCATCACGCTGAACCCCAGAAGAGAGACCTGGGACCGAGGACCCCCAAGTGAATGGTGAGCTCCACCCACTCCTTGTAGCTCCCACCCTTCCTGCCCCTCCCTCTTGGCAGTTTTTCCAAAGGTTTCCCCCTCCCCCTCAAATAGTTTCCAATTTCCTTCATTGCCTGCACAGGTCGCACAGCTTTTGACATAGTCCCCGATGTCCCGTTTCATTTCTGGCCACCAAAATTGTCTCCCTGCCAGGTTTTAAGGAAGCCGAAATGTCCCCCCTGCTTGGAACCTTCTCTGGAGGACCTGTAGATGCCAGCTATGGGGGACAGAGAGTTTAGAGCCCTTCTGGCTAGTCCATCTTTCAGGGTTAGGACCCCTTTGTTGCCCTGCAACCTGCATGTTGCAGCTGTAAGCTTAGTTTTTATTTCTTTTGAGTCAAGCCCCCTCCCTCCCTCCCTTCCTCCCTCCCTGGCTCTCTGTCATTGTGGCTGCCCTCTGGGGGGGGGCTTGTGTGGCTGGTTGGGAGGGGGAAGCATGACATGGACCAATTCTTCTTTTTCCCCAAAATCTTTTATTTTTTGAATAAAAAACAAAGAAAATCATCCTCCATTACAAATCGTAGAAAGGGTGTCAATTGGTTACAAAGAACTTTCGTGCATCCCTTCCACAGTCATCACCTCTGATTCATATCAAGTTATCTATTTTACGTCACATATATTTATATATATATTTCTATCATCATACCTCATCCTTCATATGACTATAGTTGTTTTATTGTCCCTTTATAACAACATTCCAAAATTTAAATCAAAACCACATAGTGGAATTCCCTTATCTATTTTCAATATCATCCAGCCACATTATACCTTTATAACACATTCAAAATAAAAATTAATTATATTTAATAACAAAAAATATTAAACCTCTTTTCTTAATCATTGTATACAATTTATATCTAATTTTCCCTTTTATCCTATCAATACAAATTATTACATTGTTATCATTATCAGTCATTTATTTAACAATAGTTTAATTAAGGTTAACTTAGTTTTTCCCCTTTTTTTCACCATTTAAAATAGTTACCAAATTTCCTCTATCAAACCAATACATATATATGCATTGTTATCCTTTATCTAACTTTATCCATTAACACTACATTTTTAACATAAGGCTCTAATTTTGGCAATTTTTTTTAAACCTCTTTTCTTAATCATTGTATACAATTTATATCTAATTTTCCCTTTTAACATATCAATATAAATTATTACATTATTATCATTATCAGTCATTTATTTAGCGATATGTCAAACCAATATATATGTGTACATTGTTATCATCAATTATTTACCTAACTTTATCCATTATCACTACATTTTTAACATAAAGCTCTAATTTTAACTAAATTTAACTAGTGTTTTATTATTAATTTTCATATCTCAACCTGTGTCTTTCCAGTAATAGTGTAGTCTTATTTCTTTTGCCATTTGTGGAATTGGTCTTCTGGTTATTTCCTTAATCAAATTTGTTTGGATTTCTCTTCGCAACTTGTTCCTTGTTACATATCTTGTAAAATCTTTCCATCTTTCTTCCCTTTCCTTGTTCCACTCTTTCCATCTCCAACCACACTCAGTTCACTGTCAATATCCACAGTTATCTTGCCTCTATTCATTTTTAGGATTCTAGCCTCCACTTTTTCCATTTGCTGAATATCTTCTATTTGCTGAGTATCTTCCATTTTTCCATCAGGTTTTGCCACATTAAAGTTTATATTTTCAATATTTTCCCATCTCTTCTCAATTCTCTCCGTAATAGGGAGGGCGATCTCAGCAAAATAGGGGATGAACTACTGTCTGTAAAAGTTCACAAACCCCAAGAAACTTTGGAGTTATCAGTCACATTGTCCAATAGAGATGCTGGCCAGTTGCTTGGTTACTCTGCTCCCCCCACTCTCTCTCAAGCACCTTTGGAGAATGTCCTTGGTTCCCACAGGAAACTATTTTATTTGGACTACAAAACCCCAGCTATCTCTATTCCCCCCTCACTATCCCCTCTAGCTGGACAACGGACAGGGATATTTTGAATTACTCAAGTGTCCTCCAGATGTATTTTTCAGGTGGCCTGGTCTGCCTGAAGCTTGGTGGAGCTTTAGGTCTCTCTAGTGGAGCAGATCTTCCTTTTGAGCCCCAAGAGAAGGACTCAGCTCCCACATAGGGCTGGTGGTTCTTCTGCTGCAAGGGGGGCATAAACTGTCCATTCCCTGGTGTTTAACACGCTCTGTGGCTCTTTTTCAGGTCAGACCGAGAACTTCTACCAGCTGCCTCTCTGGGCCCTGCTGTGCCTTAGCAAAGTGGGAAGCCTCCTCCTCCTTGGCTGCTTGGGGCTCATTCTGGTGGTGAAATCCAGGAAAGGTAGCCTCCTAAGGAGGATTTCTAAGAAAATCAACCGTTCTCTTTTCCAGAAACAGAGCAGAGAAGGCATTGGAATGACCGGCTCCCTTTGCTGCCACCCACCTCAATCATGGCAACCTAGAACCCAGGGCTGAGGGGCTCAGGTTTAGTCCCCATGCCACAACCCTGCGCCTTGTGCTCACTTTTGCAAGGCCTGGTCATCAGAGCTTCAGCCCCCTGGAGTCCCCCCCCCCCAGCTGCTGAATGCTAGGTGGTTCTGCAATAAGGCACAGATTCCATCCCAAACCCCAAAGTATCAGGGTTTACTTGACATCCATGCCCCCTTGGAGAAACCCCCTTCCTCCAAGACATCTGTCTCTTTCTGAATACTTTACTCTCACGGATTCCGTGGATGCCTTGCTGCAGAGCCACTGACCACCAGGACACGGACAGCTCCTAAAGCTGATGGTTCCTCTCTAATCATCTGAGCTAAGAGGTCCATGGCTTCAGTTCCTGGTAGAAGGTTTGAAGCCCAGAGAACAGGATCTCGCCATGTAGGTCTGTTGATTTCTAATACAGACAGCAAGGATCCCATGATGCCTCCTGGTCAGTCCAGGAGAGTAGCCTTAGAACTGAAGATGCCAAGTGACCCTTCAGAACAGGATTAGTTGCTCTTCGTCCATTCTGGACCCATCAAGGTCATCAGGGCATGACTGGTGTGGTTTCAGTCCAGTGGTGGGTTTCAAAAAATTTTAGAACCTATTCTGTAGGTGTGGCCTGTTTTGTGGGAGTGGCTTGGTGGTCATGTGACTGGGTGGGAGTAGCTTGGCAGTCATGTGATTGGGTGGGAGTGGCTTGGCAGTCATGTGACTGGGTGGGAGTGGCTTGGCAGTCATGTGACTGGGTGGGAGTGGCTTGCCAGTCATGTGACTGGGTGGGAGTGGCCAAGTCAGTGTCACTGAATTCTTTGCCCCAAATAATGACCTACAAAAAGAAGATATCAAAAAATGAAATTTATTATTTTGTGCACTTACTATTTAAATAAGAATAAAATAAGTACACAAAACAATAAAACAGCTACTTAGAGAGGAAATATGGCTGTCCTTGTTGGTCTTCAACATTACCAACTACCTTATACACACATTTCCAGCCCCTCTGCCTCTTCCCTTTTCCTGGATATATAGGTCTGTTGATCTCTAATATGGACAACAAGGATCCCATGATGCCTCCTGGTCAGTCCAGGAGAGTAGCCTTAGAATTGAAGATGCCAAGTGATCCATCAGAACCAGATTAGTTGCTCTCCATCCATTCTCGTCCCACCAAGGTCATCAGTGGGTGACTGGTGTGGTTTCAGTCCCATACGCAGTTCTGGCCCTTGACTTAGAGGTCCTGATATTCTGCTTCGTCCTGGTCTCTGTCTAACTGGGGCTCAACCACCATCTCAGCATCTCCGAAAGGGAAAGTTGGAGAGCATTCATCATCCCCTGCCTCCAGCCCCTCCCTGATCACTCTGGCCAACCAGCAGGTCTGGCGTTGAATTCACAGATGGTTCAGTGAAGAGCCCAGAGCACCTTCTCTTTCCCTCAGCATCCACAGCTTCAGACCGACCCCAAGTACCTCCACCACACAAAGCCTCTGTCATCTCAGCCATCCTTAGGGTCAACAGAGAGCTCCACTTTGAGTCCAGCTCCTTCACAGTAGTAGGAAGACATGGATTCAAAATAAATAAATAATTGCTGTGGCCAAACTCCCCCTCCTCCTTTTGCCCCACCTGTCCTGTTCCACCTGGCAGCCCCTTGGACATCTGCCTTTCCTTCCTTCTGTCTCTGAAAGCTCAAAGGTCTCCTTGGTTTTCTTCCCAGCAGTTGGAGGATAGAGGCTTCCGACCCGATTCCTGCCAGCCTCCCAGAGGAGCCCATCACCACCTCCCAGGGTCAGAGCCCATAGCTCTCCCAGCCCCACATTGGCCGAAACTGATGGACTCCTGCCCTTCACTTCAGAGGCCCATGGACTTCCTCTCAGCTTTCAAGAGAAATCTTTGCAACAAGGGAGCTTCTGTGACTCACACAATGAGGTCTATTCTCGATTTGCCTAGTGTGAGGAACACAAACCATGTTGTTTCCCTCTGGCCACCCCATTGCCTCTCCTGCATCCCCAATCGCTGCGTTTGCCCTCGCCTCCTGCCGCTTCGCGCACGATGCTGTAAGCCACATCGGGGAAGCACTGTGGTGGAGAGAAGTGGCTGGGTCTGATCCTCCGGTGCCTCATCGCTTGATCTCACCAGGCTTTCAACAAGATCTTTGCAGCAGGAAACGGCAGGCGGCTACTTCCAGACTTTCTTGGTGCAGCTGGGCAACGCCTCGGTTGCTCAGGGAGACATTGAACTTCTCTCCAACGGGAGACACTGGCCTTCCACCTCACAGCCTGCCATGCCCACTGAGCCGACCCACGCCCAAAAACTACGAGCATTCATTGAAAAACCATTAGAACTTCAAATGATCTTGATTCTATCCTTCTACTAATGCAGCCTAGAAATGCAGCAGCCGAATGCTTCTGGCACATATTTAAGTGATTGTCTACTACTAATTAATTACAATTGGTTGCTAATTAATTAATTCAGGCATGAATCCCCTCATTCTCCTTCACTGGTGCAGGAGCATTTCCTGAGTGAGGTGCGCAATCGGCAAGGCACCCTGGGGGCCAAGGCAGGGAAGGAGAGGGACCCCCCCACCCCGAATCTGAAGAAGTCGGGCTCGGACAAACTGAGCATCACCGTCTATGAAATTGTATCATGATTTGTCTTGTAACATTTATTAGGAATAAATTATGGATCCAATCGAGACGAGTCCAGGTAGACTCCTTCTGTGCGCCAGTCAGGTGATTGGGAAAAGGGGTGCAGTGCCAGGAGTCGGGGTAGGGTGGCAGAGATGCCCTCGTGGGTGGCCATATGTTCAGAGGGTCTCCTGGATGCCCCTGATCTGTTCCTTCCTTATTTATTTTGATTATTCCGTTGGGGAAAGTCAGCTCCCTGCAGACACCTGGAGCCTCAAATCTCCAACTTGGTGACTTTGAGATGCAGGGACTCCAACTCCCAGAATTCCCAGCCAGGATGCCCAGATTAGTTCCATTTGGATTCATGGGTTGTGGGGACCCTACGCTTGTCGGACGATACGGGGCAGCATCAAGTGGGTTTAGCTCCTTCTGCAATCGCCTGGTGAAATGGGTCCCACTTCAGTCGCTGACTTCGGATCCCCCAATGGGGGTCGTTGGTCTCTTGGGGGTCGAAGGGGCCTCTGCCCAGCCTCACTGGGGTCTGAGCCAGGACAGGATGCGCTGAGGAGGGTCCCTTCCATCTTCATCATCTGTTCCTCTTTTTTCCTTCCGTTCAGTCGGGTCCAGTTCTCGAAGACTGTCTGAACCTGTCCAGGCGAGGTTTCCAGGAGTGGATTTCCCTTGCCTCCTTTCTAGGGCTGAGAAAGAATGGTTGGCTTAAGGTCACTAGGATGGCCCTCGCTAAGGGGAGGAAGAGAGGAAGGGGGGAGAAAACAGGGCGGGAGGGAGGAAAGAAGAAAGGAAGGAGGGAGGGAAGGAAGGAAGGAAAGAAGGAAGGGAGGAAGGAAGAAAGGAAGGAGGATGGGAGGGAAGGAAAGAAGGAAGGAAGGAAGGAAGGAGGGAGGGAGGGAAGGAAGGAAGGAAGGAAGGAAGGAAGGAAGGAAGGAAGGAAGGAAGGAAGGAAGGAAGAAAGGAAGGAGGGAGGGAGGGAAGGAAGGAAAGAAGGAAGGGAGGAAGGAAGAAAGGAAGGAGGATGGGAGGGAAGGAGAGAAAGAAGGAAGAAAGGAAGGAGGGAGGGAAGGAAGGAAGGGAGGAAGGAAGAAAGGAAGGAAAGAAGGAAGGGAGGGAGGAGGGAAGGACGGAGGATGGGAGGGAAGGAAAGAAAGAAGGAAGAAAGGAAGGAGGGAGGGAAGGAAGGAAGGGAGGAAGGAAGGAAGGAAAGAAGGGAGGAAGGAAGGAAGGAAGGAGGATGGGAGGGAAGGAAAGAAAGAAGGAAGAAAGGAAGGAGGGGAGGAAGGGAGGGAGGGAGGAAAGAAGAAAGGAAGGAGGGAGGGAGGGAAGGAAGGAAAGAAGGAAGGGAGGAAGGAAGAAAGGGAGGAGGATGGGAGGGAAGGAAAGAAGGAAGGAAGAAAGGAAGGAGGGAGGGAAGGAAGGAAAGAAGGAAGGGAGGGAGGAAGAAAGGAAGGAGGGAGGGAGGGAAGGAAGGAAGGAAGGAAGGAAGGAAGGAAGGAAGGCTTTGATGCCTATTGGAGAACTAGAACTCACAATATCCTGGTTATAGGCCCACAGTCATGTAGAAGCTGGAGTAGAATTCAACACGAATGATGCTGGAAGGAAAGTCACCATATTTCAGTTATTGCTCCAAAGTCCTTCAGTGATCTTTCAGGAGTGATCCAGGAGTGGAACTCACCTTTTAGGGTAAGAATTCATCAAACCTACAGCAGAATTTAAACTCACGGCTCCTGGTGATTGGTCCAAAGTCTCTCAGCCGCCTAGCCTGAGGATTCCAGGAGGAGAACTGAACCTAATGCAGGAGGAGATTTCACCCTCTTTTAGTTACTTGCCCAAAGTTGGAATGGGACTGTTCACCTCGTACCCTTGGCCGCCCCGTGTCCACCCCCAGGGTTCCTCCCCCAGCCATTAACCCCTACCATTTCCCCTCTGCTGAAACGACCCTGGCTGTACGCCCTGGCCAATGGGCCCCAGCCTCTTCAGTCCCAGACCCTTCCTCAAGGCCCATTAGGCCAAATACTGCTAACTCTGGGCTTTGGGGCTCAGGATACAGTTCACCGCCAGCCAATCGGAAGAAGGGAAGGGAGAAAGAGAGAGGGAGGGCGGGAGAAAGTGTTCTGTGTTTCCTCTCTGGGAGTTTGTTTCTCTGCCCAGTCGCCTCGGTCTGAGCTAGAAAAACCTTTGCATTTCCCTTCCTTTCCGCACATCAACAGCATCCTGCTGCACTTTCCAAATTAACCTGTTTTGCTGTCTGTGAGATGTCCTGGTGGTCCCCTTTCCACTTACAAACTGGCAAATTCACCTGCTCCCCAAAGATGGAAATGGTGCGTAGAACTAATATAAGGAACATTCCATCAATTCCATGAGGACATAACTGGGATATTAATATTTAAATTTGATACTTTAACATAATCCCTATCTCAATGTAGTAGAATACCAATTTGAGAGAGCCTGAATGTGTGGAAACATGGTGAACTCTTAATAATACACATTTAAGCCTCTGGCCTGCTCACTTTCAAGGTGATGCACAGGTGGGGTGCTGAGCAGAACTGAATGGGAAGTAGGAAGCTTCTCTTGCAAATTAACTACTCAGAAGAACTTTTTTCCAACCACAATACCAGCTACACCTGTTATGTAGATGAATAACATATTCCCAAAGATTTGAGGAATAATTACTATAGGACTGGGGTATCTTCCCATAGAAGGGAAAAGAGAAGAAGAATTCATCAAATCTACATCAGAATTTGAACTCACCGCCTCCTGGATTTTGGCCCAAAGTCTCTCAGCCACCCATCATGAGGATTCCTGGAGGAGAACGGTCCATGCCTAATGTAGGAAGAGATTTCAATATCTTTTAGTTACTTCCTCAAAGTCATTTAAGGGTCTGTTTTGAAGGCTAAAGGAGTGGAACTCACCTTTTCGGGCAAGAATTCATCAAATCTTCATCAGAATTAGAACTCACCGCCTCCTGGTTATTGGTCCAAAGTCTCTCAGCAACCTATCATGAGGATTCCAGAAATTGAATGGTCCATGCCTAATGCAGGAAATGATGTCACTATCTTTTAGTTACTTCCCCAAAGTCATTCAACTTTCTGTTTTGAAGGCTGAATGAGAGGAACTCACCTTTTAGGAGAAGAATTCATCAAATCAACTACAGAATTGGAACTCAGCACCGCCTGGTGATTGGTTTAAGGTCTCTCAGCCACCCATCATGAGGATTCCTGGAGGAGAACGGTCCATGCCTAATGCAGGAAGAGATTTCAATATTTTTTAGTTACTTCCTCAAAGTTATTCAACTGTCAGTTTTGAAGGCTGAAGGAATGAAACTCACCTTTTCGGGCGAGAATTCATCAAATCTAATTCACAATTAGAACTCAGCACCTCCTGGTTTTTGGTCCAAAGTCCCTCAGCCACCCATCATGAGGATTCCCGGAGGAGAAGGATCCATGCCTAAAGCAGGAAGCGATTTCAATATTTTTCCTCAAAGTTATTCAATTGTCAATTTTGAAGGCTGAAGGAGTGGAACTCACCTTTTAGGAGAAGAATTCATTAAATCAACTGCAGAATTAGAACTCACCACCTCCTGGTTATTGGTCCAAAGTATCTCAGCCACCCATCATGAGGATTCCTGGAGGAGAACTGTCCATGCCTAATGCAGGAAGAGATTTCAATATTTTTTAGTTACTTCCCCAAAGTCATTCAACTTTCTGTTTTGAAGGCTGAAGGAGTGCAACTCACCTTTTAGGAGGAGAATTCATGAAATCAACATCAGAATTGGAACTCACCGCCTCATGGTTATTGGTCCAAAGTCTCTCAGCCACCTATCATGGGGATTCCTGGCTAAGAACGGTCCATGCCTAATGCAGGAAGAGATGTCACCATCTTTTAGTTACTTCCCCAAAGTCATTCAAGTGTCTGTTTTGAAGGCTGGAGGAATGGAACTCACCTTTTCAGGCAAGAATTCATCAAATCTACATCAGAATTGGAACTCACCGCCTCATGGTTATTGGTCCAGAGTCTCTCAGCCACCTATCATGGGGATTCCTGGAGGAGAACGGTCCATGCCTAATGCAGGAAGAGATGTCACCATCTTTTAGTTACTTCCCCAAAGTCATTCAAGTGTCTGTTTTGAAGGCTGAAGGAGTGGAACTCACCTTTTAGGAGGAGAATTCATGAAATCTACATCAGAATTGGAACTCACCACGCCCTGGTGATTGGTCCAAAGTCTCTCAGCCACCTATCATGAGGATTCCTGGAGGAGAACGGTCCATGCCTAATGCAGGAAGAGATGTCACCATCTTTTAGTTACTTCCCCAAAGTCATTGAACTTTCTGTTTTGAAGGCTGAATGAGAGGAACTCACCTTTTAGGAGAAGAATTCATCAAATCAACTACAGAATTGGAACTCAGCACCGCCTGGTGATTGGTTTAAGGTCTCTCAGCCACCCATCATGAGGATTCCCAGAGGAGAAGGATCCATGCCTAAAGCAGGAAGCGATTTCAATATTTTTCCTCAAAGTTATTCAATTGTCAATTTTGAAGGCTGAAGGAGTGGAACTCACCTTTTCGGGCAAGAATTCATCAAATCAACTGCAGAATTGGAACTCACCACCTCCTGGTTATTGGTCCAAAGTCTCTCAGCCACCTATCATGAGGATTCCTGGAGGAGAACGGTCCATGCCTAATGCAGGAAGAGATTTAAATATCTTTTAGTTACTTCCCCAAAGTCATTTAAGGGTCTGTTTTGAAGGCTAAAGGAGTTGAACTCACCTTTTCGGGCAAGAATTCATCAAATCTACATCAGAATTAGAACTCACCACTTCCTGGTGATTGGTCCAAAGTCTCTCAGCCATCTATCATGTGGATTCCTGGCAGAGAACGGTCCATGCGTAATACAGGAAGAGATTTCAATATGTTTTAGTTATTTCCCCAAAATCATTCAAGTGCCTGTTTTGAAGGATGAAGGAGTGGAACTCACCTTTTAGGAGGAGAATTCAACAAATCTACATCAGAATTAGAACTCACCACCTCCTGGTTTTTGGTCCAGAGTCTCTCAGTTACCTATCATGAGGATTCCTGGAGGAGAACGGTCCATGCCTAATGCAGGAAGAGATTTCAATATTTTTTAGTTACTTCCTCAAAGTTATTCAAGTGTCAGTTTTGAAGGCTGAAGGAGTGGAACTCACCTTTTAGGAGGAGAATTCATGAAATCAACATCAGAATTGGAACTCACCACCTCCTGGTGATTGGTCCAAAATCTCTCAGCCACCTATCATGAGGATTCCTGGAGGAGAACGGTCCATGTCTAATGCAGGAAGAGATGTCATCATCTTTTAGTTACTTCCCCAAAGTCATTCAAGTGTCTGTTTTGAAGGCTGAAGGAGTGGAATTTTGCTCCACGTGGGTGTAGTTCCCTTTGAGGACTACATGGTGAGTATGGTCAACTTTATCAAATGCTTTTCTGAAATCTAAGTTTACTATGTCCGAAGCCGTTTGCTGATCTACTATTTTCTTCACTTTGTCGAAGAACAAAATAATATTTTTGGGCGGGACAATCTCTTTTTGACCAACACATGTTGGCTTCTGGTTATAACTTTTTTTGCTTCAAGGTGTTTGGAATTGGAATTGGAATTGGAAAGTTTATTTATAGGCCGCCCTTTTCCCTGGGGGGACTCAGGGCGGCTTACAATTCATGGGGAGGGGAATACAAACAGTGAGACATAAAACAATACATAATTAAAAATAAAACACAACATTCATCATTCGAGTGGGTACGGATTACAATCTAACCCCAGGCCTTACGGGCTAGCCAGATCTTAAGGGCTGTGCGGAAGGTCTGGAGGGTGGTGAGGGTACGGATCTCCACGGGGAGATCGTTCCAAAGGGTCGGAGCTACTACCGAGAAGGCTCTCCTCCGCATAGTCGCCCGTCTTCACTGACTGGCAGATGGGATTCGGAGGAGGCCTAATCTGTGTGATCTAATTGGTCGCGAGGAGGTGATTGGCAGGAGGCGGTCTCTCAAGTACCCAGATCCACTACCATGAAGGGCTTTATGGGTGGTGAGTAGCACCTTGAAGCGCACCCGGAGATCAACAGGTAGCCAGCGCAGCTCGCGGAGGATAGGTGTTATGTGGGTGAACCGAGGTGCACCCACAATCGCTCGCGCAGCCACATTCTGGACTAGCTGAAGTCGCCGGATGCTCTTCAAGGGCAGCCCCATGTAGAACACATTGCAGTAGTCCAGTCTTGAGGTCACAAGGGCACGAGTGACTGTTGTGAGAGCCTCCCGGTTCAGGTAGGGTCGCAACTGGTGCACCAGGCGAACCTGGGCAAATGCCCCCCTGGTCACAGCCGACAGGTGGTGATCAAAGGTTAGCTGTGGGTCCAGGAGGACTCCCAAGTTGCGAACCCTGTCTGAGGGGTATAGTGTTTGACCCCCCAGCCTGAGTGATGGAACACTTGCCAAAACACAACAGCCACTCGGTCTTATCCGGGTTGAGTACCAGTTTGTTAGCCCTCATCCAGTCCCTAAATTTGCCGATTTGTTTATCTTTTCCACGATCTTCCCAGGTATTGATTTGTCAAATTTAACATTTAGTGGACACCCAGTTAAATAGGAGCCAGATATGCGCATGCATGAGAATGGGAGATGGCTGCCGAGTCTCACCGCTCCGGCTATCAAAATCAAAAAAACAAAAGACTTCAGGTGACCAAGACCCTGGACATGAGAACGGAGGGGTCCCTCCAAGATACCAACGCTCAGGCTTCCCGGGGAGGTAATTATTTGAGGAGGGGGCTGCCTCTGGGTGGCTCCTGGACGGTGTTACCTCCCTCGACGATCTTCTTAAACAGCTGGTCGGCGGCGGCTTTATGCAAGCGGCGGTGGTTTTGGCCTCGCCGCCCTGAGAAGCCGCCCCATTGCCCTGGGAGACCCGGTCTATCACTAAATAACTTTTATTGTTGGCGTGTGGGCTTGTGCCCCGAACAGGGGGTGGGGAATCCTATGGAAGTGCCTGCCTGGACTAGAGAATTAGCTCTCTCCCCTCACTACAATCCTGCAGCTCTGCAACGCAGCCCAGCTGATTTTCCCTTTTCCCCTTTGGCACGGCATTTATCTCACATCTTGCCATTGCCTCCGTCGGCTTCCACCTATTGTTTAACTGCCGGGGCTGTGACCCCAGGACTTCAACGACGGGTTCCTCGCTGTACTGGCTGTGTTGGTTATTGTTTGCTGCTGTTGCCATCTCAAGAGAGCCACCTCCGACAGAACTATTTACTGAACTCTTCTACATTGGACGCCATTGCTCTGGAAAGGCAAGGTACCTGGAGCTTAGACTCCCTCCGGTGGCCACTACTGGTACTTTTTTTCATCTTTGGGCTGGTTTACTATTTTAGACTCCCCCCTGTGGCCATTACTGGTACTTTTTTCATCTTTTTTAACATCTACCCACCCTTTCTGCAATTACATCCTCTGGGCTTCCACACGCGCGAACAAACTGTATCTGCCCGACCAACATTACTTTTCGCCACCCCAGGGAAACCATCTCAGTCACCTAGACTTTGCCTTCCCCAACATCGTTGGCAAACCGGACTAAACATCGTTGGCGGTCTTTTTAACTGCCTAGACTCTTGGGACCTTTCCAACTGCGTAAGAAGGGAAGAAATGCCATCTTCCCCTTCTGTATATTTTTTGTATGACCCCTTTTGTAACATCTTCGCACGCTGCGCAAATTTTTAAAACGGTATGGTGAGTGTATGGGACTTGTATGTGTGAATTGAATGATCCCACTTTTATTGTTATTATCGTTGTATTTTTGTGTTTTAATTATCATGTGGGGATTGTTTGTGTGAGTGCCTGAGTATGTCTGATTCGGAGGACCTGCCGGGGAATGTGGGGGTCATTGGGGTGGTTGGGGGGACCACGGCCACGGGAGTGGGTCGGAGCATTGCGGTCGTAACAGGGAGGGGCAGATATGGCGGGGACTTTAGGGCTGGCCATTACCGGGGAAGGAGGGTTCGCTACATCACAGAGATCCCTCCTTCCGGCCCTATGAGTCCCACTCCGAGGCCAGATGGCGCGAGTAATCAGGACCCTGGTCTCAGGCTGTTGTCGCTAAATGCCAGGTCTGTTGTTCACAAGGCTCCCCTCGTCCGGGACTTAATTTTAGACGAGAGGGCAGATCTGGCATGTATTACTGAAACCTGGCTGGGCACGGAGGGAGGAGTCCCCCTCATAGAGATGTGCCCAGACAGATTTCAGGTGCTTCATCAGCCGAGAGCCCAGGGAAGGGGTGGCGGTGTGGCTATCATTATCCAGGAGTCTTTAGCACCTCGTAGGATCCCTGTTCCGGAGCTTGTCGGGTGTGAGTCCCTGCTGGTGAAGTTGGACCTCAAGGGTCAAGTGGGTCTGCTGCTAACGTACCTGGCTCCCAACAGCGTTGCAGCAGCCCTCCCCTCGCTCCTCGAGTCAGTAGCCGAGCTAGCAATTGAGTTCCCCAGGCTTATGGTCCTGGGGGATTTCAATTTGCCTTCGCTCGGTGAACACTCTGATGGGGCGCAGGAGTTCATGGCTTCCATGACAGCCATGGGCTTGACCCAGGTAATTCGGGGCCCAACCCATTCAGCGGATCACATGCTCGACCTCGTATTCCTCTCAGAGCAGTGGACTTGTGATCTTGGTCTGAGGGGTAATGAGATCATACCCCTGTCGTGGTCAGACCACTGCCTACTGAGGCTTGACTTCCGGAGGCCAAACCCCCACTGTAGGGAGGAGGAACCGACCAGGTGGTTCCGCCCCAGGCAACTTATGGACCCTTTGAGGTTCCAGACGGAGCTTGGGGTTATTCCTGATACTCTTGCCCACAGTTCGGCAGAGGCTCTGGTTGCTGCCTGGCACTCGGCAGCATCGGAGTCCCTTGACCGGATTGCGCCACTACGGCCCCTCCGGGTCGGCGGATCCCGGAGGCCTCCTTGGTTCACCGAGGAGCTCCGGTAGAAGAAGCGCCGGAGGAGACGCCTAGAGCACCTGTGGAGGTCCGATAAGTCCGAATCGAACCGAGCACTTTTAACAACTTGCACCAAGGAATATATCAGGGCATTGAGGACAGCAAAAAGAACGTATATTGCCACCTTGGTTGCGTCCGCTGAGTCCCGCCCAGCCGCCCTGTTTAGGATAACCCGCTCCCTCCTAAATAGGAGGGATACGGGGGACCCCCTGCAGGGTAAGGCTGAGGATTATGTCCAGTTCTTAGCGGACAAAGTTGCTCAGTTTCGGTCGGACTTGGACTCCACCTTTGCAGATCCAGCCGAGGCACAGGGGGATAACTTGGCAGACCATCTCTGGGTTGAGTTTCAGGATGTTGCCCCTGGGGATGTGGACAAGGCCATACGAGCTGTGAGTGCCTCCACCTGTGTACTGGACCTGTGTCCCTCCTGGCTGGTTGCCAACAGCAGTGAGGTGACACGAGGCTGGATCCAGGCGGTCGTTACCGCCTCCCTTCGGGAGGGGCACTTCCCTGCCGCACTTAAAGCAGCGGTGGTGAGACCCCTCCTGAAGAAACCATCCTTGGATCCAGCCATTTTCAACAATTATCGTCCAGTCTCCAACCTCCCCATTGTTGGGAAGGTTGTTGAGAAGGTGGTGGCCTTCCAGCTCCAACGGTCCTTGGAGGAAGCTAGTTACCTTGACCCCTTCCAGTCCGGCTTCAGACCTGGTTACAGCACAGAAACCGCTTTGGTCGCATTGACCGATGATCTCTGGAGAGCCAGGGATGGAGGCCATGCGTCCATCCTGGTTCTCCTCGACCTCTCGGCGGCTTTCGATACCATCGACCATGGTATCCTTCTGCGACGACTGCAGGAGGTGGGGGTGGGAGGCACTGTTTTGCAGTGGTTCTCCTCCTACTTCTCAGACAGGTCACAGTCGGTGTTGGTTGGGGGGCAGAGATCGTCCCCTAGGCCCCTAACATATGGGGTGCCGCAGGGTTCGGTCTTATCCCCCCTACTATTTAACATCTACATGAAACCGCTGGGCGAGATCATTCGGAGGCACGGGATAAAATACCACCAATATGCGGACGACACTCAGTTGTATCTGTCCGCCCCGTGCAAACTCAATGAAGCGGTGGACGTGATGAACCGGGGTCTTGAGGCCGTTAAGAACTGGATGAGAGCTAACAAACTGGTACTCAACCCGGACAAGACCGAGTGGCTGTTGTGTTTCCCTCCCAATAATTTGGCCAGTGTTCCATCGCTCAGGCTGGAACAAATTTAATACCCCTCAGATAGGGCTCGCAACTTGGGAGTCCTCCTGGACCCACAGCTGACCTTTGACCATCACCTGTCGGCTGTGACCAGGGGGGCATTTGCCCAGGTTCGCCTGGTGCGCCAGTTGCGACCCTACCTGAATCGGGAGGCCCTCACAACAGTCACTCGAGCCCTTGTGACCTCTAGGCTGGAATACTGCAATGTGCTCTACATGGGGCTGCCCTTGAAGAGCATCCGGCGACTTCAGCTAGTCCAGAATGCGGCCGCGCGAGCGATTGTGGGTGCACCTCGGTTCACCCACATAACACCTATCCTCCGCGAGCTGCGCTGGCTACCTGTTGATCTCCGGGTGCGCTTCAAGGTGCTACTTACCACCCATAAAGCCCTCCATGGTAGTGGATCTGAGTACTTGAGAGACCGCCTCCTGCCAATTACCTCCCTTCGACCTATTAGATCGCACAGATTAGGCCTCCTCCGAGTTCCATCCGCAAGTCAGTACCGACTGGCGACTACGCGGAGGAGAGCCTTTTCAGTAGTAGCTCCGACCCTTTGGAACGATCTCCCCGTGGAGATTCGCACCCTCACCACCGTCCAGACCTTCCGCACAGCCCTTAAGATCTGGCTATCACGTCAGGCCTGGGGATAAAGATTTTAATCCGCCCCACCCGAATGTTGAATGAAAGTTGTGTTTTATTGTTTATTTTTTTATTCACATACTGTCTTATGTTTTGTCTTGCACACCCCCTCCCATGAATTGTAAGCCGCCCTGAGTCCCCTCAGGGAAAAGGGCGGCCTATAAATAATAAATAAAATCTAAATCTAAAATCTAAATTTAACATTAACAGAGTTAGAAGCGCCCTTTAGGTCATCTAGTCCAACCCCTGCCCAAGCAGGAGACTCTTTACCATTTCTGACAATTGGCCGTCCAGTCTCTTTTTGAAAGCCTCCAGGGATGAAGCTCCCACAACGTCTGAAGGCAACGTCTGTTTTCTTCAGGGGCTTTGGAGAATAGCTTGACCCCCTTCTCTCTTTTGCAAACATTGGAAGATGCTCTCCTGTCTCCCCTGGCCCTTCTCTTCCTTAGACTAGCCAGGCCCGGTTCCTGAAACTGTTCATCATAGGTTTTGGCCTCCAGTCCCCTCGTCATCCTGGCTGCTCTTCTCTGCCCTCTTTCCAGAGTCTCGACGTCTTTTTTATAGTGTGGTGACCAAAACTGCCTGCAGGACTCCAGGTGTGGCCTTGCTAAGGCTTTCTAGACTGATATTAGCACCTCCCTTGATCTTGATTGATTGCATTGGCTTCTTTGGCTGCTGCTGCACACAGCTGGCTCCTATTTAACTCTCCACTAAGACTCCCAGATCCCTCTCTCTCAGTCACTACTATTAAGCCTGGTTTCTCCTAGTCTCTATAGGTCCTTTCGGTTTTCTTGCCCAATTGAATTCACCCTCTCTCCCTGATTGTCCCCAAATCCCTCAGCTTGCCTTGGTTGACTAGATCTTACCGTCGCCTGGTTATTGGCTATTATAAGTCACACAGCAGAACTAGACTGCAGAACTAGAATTCACCGCACCTGTTGCAGGACAAGAAGTTCCTCTCTTCGGCTGATTGGCCCAGCTGACATTCACGCCTAAGGCAATAATAGCAATAATAGCAATAACAGTAGACTTATATACCGCTTCATAGGCCTTTCAGGCCTCTCTAAGCGGTTTACAGAGTCAGCATATTGCCCCCAACAACAATCCGGGTCCTCATTTTACCCACCTCGGAAGGATGGAAGGCTGAGTCAACCCTGAGCCGGTGAGATTTGAACCGCTGAACTGCTGATCTAGCAGTCAGCCTGCAGTGCTGCATTTAACCACTGCGCCACCTTGGCTCGACTAGAACTCCTCACTTCAGGCCCCTTACCCTGACCGCTAAACTAAATTGGCTGACATTGAGGGGGAGGGGGGGTGCCAATCGCTCCCAACTGTCGGAGCCCCTGAGCCAAGCTGGCATCTCCTGGCAACTTCCCTGGAAAGGGGGTCTCTGCCCACCTGCTGCTTAGAGACCTGTCACCTCTGATGTCACAACGGAGGGAGGGGAGGGGGCTGGGGGGGCTGTAACTGCCAGCAGGGGAGACCCAGCCCTCCCCACCCAGCCCAGCTCTTTGTTGCCCTGATCCACCATCATGGCTGCCCAAAGCCTTTGAGGTCACTTCTTCCTCTCCCTGCTCAGGTCCCTGCTGGAGTCCCTGAAGGGGGGGTCCTCCTGGGTGCCCCCAATGACCCCTCCCCTGGGCGGCTTCTGTGCTTGGAGCCTCCTCTTCGTCGCCTAGGACTGGGGCCAGTGGGAGGAGCAGAAGGAAGGGGGGCAGACAGGTGGGCCTCAGGGGAAGGGGCTGGAGGGACCCCTGGCAGGCAGAGAAGGGGGGATTGACACCCAGGGTCTCCCAGATGCCCCCAGGGGGAGGAGGAGGAATTGACCACCACATAAAAGGAAAAAGAGTTTTTATTTCTTTATTTTGGGTGAAAAGTATGATATGACATCACAGGCTGGAGAAACACACAAACACACACAGACACGCATGTATCAATGGTGGAATTCAAAACTTTCCCCTGCTGGTTCTGTGGCCGTGGCTTGGAGGGGGCGTGGCTTGGAGGTCATGTGACTGGGGTGGGCGTGGCTGCACAATGCAAAAGCAGCTGGACTTCACTCAAAATCTCCCCTGCAACAAGCAGGAACCCCGCAGACCATCAGGCACAGCAGATTGTCCCACAACTGTTGCTTGGAACTCCTTTTCCCCCCTTTCTAAAGCATCCCCCCCCCCGCCAGTTCAGGCCAAGGATCCCGTTCCACCCCTGAGACACATAGACAGGCACACAGGCCCATATAAAGAAACACGCCAAGGGAATCCGGGAGAGGCTTAGGCCGACTAGGGTATTCTGGGATTTGAAGTCCACCCCTTGTCAAGCAGGCCGTCTGGGGGATTCTGGGACCCCCCCCCCAAAGCCTGGCCTTCCCCATCCCTCAGCCCCAAAGAAAGGGAAGGGGAGTGCTCCAGCTTCAACCTGACAGGCTACGGAAACTATTTGGCAGAGATTGTCAGTGGGGTCTCTTCAAAAACCCACCACAGAATTTTGCATTAAAATAAGCACAGGTTGACAAAAAATAGTAAAGAAGGGAAGGAAGGAAGGAAGGAAGGAAGGAAGGAAGGAAGGAAGGAAGGAAGGAAGGAAGGAAGGAAGGAAGGAAGGAAATAAGGGAAGGGAAGGGAAGGGAAGGAAGGAAGGGAAGGAAGGAGGGAAGGAAGGAAGGAAGGAAAGAAGGAAAGGAAGGAAGGAAGGAAGGAAGGAAGGAAGGAAGGAAGGAAGGAAGGAAGGAAGGAAGGAAGGAAGGAAGGAAATTAAGAAAGAATTAAAAGAAGCACTATTGGTTATTAGGACTTTTTTTATAAAACTCTTTAAAAAACTCTTTATTATTTTTCAATTACAAAAATAAACATTCCATCTTCCCTTATGCCGTGTGTCTGTGCAACCTCATTCCTCTTTTGCCACGTCTTTCACATTCATATTAACATTCTTTCCCTAAGTTTCGCATTATAATATATTGAGCATTTAAACATTATAAAACACTCCAGGTCTGTTTTTTTTTTTTTTAGTGCTGTCACAACTGTGAACAGTTGTTACAAAAATGGTCATAAGTTGAGGATTGTGTGAAAGGTTCTGCTTCCTCCTCAGTCTCTCACATCTGGAGCAGAAGCTCAGTCAGAAGAAATTCTTAAACTTGACAAAAAAATTGACAAAAAAGGAGAGAAAGGAAGCTGCTAGGAGCCAAACAGCCGAAGGGATCGCTGGGGACGAAGGGATCCCGAGATGGGATGGAGCTCAAACCCGAGGGGATCCCAGGAGGCGATTGGGAAACAAGGGAGCCAAGGAGGGACGGGGGGATCCACTGGAAAGCCAGGGATCCCAAGGGGGGGGGGAAGAAGCGGATCCCAGGAGGGGATACCCCCCACCCTTCCTTGCAGGGGGGGAAAAGGACCCCTCCTCCTCCTCCTCCCTTTGGGGCTGAGCAGGGGGGAGACCAGCCGCGGGGGGAGCTCTGGGCCCCCTGGAGAAGGAGCTGGAGAGGCTCATGCAGTTGCTCTGCTTCGGTGGCTCCTCTGGACTGGATCCCCTAGACCGGATCCCCTGCGGTTGAGGAGGCCGTGGCCCTCTGGCCACAGGGACCCCCAACCCTGCAGCGGAGGAGACCCCAAGGCCCCCCATGGCACAGAGCTGCTGGACGTTGCAGCCAAGGAGACCCCAAGGCCCCCCAGTTCAAAACAAAGTCTGGCTACGACCAAACAGGGCCGGAGAAGGCGGGGTGGGAACAGGGGGGCCAAATAAACTCTGTTCATGCTCAGACGCTGCTGTGGCCTGTTTTCCACAAAGGACGGTTGGGGATCCTGGGAATCGTTATCCCACATCACGCATGTCCCGTGAATGGCAGCTGCCAGCTGGCCTCTAATTGAAATGGGCCCAATTGGCTGTGGAAGGGACAGGAGACCACAAAGAGATCTCCACTCTGCCTGGAAGAAGCAAAGGCTAACTGCTTCCACATTGGGGCTTCATAAATCAGAAATACACTTCCTAAGGTGGGAAACGTGGCCCCACGTGGCTCTGTCTAAAACTGCCCCCTTGGCTGGGGACCCATCAGCAAAGCCCTTTAAAATATCCCAGTAACGTTCTGGTTGGTCAGGTGACCGACCCTCTTTATGACCGTCCCTAGTTATGACCTTGCTGGCAAGCTCCATTACGATATTTATGTATATGTACTTGAATAATTATTTTATTTATTTATTTATTTATTAAATATATTTAATCCCGAAGGACTCCTGGCGGCTTACACAAAATATAAGAAAAAAACACATAACGATAAAAGAAAACAATTTAAAAACGGCAAACACCCTCATACATTCATTCTAGTTGGGGCTGGAGCTCAACAGGGAGGTCAACAGCCCCAGGCCTGCCGGAACAGCCAGGTTTTTACAGCTTTCCTGAAGGCCATGAGGGTGGGTATGGTCCGGATCTCTGGGGGTCGCTGGTTCCAGAGAGTCGGAGCAGCCACAGAGAAGGCTCTCCTCTGGGGGGCCCCCAGCCGACACTGTCTGGCTGACGGCATCTGAAGAAGGTCCAATCTGTGGGATTTTACTGGCTGCTGGGAGGTATGTGGCAGTAGGCGGTCTCGGAGGTATCCTGGCCCTAAGCCATGTAGGGCTTTAAAGGTGATAACCAACCCCTTGAATTGCGTCCGGAGACCAATTGGCAGCCAGTGCAGCTCGCGGAGGACAGGTGTAACATGGGTGTACCTCGGTGCACCCAACATCGCTCGCGCGGCCGCGTTCTGGACTAACTGCAGTCTCCGAACGCTTTTCAAGGGTAGCCCCATGTAGAGCGCATTGCAATAATCCAGCCTCGAGGTGACAAGGGCGTGAGTGACCGTTTGAAGTGCCTCCTGGTCCAAATAGGGCCAAATAATTCTTCTTTAACATGCAATGAACAGATGAAGTGCAAATGTATAATGTTCCCTGGCCATAATTTCTTGCAAAGCGTAAAGGAGAAATCTGAAAAAGGGGCAAAGCTAAAAGAGGATAGAAAAAAATGTTGGTGACTTTGTTGACTATGGAAAACTCAAGAGCAAAACCAAGAAATTCAATCATTAAATGATACCTAAAGGAGAGTTTTCTGAAATAAAGGCCTCGGAGTCATTAGATCTGCAAATCAGAGTCTCCCCCCCCCCCCTCATTTGCACCCAGAAACAACCTGGAGACGAACACAGTGTGCCTAGAATTGGGCTTACACAACTAAAGTGGCTCCTCTTCACCAACCCACACACACACACACACACACACACACACACACACACACAGACGGGTGCATTTCTCGCCCACTGGAGCAATCTTCAAGGGCAGCCCCAAGGAAAGGGAAGGGCAGACCTCCAGCTTCAACCTGACAGGCTACGGAAACTATTTGGCAGAGATTGTCAGTGGGGTCTCTTGAAAAAACCACCACAGAATTTTGCATTAAAATAAGCACAGGTTGACCAAAAAATAGTAAAGAAGGGAAGGAAGAAAGAAGGAAAGAATTTAAAAAAGCACAATATTGGTTAGAAGGGTTTTTTAGTGCTGCCATAACAGTGAACAGTTGTTACGTAAAGGGTCGTAAGTGGAGGACTCTGAAAGGTTCTGCTTCTGCCTCCTCAGGGTTTCACTCCTGGAGCAGAACCTCAATCAGAAGAAATTCTAGAAGTTTAAAACTTTCTGCCGCCTCCTGGAGTTTGGCAGCAGCTCAACAGGTAGCGGCACCTGGATGGAACTGGAGTGGAAGGTTGCCGGTAGCTCAGCCTGGTAGCCGGTGCCCCTTGCGGAGTTGTGGCTCAGGTCCCAATATTCCAGCTTGTTGTGTCCTAAAGGAGTGTTTCTCAAGCTTGGCCACGAAGATGGGAGGACTTCAATTCCCAGGGGGGGGCATGGTATTTGGGAGGAGAATCATTGTTGTGCTGGAGGAAGATTCTAGAGTTTGAACTGTCCACCTTACTGTGCATGTGGAGGAGGAGTGTTTCCCGCCAGGGCCAACGGAACCACCATTCCATCCTGGTGATGCCTTTCGAAGTTATCTCACACCTGACAATTGGGAGAATTAGGATCGGACTGTACCATGCCCCCCTCCCCGTTTCAATGGCAGCCGAAGCAGCAACAAAGCGGACAGTAAGAGTTTTTATTTTTTAGTCTCATAAACGCATTTACAAGTCTACATTCTCATAGTTATTATTCTTATCACATTTTAACACTTTCAAGCATTCATTTTTCCATACAAAAAATTAAAATATAGGATCAGGATTGCTTTGCTTATCATCCCATACACCTATTTCGTTTTGCTGCCACCCTAATTTTCTTTCCTTTCCTTCTCCCCTCCCTTCTCTACTTTCTTCTTTCCTCCTCTCCTCTTCCTTCCCTTTCGTCTCCCCTGTTCCTCTCTACCTCTTCCCCTTCATATCCTCTCTCCTCCACTTCCTATCCCTCCCCATCTGCCTCTCTTTTCCTTTCTTCTTTCCCTTTCCTTCTTCCCTTTCCTCTCCCCTGTTCCTCTCTACCTCTTCCCCTTCATATCCTCTCTCCTCCTCTTCCTATCCCTCCACATCTCCCTCTCCTCTCCTCTCTCTTCTTTCCCTTTCCCTTCTTCCCTTTGCTCTCCCCTACTCCTCTCTACCTCTTCCCCTTCAAATCCTCTCTCCTCCTCTTATCCCTCCCCATCTCCCTCTCCTTTCCTCTTTCTTCTTTCCCTTCTTCCCTTTGCTCTCCCCTACTCCTCTCTACCTCTTCCCCTTCATATCCTCTCTCCTCCTCTTTCTATCCCTCCCCATCTGCCTCTCCTTTCCTCTTTCTTCTTTCCCTTCTTCCCTTTGCTCTACCTCTTCCCCTTCATATCCTCTCTCCTCCTCTTTCTATCCCTCCCCATCTGCCTCTCCTTTCCTCTTTCTTCTTTCCCTTCTTCCCTTTGCTCTCCCCTACTTCTCTCTACCTCTTCACCTTCAAATCCTCTCTCCTCCTCTTCCTATCCCTCCCCATCTGCCTCTCCTTTCCTCTTTCTTCTTTCCCTCCCCTTCCCTCTCTTCTCTTCTCTTCCTGGGATTCTAATGGGCTATATGAAGATGTAAACGAGGGGGAATTAAATAATATGTCCTTCCCTCACCCCTCCTGCTCCATATGGGGGCTACCCTCTTGACCACAGGCCATTCATGTAACGCCACAAGGGCCCGTTGAAGAGAACCATCAACCTTCGCCATTCCTACCCACCAAATCCAGAAGAGACAAACAGCACAAAACCATACAACCAGGCCAGGGACACTACTGGTTTAGCAATCATTTTGCTGAGCGCTCAGGTGTGCAATTTAGAGAATACTTTCCTTCTGGATGAATGCTTGGTAAGGAAAATAGCTGAGGGACGGCAATCCACTCTGCCACGTGGCGACTCAGCTGAGAAGATAAAGGTAGAGGAAGTGCAGGGGTGGGCAGGCCCCCTTGCTAGAGCTACCAGTTCGTCCAAACCAGTCCGAACCGGTAGGATCCTCCTCCTGCAGTGGTGGGATTCAAATAATTTAATAACTGGTTCTCTGCCCTAATGACCCTCTGGGTAGGTGGGGCTTGCTGGTCATGTGACTGGGTGGGCTTGGCCAACTCCAGGTCACTCATGTCGATGGGCACTTCGCCTTAGCTGTTACAAGGGAATAAGGGTGAGCCGGAGAGGCAGTTTCTGTAAGCAGGACAGTAAAGATCAGGCTAGAAACAACAGCAGAATGTTTCCTTCCTGCCTTCCTTACAGATTAGCCCTGTAAAGTGGGAAAAAACAAAAGGAGATTTTTCCCAACAACCGGGTCTCCAAACTGCTTAGAAAGTTAACAACCGGTTCTCCCGAATAGATGCGAACTGGCTGAATCCCACCACTGCACCCCTGTACACAACAGAATAGAAAACGCCAACCTGGTACCAAGCGGAAGATGGAACGTGGGGACATTCCCTCTGCAGCCCTTCCCCACCCCAAACTCTGTCCTCCCACCCCAGTTGCTCATGCAGGGACAGCCCCCATCCAGGAAGTCCAGAGCAGTTAATCACCCTCCACAAAGGACATGAAAGTGTGGGATGTCGTAGAAGACACAACAGATTCTAGGAAATACCATCGGGCCACTCAGTATTTAGTAGATTGGAAATATCTCCCAATAAGAAGTTACTGTGCTTTTCCTAACCACAAAATGTGTTCAGTAAACAGGACAAGATAACCTTTGTTATTCCAAGCTCTTTATAGGCGCCTACGTACAAGATAGATAGGAAGCCATCTGCTCAGACAAAAGGCACCAGAGAAACCAAATAAGAGATGGATGCCTCTCAAGAAATTCTCAGGTTGACCCTTTGGAGTATGGGATGACGAAAGTAACAACATAAATGAATGAGCAGGAGGGGGAGAATTTCTTAGGAGTAGAGGGTATAAAATGCATTGTTTGAATGCTATTCTTTGCTCTCCTTGTACTCCATCCACTTGGAGGCCACCTTTGCAAACGCTTTTTATTTTTCTATAAATAAACCTTTTTGAATTGTGAACCGGGCTTCTCTCTGTGTTTGAGGATTTCATAATTGGGTTTTTACATCACAGGTTGGTATCCCCTCCTGTGCTGAGATGGCCCTCCTGATCACCAAGTTACTAAAGACTAAGGGGGTGGATAAGCCAAAACCTATCCAACCATTAAAATGGACCATGGGATGCCAAACCCCCTTCAACCACCTTCATCTCTTTATCTCACCACTGGAGAAAGCAAAACCGAAGCGCCTGGGAGTTGAGAGTTATCGCCTTGAACATCTAATAGTCAAAGTCCCACACGGGGTTCAGGAGATTATGGAAGCGAAGGGAGCCTTTTGGATGACTGGGGGCCGCCAAGCCAAGTATCCGACTATCCTGCTTGACTCCCCAGCCATTCAATTAGAGGTGTGCGATACCCTCAATCCAGCTACACTCTTGCCCCAGGTGGATACTGAATTGCATCAGGATTGCGTACAGGTGGTGGAGTCTGTATATGATAGTAGACCCAATCTTAGTGCTCAGCCTCTCCCAAATGCTGACTGTGAATGGTTTACAGATGGTAGTAGCTTTATGATGGAAGGTCTGAGAAAGGCGGGATATGCAGTGGTCCCACTGTGGGAAGTTATAGAAGCCGAATCACCACCAGTAAAGACTTCTGCTCAGCTGGCTGAGCTGTTATCTTTAACTAGAGCCTTACAGCTGGCTGTAGGACTAAGAGTAAATATTTACACAGATAGCAAACGTGCCTTTGGAACCTTGCACACCCATGGAGCTTCATGGAAGGAAAGAGGATTGTTAAATGCAAAGGGGTCAACTATTAAGTATGGTCCACAAATTTTAGAATTGTTGGAAGCAGCCAAAAGAGGTAGCAGTCATAGATGTCAAGGGGCATTCTAAGGAAGACACCCTTTACGCGAAAGGGAACCGGGCTGCAGATAGGGCTGCTAAGGAAGCTGCCCTACGACACTCAGATGGAACAGCTACCCGAATTCCCATGTCTCCTTCCATGCCCACTTCCTTGGCCTCTTATACACCCGGGCACAGGGCATGGGCCAGGTTTATCGGAGGCAAGGAGGGGAACGATGGGTGGTGGGTAGAGAGCAAAGTTATTCTACCAGATGCACCTCTAAGGATTCCTTTAAAACAAAATTCGTTATCTGCAGGACTAGATCACCCAGGGCATCCGTTTCAGCCTGCAGACGGGACGCTTGTAAAGACGCGGGGACCAACAACCTCCTTAGATCAGCAGTGGAAGGGACCCTCTCAAGGGCTTCAGACCACCCATACAGCCCTAAAAGTGGAAGGCCTGGCATCTTGGATTGATCACTTCCAGAGTGAAGAAATACCCACGATCTGCCCGTCCGGATTCCTGGACTGCGCAGCCTGTGACTTTCTCAGTAGCAGAACTGGGACTGAAGTTATTGTTCTGGAACCAAAAGCCTCCGGAACCATAGTTGTGTGAGAGGAGAACTGCCATCTCCCGTAGGTGTTTTCGCAATTAGAACATTTCCCCAAAAGGTGTTTGTAGCTACCCACCCTAGGAGTTACCCAATTATTACCACTAGCTGATTGGTGCGTCTGTGTGCATGAAGGCTAAGATATTAAGACAAATAAACTTAACAACCTTTGGGATGAGACCACATGATTTTGTTATGTATCTGTGCTCTTCCCATATAGGTGGGTACCTATGTTATGCCCACTTTACCTGAAAGGAAGATTGGAAACCACAGGAATCTTGAACAACTCAGAAAGTACCTGAACCCCTTTCTTTGCTCCGTGGGCTCTGGTCCCTCAAAAATGCTTTGTATCACATACAAGCGGTGGGGGAAATCTTAGCCAAGGAGACTGGGGAGTTTTTTATTGCTGCAGCCAAAGAACAAGAAGCCATTTGGACAATGACAGTTCAGAATAGAATGGCTCTAGATATGATATTGGCATCCTAAGGAGATGGGTGTGCACTACTTGGACAACAATGCTGTGTGCAGATTCTGGAGAAATCCTGGAATTCCACAGCTGAACTACACACATCACAAAGAGAGCTGCAACCCCTCCTCCCCCATGGACGAATGGAAAGAGAAGTGGCATTGACTGACAGGAGGGTTGCCTGATTTCACTGGTTAAGGACCTAATAATGACCCTGGGAGGCAAAGTCATTGTTCTCTTAATCACCTGTTGTGCATTACAATGCCTTCTGCTTTGCCTCCCCACCTGTCAGTAAACTACCAGGTCTCCCAGTACAGGGATATTGCTGTTGGGTGAACCTTGGAAAATGAGATCATTTTCAGATTCAAAGGGGGGGGATGATGGGCTGGGGGCTAAAGCAAGGTCATAGCACACACTTGAAAGTAAAGCGGGGAGACTGTAATTGGGGTCTGGGGCTCTGTCTGTCTCACAAGAACAAAGAATGCTTATCAACAGGAAATATGCATTTGTAAAGCTTGCAGCAATTATGGGTAGCTAGAAAGTGGATAACAGTAACAAGAATTAGACAACTTGCAGAGCTCAGCTAAAAGTTAGGAATAGAGATGGCCGGCAGCCAATGAAAGGCCTGTTAGAGAACTCCTGGGGCCTTCGTTAGCCAAGGCTTAGGAATGGCACAGCTAGAGACCAATAGAACAAATGGTAGAATTATTGCTAAAGTGTTTTTTAGAGGATATTTCTTATTATTTCACCTTGTCCCGCCTTCTCCTTGAGTGAAAATGTATAGCTTTCTTAATCCTTTGTTCTTGGCCTTTTGACCAGGAACGTTTTTCCTTGGAGTCCTCCAATAAAAAGCAATCAGAAAACCTCCCCTCCTGTCTGGGTCCATCATTGGCTTCCACACCAGGCTCAGACCCCAATTGGGGACAACACAAGTGTGTCTTTAAACAGAAACTACGTGGATACATTTTCTTCCTGGATATCTGAATTTGGAATTCATGCCCAAAAGGAGACCGTCTCCAGTTAAAGAGGAGCTAAGGAGGAGAATCTCCTGCTAGTGAATTTCCTCATAGAAATCAATATCTCATTGTTGGGGGGGGGGAAAGAATCAGGAAATCATTCAGCGCTGATATTCTCCAAGTTGGATTCTTTCTGGGTCTTCAACTGCTGGAGCCCTCAACATTTGGAAGATGGGCAAAAGAGGGTCATGTCCTTGGGGATTCAGCATCATGAAGCCACGCAGGATTTTCATATCTTACTCTCCAAACTCAGGCACTAAGTTTGGTGTGGAGCCGAAAAGAACTTGATTGCCTGAATTGGGGAGAGTTTGAGAGAAGCAAAGGGGAGCCCAACTGCCAATGACTCTGGGTGGCTTACAAGAGAGGACAATAAAACGGGGAAGAAGATGGGCAAAACACTGTATGAAAATCCAAAGCTCCCAATGGCTCAAGGAAGAGCCAACCCAGGGGTGGAGGGCTATGTCGCAGGGCACAGTGGCACAGGCAGCAGCCGCAACAGGAGTCCCCTCCAAAGAGGGAGAGGGTGTAGGAGGAAAAACACACACACACAGACACACACACACAGACACAGTTTCCAAGGGCTCAAAAAGGTTGAAAACTGCAACTAGGAAGGGGGCAGTATTGGAGGGGATTTCCCCCACTGCTGCAGTCTTTGGAAAGGAGGAGATGTGGAGAGGGAGGGGCTGGTAAGGCAGCTAAAGTGGGGAGGGGCTGGCTGACTACCGTGCTTACTGTCTCTGGGGTGCATAGGCACACAAGAACAGGTTTCCCCCACCTGCCATCACTCTGCTCAAGAACGAATTCCCACACCTCCTCCTAAGACTGCATTACTATCTTCTTCTTACTCTTCTCGGTAACTGTCTCTCCCCACTTATGACTATGTTGCTTGTATCTTGACAATTTAGATGGTTCTGTTTGTTTCTTAGTATGATTTGATTGCTTATTAGTAACTTACGACTATCACCGAGTGTTGTATGTTGATGGATGCCTTTTATTTTACTTCAGGTACACTGTGAGAGGTGATGCACCAAAGACAAATTCCTTGTGTGTCCAATCACACTTGGCCAATAAAGAATTCCCTTCTGCTCTGTCCTATTAACGGAGGACATTTCTTGGGTGAGAAGTGAAGGGAAAGAAAATCCAGTTGCCTCCTGAAAAAGCACCTTCAGGATGAGATCTGCTGCTTGAGCAGAGGGTTGGGCTAGAAGACCTCTAAGGTCCCTTCAAGCTGGCTTGTTCTTATTGTGTCAGCTCAGAAGGGAACTTCCTCCACCGCTCTAAGCCTCACTGGGCTCCAGCATCAGATTAGCTCAGGTCTTCAGTGCAAAACAAGGAGAGCATTAAAAGGGCGGAAAACTCTGTGGCCCCTTCAGCTTTTGCTCGCCTGGCTACCCTCCCAGACCTCCCAACCCACCATGCCTAGGGGAGGGAGGGAACGGCTGCAGTCCCAGGAGGGACACTCGGCCTCCCCCTGCCTGAATGCGGGGATTGGGCGGAGGTTTTTCTCCTGAATGGATCCTCTGATGTCTATAAAGATGGCTCCTCTGACTGAAGCTCTTTCCACACTCCAGACATTTATGAGGTTTTTCCTCCTTGTGGATCCTTTGATGTGCATAAAGGCTGCTCCTCCGCCTGAAGCTCTTTCCACACTCCAGACATTCATGAGGTTTTTCTCCTGTGTGGATCCTTTGATGTGCATAAAGGTCGCCCCTCCGCCTGAAGCTCTTTCCACACTCCAGACATTTATGAGGTTATTCTCCTGTGTGGACCCTTTGATGTGCATAAAGGCTGCTACTCTGACTGAAGCTCTTTCCACACTCCAGGCATTCATGAAGTTTTTCTCCTGTGTGGATCCTTTGATGTCCATAAAGGCTGCTCCTCTGAATGAAGCTCTTTCCACACTCCAGACATTTAAGTCCAAGGGCAGATAGGCTGTGTTAACCCAGCATTTGTGGCTCTCTGAGCAGTGCACCGGAGAATATATTTACTACAAGAAATGCAATATGTTCAGACCAGGTTTATGTGTCTCAAAGTGGCTGCTATTCTATGGGCAGGCCAGGTTGGTGCAAGGCAGCTTTGCCAGATTTAGCGTGTTTCACCCTCGTTGAATTTTATATCGTATTAATAGTATTAATTATACGATTATAAAATTGTATAATTTTAATTTTGTTTTAGATTATTAACACAATGAGTAAGAAAAAGAGGATGCACATTACAATACTTTGAAGTGTCCATTCCCCTCCCACGAAAGGGGAAGCCTGTTTACAGTGATAAGTGCGGACAACGATCCATTTTGAAAAAGTTGGACAAAGTTTCTTTGAAATGTCTCACAAGATTGTTCTCCGACTGTGCTTCTCAGTGCTTTTCTTAAGAGCTGGTAAGTTGTTTTTACTGTCTTTCTAGCAGATTCAAACCAGGACTAAAATGAATGTTTTGTTTTTTGGGGTTCATCATAATTTTCAGATTTAAAGATTTAAAACTGCGGTGGAACTTTATTTCCACCCCAAAAAGCTGAGTTGGAGAACCTCAAGAAAAAGGGAGATAAGTTAGAAATAAATTCTAGCACAAGAAATAGAAAAAAAAATCTGCATTTTTTCTTTACAAAATATAAGAAACACATAGATAACGCCATTATTTATGTTTTGTGGGAATATGCTACTTAACAGTATAGTATTAAAAGAGAATTTGACAACTAGACAGATTCTTTGGGTATTAAAAGTTTCTTTACCATGTGGAATGGGATGAAGGAATGGTTACCCTTAAGATTACTTGTTCTCTTTGCTTCCCCTAACTAAAACAAATGAAACAGGATATTTGTACCAATACCCCCTGTGGGGAGGTAAATGAGTAATCAATGTCATGCCTCTGTTTTGGGAGATTGTGTAGAGGTCTACGTGACACAGGAAGGCCAGGTATTTGGGCATGATCGATAAGTTGTCAAAGAGTAGAAAAGACTGTACAGAATTGCCATTCGGGGTTCAGGTTTTGCTCCTGAACCTTTGCGCAAATAAACCTTTCCCTTGGACAAAGAGCTGGCCTTGTCTCATTTTCTGCAACAGTATAAATTAAAGAGGACTAGAAATTCAATTTCATACCCAAACATACTGCAGGTCCAGAGCAGTAAATAAAGATTTCAAAGTCCCATTTCATTTCATGTAGTCAAATAACCACAAAACATTGAAAAAAACGAAGGAGCCTGGCGAAAGGAAGGGAAGGCGATGGGAGGTTCATCCAGAGGCACATGAATGAGTGGAGCCTCCCTGGACAGAGGCAGTCTACCTGCACAAACCTCCTCAGGAGCCTTGGAAGGAGGCCGTTTCCTCTGAAGCCCCCCCGACCCTCCTGGATCCTTTGGGGCCCCCGGGGTCTTCCGAAGCCTCCGCCTCCCGTGGCCCCCCCTCCCGGCCTCCCCCCGCCAGACCAGGCCTCCCTTCTGCGGAGGACCCTCCCGGACTTCCACTCCCGGAATCCCCTGCTCCCCCCCCACCTGCATCAGGCCGCATGCGCACTCGAATCGGGAAAGTCCTTCAGCGGCTGCATGGAATCCGAAAGTGAGGGTCTCCTTCTTCAGCCAAGCCCCGCCTCTTCCTCTTCTAGTCACGCCCCCTGCGCTTTCCCCGCCAGTTCGCCTCATTTGCATCGGAGCAGCTTCTGCTCCACCCCATTGGCGGGCTGCCGCCGGGCCACACCCCCTACTCGACTCTGCAGCGGCCGCCTTCCCTCCCCTCGTTTGGCTCCTCCCTTGCGCCGCTGGCTCCGCCCCGCCGCTCCCTCCCCTTCGCCCGGCTTAGCCAAACTAAAGAGAGCGGGGGGCGATGGGGGCGAATGGGGGATTCCCAAAGCGGCTGCAATGGACGGGAACGGACGGAGGGTCCCATGGGCAGCCTCGGCTTTCCTGTGCCGGAACCCTTTCTGCCTCCCCGGAGCTGCTCCCTTCCCCGCCCCATTCAGCCTGCAGCCCCGTGGGCATCTCCGCGTGGCCCCCTTTTCTCCTGGGGCGGGTGGGGGGAGAAGGGGGGTTGCATCTGGGTCCAGGTGCTGCTGGCCGCCTGGCACCAAGACCCCCTTCCTTCCCCCCCCCCCCCGCTGGAAGGAGGAGCGGGCGAGGTCGCGATGGGTATTGCCAGCCTGAAAGAAGCCTTGAATGTCGCCATCCTTCCGGGTCTTATAATCAATACCATTGAAATTTCCCGGCCACCTGAACCCCGGAGGCTCCAGGCGGTTTTGCAAATGTTAAAGCAAGTTTTTATTGTTGTGGGTCGCCTACATTTGGGAGGGTCAAATCCTTCAGGGAAGAAGATAAAAGTGATTTTAGAATACTGGTGTCTCCCCCCCCCCTCTTTGTAGTCCAGGAACCTCTGTGTAGTTTCTCTCCTGGCCTTATTTTCCTTTTGTGGGAAACTCTTGGTGGTACCTGAGCGAAATCATAATTTATTCCACCTTCCATCCTCACTTCTCATTCTGGAGCCTTGGACTCAATTGCAATTGTTTCCTGAATCTTTGGGCTTCCACAGAAGGAAACAATTTACCTGTCAGAAACCACTTAGCCAGGATGTTGAATGCAAGAATAGCCCCCTTACAGGAAAACCCCCAAATCCACATGGGGAGAACATGAAACTAGAAGCTTTGCAAGATACCTGTGACCTGGGATAGGCAACAGGTGGCCTGAGGTGTACCTATTTAAGAATAACAAGTGTAAAGGCTTTAGGGGGGGGCAACTGTAACTCAGCTAACCAATAAATACTACTGGCATTATTGGCAGGGCAAGGGAGTCTGTGTGACTCACCTGGGAGTATAAAAATTGAGTGTAAGACTGTAATCTGGGACTTGGAGGCCTTCAAGGCCAGGGTCCTTCTATCCTGGTACCAAAATAGAAGAATATTCTGGTCTCACATCTTGTGTTTGTCGATCAATTGGCTCTCACATCTTGTGTTTGTCGATCATTGGCTGTTTGTCGATCAATTGGCTGTCGATCAAGTGACACCCCCCCCCCCCAGGTCCCTTCCTGCTCCCTTCCGTTCCTTCCCCGCTTACCTAGTAATTAATGCTAGTTGGTATTCCTAAGGAAAGAGTATTGGGCCCCAGGGAGACCCTCGGGGTGCCCCACTGCCTACTTCCCTGCATGTGGAAGTTCCATTAAGGCAGGGCTGTGGATCATACGTCCTTCCAAAGAGGATCTCCAGAATCCCAATAGAGGAGGATGCTGGAAGAGAGCAGCTGCTTTGGCCCTCAGCTTCCCTATAGAGTGGAAGCCACGGAGTGCTGTCCACAAAGTGGCTGCCATGTTGGAGTGGCCAAAAATCACTGCAGGTGCTCTCAGAATGGTGCCCACTTTCAGGACAGCAGCTAAGATCCTCTTTTCAGGAAGGCCATGCATTGCAGAGGCTCTTTCCTGAAGAGATCTACTCAAAAGATTTGCTCTAGGAGTTCAGGGACTGGGCCGGAAAACGCTTACAGATTGTTGAGAGCAATATGCTAACTCTTGTAAACCCCTTAGAGAAGGCTGTAAAGCGGTGTATAAGTTCAACTGCAATTGTTACTAAGACAAAGGTTATTAGCCGTGTATTTTTTAAAGCACATCCATGTTGTTCAATTCAATGATTGAGTAAATTTTCTCTTAGTGCCTGAGAACAAATACATTCTTGCCATTACTGAAACCTGGTGGGATGAAACCCAGAAGCATTTAAAAATTTCAAAACAGACGCAATAGAAGAAGAGGTGAAGTTACACATCAACAGCTAACCCTTTTTTAATTGCAAAAAAAAAAAAAAACACTAAACCTCCCCCCCCCCAAATCCTTCATTAAATGCACTTGGGTTATTATGAAAGGAAAACGGAATGTGGTTACCATAGGTGTAAACTCCGGATTATCCAATCAGAGGAACTAGAAGAACCGTTTGCTAATCATTTAGCTGGTTAACAGGAAGCATAAAAATAGGGGACTTTAACCATCCTGACAACTGGGAAACACCTAATCACTGCACCTGGTGGGAGGTCGAAGAGGTGAGATACGAGAATATGAAGTTTTCTTGGCCTTAAGAGAGTCCCTTGTAGCGGTTTCTGCTGGAAGACAAGGGGACCATTCTGGGGATCCAACTGGCAAGAGTGTCAGATGTCTGGAGATGGTCTTACATGGTTCGGACATTTGGAAAACCCATATAGAGCGAATCAAATAATGACAGAACAATTGTTCCAATTAAGCACCAAGTGGGATGTCAATTTGAAAGCAATTTATTAGAGTATTGTAGCAAACAGATTTCCCTCAACTAAAGAGGAAACAGAACAGGGTTTCATTTTATACTCAACACAGTAGAAAAAGTAGAAAAGAAAAATTGATTGTATGGAAAAAATAAGATTTTTTTAAAAAAAATATAGAAAACATATATTTATAAATGTAGATCAGTCTGTTTTTAAAGCATGGAGGAAATCATCCTGCTCAGCTACAGTTATATCAGAGACGTGGACAGTAACATCCCATAATATTAAGCACCAGCATTGAAATGAGCATTGCATTACAGAAGAGAACATCCCCATGAGAAAAGGAATCTCATTGTAGCCAGTAGAAACATCTAGCATGTACACTTGAAAAAGTCCTTTCTTAATCAGCCTGGGAAACTCCCTTATTTGGCAACTATTAACTTTTCTTAATCTCCTCTTTACTCAACCCCCTTATTGGAATTACAATTATCATGGATATCATTATTCTGTTGCTTTTTTAGGACACTGGAAGTTTGTGCACTTGGGACAAATCCCTAGCGTGTCAATTCACAATTGGCCAAATTGGATGCAAAATTCAATTCCCGAGATACACTCTATGACTTCTCCCACGCCCTTGTGAATTATTTGGTCTTGATGGAGGCCTCTACGCTCAGTATAGCTCTTTCCCCACTCCAGGCATTGGTAGAGTTTCTCTGTAGTGTGGATTATTTGATGCTGAATAAGTTTCCCTTTTGACTGAAGCTCTTTCCACACAACAGACATTTATGAGGTTTTCCCCCTGGGTGAATCCTTTGGTGTGCATAAAGGTCGCTCCTCTGATTGAAGCTCTTTCCACACTACAGACATTTATGAGGTTTTTCTCCTGTGTGGATCTTTTGATGTGCATAAAGGTTGCTCCTCTGACTGAAGCTCTTTCCACACTCCAGACATTTATGAGGTTTTTCTCCTGTGTGGACCTTTTGGTGTGTATTAAGGTGGCTCCTCCGCCTGAAGCTCTTTCCACACTCCAGACATTTATGAGGTTTTTCTCCTGTGTGGATCATTTGATGTGCATAAAGGTGGCTCCTCCGACTGAAGCTCTTTCCACACTCCAGACATTTATGAGGTTTTTCTCCTGTGTGGATCCTTTGATGTGCATAAAGGTTGCTGCTCTGACTGAAGCTCTTTCCACACTCCACACATTTATGAGAATTTTCTCCTGTGTGGATCTTTTGGTGTGTATTAAGGTGGCTCCTCTCACTGAAGCTCTTTCCACACTCCAGACATTTATGAGGTTTTTCTCCTAAATGGATCATTTCATGTCTATAAAGGTTGCTCCTCTGACTGAAGCTCTTTCCACACTCCAGACATTTATGAGGTTTTTCTCCTGTGTGGATCCTTTGATGTGCATAAAGGTTGCTCCTCTGACTGAAGCTCTTTCCACACTCCAGACATTTATGAGGTTCTTCTCCTGTGTGGATCATTTGATGTGCATAAAGATTGATCCTCTGACTGAAGCTCTTTCCACACTCCAAACATTTATGAGGTTCTTCTCCTGTGTGGATCCTTTGATGTGCATAAAGATTGCTCCTCTGACTGAAGCTCTTTCCACACTCCAAACATTTATGAGGTTTTTCTCCTGTGTGGATCCTTTGATGTGCATAAAGGTTGCCCCTCTGACTGAAGCTCTTTCCACACTCCAAACATTCATGAGGTTTTTCTCCTGTGTGGATCCTTTGATGTGCATAAAGTTTGCTCCTCTCACTGAAGCTCTTTCCACACTCCAAACATTCATGAGGTTTTTCTCCTGTGTGGATCCTTTGATGTGCATAAAGGCTGCTCCTCTGAATGAAGCTCTTTCCACACTCCAGACATTTATGAGGTTTTTCTCCTGTGTGGATCTTTTGGTGTGTATAAAGGCTGCTCCTCTGACTAAAGCTCTTTCCACACTCCAGACATTTATGAGGTTTTTCTCCTGTGTGAATATTTTGATGTGCATAAAGGTGGCTCCTCTGACTGAAACTCTTTCCACACTCCAGACATTTATGAGGTTTTTCTCCTGTGTGAATATTTTGATGTGCATAAAGATTGCTCCTCTGACTGAAACTCTTTCCACACTCGAGACATTTATGAGGATTTTCTCCTGTGTGGATCTTTTGATGTCTATAAAGGCTGCTCCTCTCACTGAAGCTCTTTCCACACTCCAGACATTTATGAAGTTTTTCTCCTGTGTGGATCCTTTGATGCCTATAAAAGCTGCTCCTCTGACTGAAGCTCTTTCCACACTCCAGACATTTAAGAAGTTCTCCTGTGTGGATCCTTTGATGTGCATAAAGACTGCGCATCTGACTGAAGCTCTTTCCACACTCCAGACATTTATGAGGTTTTTCTCCTGAATGGACCTTTAGATGCTTTCGAAGATACTTATTTTCCTTGAAGAATTTTTCACATTCCGGGCACTGATATCTCTCTTCTTCCTCCTGGATCCTTTGGGGATTCCGGGGTCTTCCGAAGGACCCTCCGCCCTCCAGGCCCGTCTCGGCCTCTCCCCCCGTTTCCTCCTCCCCGCATCGCCCTCCAGGCAGCCGCCTTTCCCGGGCTCCTGCTGGGCTCATCCCTCCTGCAGCTCCGGAGCCCCCCGGCCTTTCCCCGCCGTCTCCAGGGGCTGCTCCGCGGGGCCCGCTCTCCTCCTCCTCCTCTCGGGCGGCGCTTCCTTCCTTCCCTCCGGCGCCGGGCTCCTCCGTCCTCCTGCAGGGGAGAAAGAGAGGCAGGTCACGGCGGCGTCCCCCTCACCGCAGGAGAGGCCCAGGCCGAGGCCTCCCCTCCCGAGGACCCGAAGGAGACCCTCCCAGGCTGCCACTCCGTCCCAGCAGCCTCTACTTACTTCCGGTTTCTCCACCCCCCAAGCGCCCAATTGGGCTGCAGCCTTCCCTTCGCCGCCACGTATTTCATTCTCCGCGCCTGGTTTTCCGCCTCAGCAACGGTCCCTCTCGCCTCCGTAGCTCCGCCCACCGAGCGCCGTCGCTGGGAGGGAGCTGCTTTCCCAGCGTCCTGTGCGCTTGCGTCTCTGTCCCCACTCCGGCCCCTCCTTTCGCCCCGCCCCCCGCCCACAGCCAGCCACACGGAGAGGCGGAGGGAGGGCGGGGCTTCGGTGGGAGGAGCCCCGGTGGCCCCTCCCCTCCCGCCACCCCTTCCCTTCGGGCGGCTCCTTTGGGCGCGGGAGGCTCCTGGCGGGGGTGGCGGAGCTTCGCCCGGGGAGGTGAAGGGGAGGCTCCGAAGGGAAGGCCCGCCTCCTCCCTTCCCCGGCTTCTCCTGCCAGGGAGACGCAGCACGCAGGCTCCGAAGACTTCCAGGCTCCCCCCGGGGGTCTCGGGCGACCCCTGGGAAAAGGCCCTCCCCCCCCCCCAGGAGGAGAACCGCCGGGCCAGGAGCCGAGCAGCCGAAGGGATCCCGGGAAGGGACGGAGCTCAGCCCGAGGGGATCCCGGGAGGCCGTTGGGAGACGAGGGAGCCCAGGAGGGACGGGGGGATCCACTGGAAAGCCAGGGATCCCAAGGGGGGGAAGAAGCGGATCCCAGGAGGGGATCCCCCCCACCCTTTCCTGCAGGGGGGGAAAGGACCCCTCCTCCTCCTCCTCCCTTTGGGGCTGAGCAGGGGGGAGACAAAACTCTGCTCTGCTGGCATTCAGGGGAAAAGCTCTCCCTGGAAACGGAAGCCTGGCATTTTGCTCCGACTTGCAAGGCTGGTGGGGGCAACGGGCATGTTTTCCGCACGTTTCCTCCTGGCTTTTACGAGCGGAGCAGATGAGTCATAGGATAATGAAACTCGTCGTTTCTGCTGCCTTTCCAGTTTTGGTCACCACAATACCAAAAAGACGCTGAAACCTTATAGAAAGTGTGCAGAGAAGAACAGCCGAGAGGATTAAGGGGCTGGAGGCTAAAACATATGAGGAACGGTTGCATGGCTACTTTGATGGAGAGAAGGACTAGGGGTGACATGAGAGCTGCCTTCCAGTATTTGAGGGGCTGCCCCAGAGAGGAGGAAGGGGGTCAAGCTATTCTCCAAAGCCCCTGAAGGCTCGACAAGGAACAACGGATGGAAACTTAATTAAGGACGAATTTCCTGACAGAACAATTAGCCAGTGGAACAGTTCAGAAGTTGTGGGGGCTCCATCACTGGAGGCTTTCAAGAATTGACTGGACAGCTATTTGTCTGGAATGGTCTAGGCTCCTTGTGCAGGGGGTTGGACTAGAAGACCTCCAAGGTCCCTTCCAACTCTGATATTCTGTTGCTCCCTTTCTGCCGATCCCAATTCTGCAGCCCTCTGGGAGCTCCTTTCTTTCGTAATCTTGGTGTGGGGAGAAGGGGGCTTTCTTTCTGATGTTCTGCGATCAGCCCTGCCATGCTGGGGGAAGACATCTCCCTTCGGAAGACATTCCCCTCCGTAAAACGTGGCCAGTGTCCTTTTCGCAAGGAGAGCCACGCAACCAACTCCCCTCCGGCTTCACGGTTTCTCTGTGGGTGACCCTGCCACACGCCCGGCCCCCTCCTCCTCCGGGATCCGGGCCTGAGCTTAGCATTCTGGAGCAAGGACTCTCCAACCTTGGCGCCTTTCAGACTTGCGGACTTCAACTCCCAGAGTTCCTCCGCCAGCAAAGCAGTTCTGGGAGTTGAAGTCCACAAGGCGCAAGGGTTGGAAACGCCTGTTCTGGAGGGCTTCGTGTATCGCTGCCTTTCTATCCGGCTTGACTTTTCACATCTCCAGGCAGTGGATGCGATGCGACGCTGAGTACGTTTCGTGCCACTATAAATACACAGAGGGTCCGCCTGGGTCTCCGCCGTGTGGCTGAAAAGTGCCAGACAGGATAAGACTCCAGTGTTCCTTGGCAAAGCGTAAGATGTGCCGACTTTAGCTTCAGGGAAACGTCTGCAAGGAAACCAGAAGCTCCGAGCGGGACCCCTCCCCACTCAAACCCTGAGCTACAAATACGGCACGAATTCCCAGTTGATTATCCTCACCAGCTGCGGCGGTGGGATATCGGGGTAGGAAGCATCGCTCTGCCACTCAACCTTCCTGCTGGCGCCCTTTGCCTCTTTCTTCAGGGGGGCATTTGTCTTTTGCCCCCCCCCCCAGCCTGAAATCCTGAAAGGCCCCCAGCGCTCGGCACCCAGTTTGGAAGGAAGCAGGTGAGAATAGAATGATGGGGAACCTCTCTCGTTTACCTTCAGCATCTTCCTTAGCACTGCACAGGCCTTCTCTGAGCAAAGCTGGGTGGGGGGGGAGGAAGGACCTGAGCAAAGGCCCCGGGGGCCCAGTGGGCAGCTTCTCCCCCTTCCTGGCGAGGGAGCCCACCCCACAGGGGAAAGGCAGAACCAGGAGGGGAATTCAGGCCTGGGTCACGGAACCGGCAGCGACCCAGGCATGATGCTCCTCTGAACCGCTTCCCTCACCGCTGCTGGGCTCCCGCCGTTTTGGATTTTACTGACTGCACATGTGCGGTTCCCTGTAAATTGTTCTGCGCGTGCACGAAGGGTTTACATTGAACAGTGCACAGGCATGCAGCGCACCTCTGGCACGTACACACACACACACGTTCCATGCGGGTTGCAAACCGGTAGTAAAACCAGCAGCAAGCAAGCAAACACACACACACACGGTGAAAGGGAGGTCCTCTGGGTGGGATATTGATTGCTTTAAGCATTTGGTCCAAACTAATTTAAAGTTCTTGCTTGTTGAAGCCCACAAGATCTTAGGCAATGATCAGCACAGCTGTCAGTCTCTGCTTTGCTGTTGCTTCGGCTGCCATGAAACGGGGAGGGAGGGCATGGTATTTGGGAGGGGTTACGCATTGTGCTGGAGGAAGGTTCTGGAGTTCACCGGCTGATCGGACTACGCATGCGTGGGTGTTTCCCGCCAGGACTAACGGCACCGACATTCCATCTTTGTGATGCCTTTTGAAGTTATCTCACACCTGACACTTGGAAGAATTATGATTTGACTGTAACTGTGATGCCAAGGGGACGGGAATGGGCTGTTCTATATATCAATCGCTGTCACGCCTAAATAATCAGACTTCGCTTCGCTATGCCTTTAATCATTCTTAATTAGTAAAAGTACACTTGATTTCCACACATGGACTCTCGTGGTCTTTCTTTCCTAATTAATTAATGGAGAGGTGCTGACAACAGCCAAATGGGGGCGCCAGATTCCCAGAAAATGCAATTCTGCTCTCGCGTGAGCCTGTTGGGGTTTACTTAGGGAAAGCTTGCTGAAACGTGTGAATGGGGTCGTTCTCTTTATCTCTGGGCCTGGGTTTAAATTGGGTGAATGTTCTGGTGCTCCCAAGTCTTCCTCCCAGGGGATCATCTTGTGGGCTGGTGCCGAAGTCCATCTTGCCTGCTGGGAAGGCTCTTTCTTCCTGACCCCATCGCCGCTTCTTTCCCTTTCAGGAACGCCAAGAAGGAAGGAGACCTGCTCGCTGCCCAGGCCCGCCTGAAGGATGTGGAGGCCCTGCTCAACTCCAAGGAGGCTGCGCTCAGCACCGCCTTGGGGGAGAAGCGCAACCTGGAGGCTGAAGTCCGTGACCTCAGAGGCCAGCTGGCCAAGGTAGACCAGGCACACCTGCGAAGAACCCCGGGGGTCCCTCTGCTCTGCCCTCGAGATGGGAGGGGGGCTCTTTCTCCTTCTGGGCCTCCCTCCCCCGTCCACCTTTGGACTCCCGGTCCCAAAACGTGCCAGGAGGAGTGAGTTTGCAGGCTCAGGTAGACGATGCCTGTAAATGTCTCTTGTGCAGAAGGGGAAGGGTGCTTCTGCTAGGAGACCATCAGCCTTCCAGGTCGTTCCTAGGCTGGCCGACCTTATTAGGCTTCCGGGACTGAAGGCAGGCTGGTGGTCTTTGGGTTTCTCCCCCCTCCCGGACAATGGGTGGCTGGGCTCCTGCGATGCTTTCAATTTGGCCATGCTTCCTCTTTGGGTGGCTTCTGTAATTGTGGCCTTAACGTGTGCTGTGCCGGAAGGAGGCCAAAACAGCAGCAAGATACTGGAGAATATTTCTCCAGCTTGGCAGCTGATGGGGGAATTCTGGGAGTTGAAGTCCACCCATCATTCAGCTGCCAAGGTTGAGGATTTCCTTGGTCTGTGAGGACCAGCAGAGCTGTTGACTGTGCTCAGTTGTGGCCCTTCGAAGGTAGACTGCTCCTGGCCACGGAGGTGCCATCGACTGTCCCGAAATTAGCTCTGCTTTCCCCACTTTATGTCCGTCCTGCACCCTCTCTGGGCTGTGCTCCAGGACAGTCTGGATTTTATGATCAGCTTCATTTTACCTTCACTCCCCCCACCCTCCCACTTGCTCCCCCAAACTGGCTGGGGCGGCTGGAGAAGTTCACTGTGTAAATGCTTTCCCAGTTGACATTCATGTCTGCAGGCACCAGGTGAGGCCAGCAGGGGGCGGTGGAGCCCACCATTTGCCAAGGCAGAGAGGAGGAATGGAGGGCTGGGAAGCAAATTGACGCTTCCATTCACCAGCCTTTCAGAGAATCTGGCTGTAGGGACTCTTGCTCCCATCATCCCCAGCCAGGGATCTTCCTCCCTGCCCAGGGGCATTTTCCATCTGTTTGTTTGTTTCTATAGTTTATTTATTTATATCCTGCCTTCCTTATTTTTATAAAGAACTCAAATTGGCCACGATGCTAAATTACTCCTCCTTCCTGTTTTTCCCAGCACAACAACCCTGTGAGGTGGGCTGGGCTGAGAGAGAAGGAGCGGCCCCAAAGTCACACGGTCGGTTTCACGCCCAAGGCGGGACTAGAACTCCGAGTTTCCCTGTGATTGGACCAAAGTCACCCAGGGCTTCTGTGCCTAAGGCGGGACTAGAACTCCGAGTTTCCCTGTGATTGGACCAAAGTCACCCGGGGCTTCTGTGCCTAAGGCGGGACTAGAACTCCCAGTCCCCCTGTGATTGAACCAAAGTCACCCAGGGGCTTCTGTGCCTAAGGCGGGACTAGAACTCCCAGTCCCCCGGTGATTGGACCAAAGTCACCCAGGAGCTTCTGTGCCTAAGGCGGGACTAGAACTCCCAGTCCCCCTGTGATTGGACCAAAGTCACCCAGGAGCTTCTGTGCCTAAGGCAGGACTAGAACTCCCAGTCTCCTGCTAGTCTGGTACCTTCTGGCTCTCCTTCTGCTTCAGACTCTCTGGCGTTTTTCCCTCCCTGCAGACTCCTGAGAGGCTGGAGGAGGCCTTGAGGGGGAGAAGCTGAATTGGGATGGATGGCTTGAACTCCCAGCTCTTGACTAGGGGAGGGGGACCTGGAGAGGAGGGTGGGGGCTCCTGTGGAGCAGCTGAGGCCACACAGGGTCTCCCTTCCTGGCGTGACGGGGGTCCCTCCTTTGTCCCCCCGCAGGTGGAGGGATCCTTGGCCGACATCAAGAAGCAGCTTCAGGATGAAATGCTGCGGAGGGTGGATGCGGAGAACAGGCTGCAGACCCTGAAGGAGGAGCTGGACTTCCAGAAAAACATCTACAGCGAGGTGAGTCCCACAACCCTGAAGGGCCCCTTAGAGGTCATCTAGCCCAGTGTTTCCCAACCTTGGCAACTTGAAGATGTCCGGACTTCAACTCCCAGAATTCCCCAGCCAGCATTCACGTATAAACAATTCAGTGTCTAGGACAGTGTTTCTCAACCTTGGCAACTTGAAGATGTCCGGACTTCAACTCCCAGAATTCCCCAGCCAGCATTCGCGTATAAACAATTCAGTGTCTAGGACAGTGTTTCTCAACCTTGGCAACTTGAAGATGTCCGGACTTCAACTCCCAGAATTCCCCAGCCAACATTCGCGTATAAACAATTCAGTGTCTAGGACAGTGTTTCTCAACCTTGGCAACTTGAAGATGTCCGGACTTCAACTCCCAGAATTCCCCAGCCAGCATTCACGTATAAACAATTCAGTGTCTAGGACAGTGTTTCTCAACCTTGGCAACTTGAAGATGTCCGGACTTCAACTCCCAGAATTCCCCAGCCAGCATTCGCGTATAAACAATTCAGTGTCTAGGACAGTGTTTCTCAACCTTGGCAACTTGAAGATGTCCGGACTTCAACTCCCAGAATTCCCCAGCCAGCATTCGCGTATAAACAATTCAGTGTCTAGGACAGTGTTTCACAACCTTGGCAACTTGAAGATGTCCGGACTTCAACTCCCAGAATTCCCCAGCCAACATTCGCGTATAAACAATTCAGTGTCTAGGACAGTGTTTCTCAACCTTGGCAACTTGAAGATGTCCGGACTTCAACTCCCAGAATTCCCCAGCCAGCATTCGCGTATAAACAATTCAGTGTCTAGGACACTGTTTCACAACCTTGGCAACTTGAAGATGTCCGGACTTCAACTCCCAGAATTCCCCATCCAGCATTCACGTATAAACAATTCAGTGTCTAGGACAGTGTTTCTCAACCTTGGCAACTTGAAGATGTCCGGACTTCAACTCCCAGAATTCCCCAGCCAGCATTCACGTATAAACAATTCAGTGTCTAGGACAGTGTTTCTCAACCTTGGCAACTTGAAGATGTCCGGAGTTCAACTCCCAGAATTCCCCAGCCAGCATTCGCGTATAAACAATTCAGTGTCTAGGACAGTGTTTCTCAACCTTGGCAACTTGAAGATGTCCGGACTTCAACTCCCAGAATTCCCCAGCCAGCATTCACGTATAAACAATTCAGTGTCTAGGACAGTGTTTCTCAACCTTGGCAACTTGAAGATGTCCGGACTTCAACTCCCAGAATTCCCCATCCAGCATTCACGTATAAACAATTCAGTGTCTAGGACAGTGTTTCTCAACCTTGGCAACTTGAAGATGTCCGGACTTCAACTCCCAGAATTCCCCATCCAGCATTCACGTATAAACAATTCAGTGTCTAGGACAGTGTTTCTCAACCTTGGCAACTTGAAGATGTCCGGACTTCAACGCCCAGAATTCCCCAGCCAGCATTCACGTATAAACAATTCAGTGTCTAGGACAGTGTTTCACAACCTTGGCAACTTGAAGATGTCCGGACTTCAACGCCCAGAATTCCCCAGCCAGCATTCGCGTATAAACAATTCAGTGTCTAGGACAGTGTTTCTCAACCTTGGCAACTTGAAGATGTCCGGACTTCAACTCCCAGAATTCCCCAGCCAGCATTCACGTATAAACAATTCAGTGTCTAGGACAGTGTTTCTCAACCTTGGCACTCCCCAATATTTCAAGCCATTTCAGTAATAATAGCTAATCACTAATCGTCCGGACCTAAGCGACAGAGAGTCCCTCTCCATGGGTTGGGAGACTTGAACACACCACGTTGCCTTGGGCCAGGCAATCAGCCCAGCTCCTGCAGCCTCTCCTCCCCACACCTTGGAACGGCCCCACAGAGGAGCTGGGGATCCTGGGGGCTGCAGGGGGGGGCTGGGGGGGGAAGGCGTTGCGGTTGGGGGGGGATTGTGCCTCCCTGCCGGTCCTGGGATGCCCTGCTCACCCTCTGCCCCCGGCAGGAGCTCCGTGAGAGCAAACGCCGCCACGAGACGCGCCTGGTGGAGATCGACAACGGGCGCCAGCGAGAGTTCGAGAACAAGCTGGCCGATGCGCTGCAGGACCTCCGTGGGCAGCACGAGGCCCAGGTCCGGCTCTACAAGGAGGAGCTGGAGAAGACCTATGCAGCCAAGGTAGGTCACCCGGGGGTGGCTGGGGGGAGGACTCCCGCTCCCATCCTCCCTTTCAGGTTCTCTGGAGTCCAGGGAAGGCCCCCTGCTCCCCCTCACTGCAGCCTTGAGAGGATGGGGGGTGGGGGCACTGAGGCAGGACGGGGCCAAGCTCTTAGCCTTGGAGGGGGGGGGGTCCCCACTCCTGCCCTGCAGAGCAGTCTGAGCAGCCTTGAGGACTAGCCCCTTTGCCATAAGCCTCTTTCTGGCCTTTGCAGCTGGAAAACGCCAAGCAGTCGGCCGAGAGGAACAGCAGCCTGGCTGGGACGGCTCACGAGGAGCTTCAGCAGACGCGGATTCGCATCGACAGCCTCTCCGCCCAGCTCAGCCAGCTGCAGAAGCAGGTAGGGGCCCCGCGGGGGGAGGGGCGGGGGGGCTGCTCCCACAGCCGCTCGGGCTCCAGCCGCTTTGGCTCCGACCGCAGGAAGGGCCGTCCCTTTGTGGCCCCTGGTTCTGGGCCCCCTCACTGCAGCCTTGAGGTCCTGGACTTACAACCGTTTGTTCAGTGTTTAAGAAAAAGAATAAAAAAATATATAATAAAAAAAATCAGCCGATGGGCAGAAACGCCGTATGTGGAGGACTGGCTCTGGGGAGCAACGTCCCGTTGGCCACCTTACGGGCCCCCTCCCCTCTTCCCTCCCTGGGGGAGGACATCCAGTGCCCCCCCTTGCAATCTTTGGGGTCAAGCCCTGCCGCAGGAGGAGACCCTGCTTGCCCTCCACCCTTTTGGGTTGGGATGGAAAGGGATTGGGGATCTGGGGCAGGGGTCTGCTCCCCCCCTCCCTCCCGTCCAGGCCCCCACCCCTCTCTTGCCTCCCCCCCCCAGCTGGCGGCCAAGGAGGCGAAGCTGCGGGACCTGGAGGATTCCCTGGCCCGGGAGCGGGATACCAGCCGCCGTATCCTGGCGGAGAAGGAGCGGGAGATGGCCGAGATGAGGGCCCGAATGCAGCAGCAGCTGGACGAGTACCAGGAGCTGCTGGACATCAAGCTGGCCCTGGACATGGAGATCAACGCCTACCGCAAACTCCTGGAGGGCGAGGAGGAGAGGTGGGCGCCTGGGCACCCTTTGCAAGCTAGGCAGACCACCTTGGCCTGGGGGGGGGCTTGGCCAAGCTGGGCAGCCCCCCCCCAAGCACAGGCAGCCTGGGACCTTCAGGGGCGACCCGGAGAGTCTGCTGGGAAAAGGTCGCCCCCCCTCACTGAGGAGACGGAAAGCCTTGGGGTCCAGATGTGGGGTTTGCCCGGCTGCCCCTCCTTCGGGGGGAGCGTTTGGGGGCCCTTCTGGGACGGGTGGGGCAGAGACCCTTCGGGCAGCAAGATCTGCTCGGCCTGAGCGCTGCTTCCCCTGGCACCGAGGGTGGGCACTGCAGCCCTCCTGCCTGCTGTGGGCATCCCTGGGGAAGCGGCCTCTGGCTCAGCCCCCGGCCTCTCTTTCTCCCCCCCAGGTTGCGCCTCTCCCCCAGCCCCTCCTCCCAGAAGAGCGGCTCCCGCATCCGGGTCTCTTCCTCTGCACAAAGCGCCACCAAGAAAAGGAAGCTGGAGGACGGCGAGAGCCGCACCAGCTTCTCCCAGCATGCCCGCACCAGCGGCCGCGTGGCTGTGGAGGAGGTGGACCTGGAGGGCAAGTTTGTCCGGCTGAGGAACAAGTCCAGCGAGGTGGGTGCTGGTGGCCGGAGGTCCAGAAGTCCTGGGCAAGGAGGGCCGGGGAAGCCGTCTGCTCCTGGTGGCGGGGGTTAGGGGGGGCGTAAAGTCACCCGGTTGACCTTTGAGCTGCAAGAGGCAGCCGTGTCTTTGTAGGGCGGAGGCCCCCCAAGATCCTGTCGTGCAGCCCCCCCTCTTTTTCAGGGGGCCCCCTAAGAGTCGGATGGGATGGAAAAGGGAGGCGACGCAACAGCTGAGAACAGCAAATTCTCATCTAAATGGAAGAATTTAGGGTTTAATAGCAGAGAATCCCTGCAGCTGAGAGTTGAACTCTGAGCTGAGCTGTTTCCTTGCAGACGTCTCGTGACTCAACTAGGTAACATCATCAGTGCTGGATGGAAGTGGGCTTTGGTCTCTCTTCATGAACAGCAGCCTGCCCTGCCAGGGATTCTGGGGAGGGGGCGTCTGTCTCCTTGGTGGTTCGTTGATTGAAGTATTGTTTTCTGCTTCTTTGTCTGGGGTTAATCCCTGCTTATCTGGGCGTTGCCTGCCAGAGGGGATGTGTTTGGTCTGATGAGGTCACCTAGTTGGGTCGTGAAACATCTGCAAGAAAACCACCAAGCTCAGAGGGCACCCAGGACCCCACAAAGCAGGTTTTGTTGAGGCTTCATGGCTACTTTTTAGAGCTAAGTGCCCCCCACCCACCCCGCAGCCACCTGGGAGCTGGGAAAGGCGGTGGCTTCCCTCCCTCTGAGCCCATGGAGAGTCTCCTTGAGTTTGCAATGGTCACCTCCTGTGACGGTTGGAGTTTGGCTGGAGCCGAAGGCAGATTCCAGGCGCCCTTCCCTGCTTCAGAGAGAGCCGGCCTTGCTTTGTGGCCCCCCCAGCGGAGTCTCTCTCTCTGGCTCCTGGTCAGGAGGAATGGAGAAGCTTTTTATATATAACTTCATTAAACTTTTGAAGAAGCCAGATGAAAATTAACCAGAACTACTGGAGTAGAGAGAGAAGGAAAAAGGAGAGAAGAAAAAGAGAAAGGCAGAAAAAGAAGATAGAATTAATATTAAACTTCTGGTTTTCCTTGACAAATGTAAATTGGCCTCTCACTCTCTGGTTGCAGCCTTCTATTTCTTTTCCCACCCTCAGAACTGCCTTCCTTTTGATTGGCACAGCCCCCTCCTCCCCCCCCAGCCTGCCTGGCATCTCTTGGGCCACCTAACCCCGTGAGATGCCCGCCATGCCTCCCCCTTTATGCCCCCTTAGGACCAGTTGCTGGGAAATTGGCAGATCAAGCGCCAGAATGGAGAAGACGCACCCATTTGCTACAGGTTCCCTCCCAAGTTCACCTTGAAGGCCGACCAGCTGGTCACGGTGAGCAGCAACGGTGGGCTTGGTGGGCAGGAAGGGTTGGGAGCCCCCCCCCGTCCCTCTGGTGCCCATGCCAGCCGTGGGGAGGTACTCTGCAAGGGTCGTCAACGCAGTGGTTCCCAAACTGGGCAACTTTAAGACTTGCTCTGCTGGCTGGAGAATTCTGGGAGTTGAAGTCCACAAGTCTTAAAGTTGCCAAGTTTGGGAACCACTGTCTTACGGGATACAAATCTATTAAATCACAAATCTATTAAATCTATTAAACTCTTCTCTTCCTTCCCCTGCAAGATCTGGGCTGCGGGTGCAGGCGTGTCCCACAACCCCCCCACGGACATGGTCTGGAAGAACCAAAGCTCCTGGGGGTCCGGCGACAGCTTACGCACAGCACTGCTGACCTCCAGCGGGGAGGTAAGGCGGCTGGGATTCGGGGGTTGGGTGGGCGCACAGCCCCACGGCGTCTTCGTTGTGTGGGTGGGCAAAGGGGGTCAACCTTGGTGCCGGAAAGGGGACAGAGCATTATGGAATTAATTAATTCAATTAACCTAACTCTGGATTGCGGAATTAACGCCCCCTGTCCAGAGTAACTCTGGGTGGCTTATAAATACAATAAAAACGGAGCTAGAAAAACAGTGAGAAATATAGGAGGAGTTATAATTAACAAAAAAAAATGGACTATTCTGGCTGCATAACTGTAAAAAGGCTGGGGGTGGGTGGGCTAGTTTTGGGGGGAGGCGGAGGGCCCCCCCCCCCGAGGGCTGGCTTCCATGGGGAACAAGCACAACTCAGAAGCCATCCGGGGGTGGTAGGGGTGGTGGGGTTTTTCCCAAATGCAAAGGGCTCTGGCTGTGGGGCCAGGACTCCCCCGGGAGAAATTTTGGGGTTTTGTGTGACCGTGTTCTGCCCAGGATTTCTTCCGTCTGTTTGTCTGCAACGGAGATTAAGAGTCCGTTCAGAGGCCCCCAGTGACAGTGAAGGCAAGCAGACAGCCGAAATCTTCCTCAGTTTTAACAATAGTTTTCATTATTCTCAGGTGTAGAAACTGAAATATTTATACAAAGAAAGGAGAATCTTTTGTAGCTCAGAGCTGACACGAGGGATCCTGGGGGGCTCCCCGAGTTTGCCCTTTTTCTTGCAGGCGTTTCAAGGAAGCTCCGGCAGCACCAAGGATCCCTGAAATCCTTGCCTGCCTCTCCTTCTTTTAAACAAAAGGGCCAAATAAATGGAGTAAAGCCAGTCCTTCTTTATGGTTCATTTCATGAACTAAACTGACAGGCCGTCCGTGTCTCAGACTCTGGGCAAACTTCCCCTCTGTGTGGAGTGGGTGGAAAGGAGGAGATCTCGGGAATCCCAGGGTGGAATCTTCCCCAGCATTCACGGCTACTGAAAGAAAATACAAGACAAAGGCCTCTTAATCAAAGCCTGAAATGGGAAGAAGGGAAGTTTTGCCTTTGTGTCCATTGGAGACTTCAGACCACTTTGCAAATTTAGCCTTCAGCTGGTTAACCTGCTCCCGTTTAACAGGCTTGTAAATCTAATGAGTAAAGAGAGAAATGCGTTTGGCCTCAATTCCAGTGTAATCTCTTATTTCTGGAATAGTTAAATGTAACGTGGATTCTACACTGGGCTTTGTTTTAAAAAGGCACCAAGGAGCCCCCAGATCCGAATCCAGCATCTCCAGCCCCAGGTGGGGTCTCGGTCCGGGTGGCGCCAAGCTCTGCTTCTTCCCCTCTTCCTCCCTTCTCCAGAGCCACTGCAGTGCCAGCGGAGATCCGGGCGAGTACAACCTGCGTTCTCGCACAGTGTTGTGTGGCACATGTGGGCAGCCGGCAGAGAAGTCATCCGGGGACACGAATGTGGGCACCAGCACCATGTCCACCGGCTCCTCCTCCTCCAGCTTGACCATCACGCGCAGCTACCGCAGTGGAGGCACCAACCTCGGGGAGAGCCTCCTGCCCCGCTCCTACATCCTGGGCAACTCCACCCCACGCCAGCAGGTCAGTCTGGGGGCGCCCCAGCGGGCATGCGTGATCCTGGGCCGGAGGAGGAGGGGGCTTTGTGATGGGAGGCCTCCGATTCTGAGTGCCCCCCTTCCTCCCCTTGCGGGGAAGCTCCTGAGACCGATCACTGTGCACTGTCAGTCCTTCCAGGGAGGCAGAGAGATGGCTGTGGGCATCCCAGGGCTTCCTGGCACCCTCTGTGCCACACGGGGCTCCTCAGCCAGGGCATGTGGGGAAGGCCGGGATGGTCCCCACTGAACAGCAGGCGTGGGGTGGGCTGAAAACCCTGACAGGCTGCATTCTCACACGAGAACAGTCAGCTCCAGTTGGCTTTGTGCCCAGGCTTAGCGTATGAGTTGTTTGGCATGGAATTCGGTCTCCGGCTTGAACAGGGGTTGGACTAGAAGACCTCTGAGCTCCCTTCCAGACCGAGTCCCCAAACCATGCGAACGCAAGGAGGCACCCGTGTGCTCCCAACCCCCCCAATGAAATGTGTGCATGGCCTAAACCGAACCCCCGCATGTGCCCCCCCTCTGAATGTACCCTGCCCCTCCCACCTCTGCGCATTCACGGCAGAACCCGAAGACCCTCTGGCCTGCTGGAAGCGCATGCACAAGCGTGGCGGAGCTGAGCTGGGGCTTGGCCACAAGAGGGCGCCGCATGCCACAGGTTAGCCTTCAGGGGCCTAAAGCAGGAGGACAGCCGTGTGTGTGTGTGTGTGTGTGTGTGTGTGTGTGTGTGCATTTGTGTGCATGGAGTGGGCGGAGCCAGTCTGGCCAGCCAGCCCACCTCCCACAGACCCCCACCCGCCCCTCCGCCAAACAAACGGAAGTGGCCTCGGCTGGGGCTGCTCAGTGGCTTCACTGGGGGGGGGGGCTGTCAAAGACCCCCCTGAGGTGGGGGGACTTTTTATGCAGAAAACTTTGCCGTTTGGAAAATGGTCTCGGCTGTTGTCTCCCTGGAGGTTTGGTCACACAGAGGCAGCCTTAGCTCTGGGGAAGGGGCTGTTCTTCCCCTGGGCAGGCAGGTCCACGTGTCCCTCCCCATAAGCCTTTTGGGCTGGCAGCCACGCCTGCCTCTCCCACAACTTGCTTGCTGGCATTTTGAGGGAGGCCCGGTTCTGGATCGGCCCTGAACCTAGAATGAGGGAGAAATGTCCTGATTGCGAGAACAATTCCTCCGTGCTTCGTCCCTGGAGGCTCTTAAGTAGCGATCGGAGGGCCATTTGCGTGGAACGGAAGAGGGTCTCTTGCTTGGGGAGGGGGCTGGGCTAGATGACCTCTGAGGTCCCTTCTGACCCTATGTCAGTCTTCTCTCTCTCTCTCTCTCTCCCCTCTTAGGGTCCTTCAAACTGCAGCATCATGTAATCGTCCGATGTTCCCGACATGCACTCAAATCTGCTTTATGGAGCTCTCTGTCCTTTACGTGCTCAGAAAAAGAGGAAACCATTTTTAAAAGAAGTTATTTTCTATGCAAGAATTTATACTTTATTACATATCTATATCTATATCTATATCTCTATATAAATACGCTAAAGATGCTTCAGGTTTTTTAAGGGGGTGGGGGAGGTCTTTTTCCTATCTCAAAAGTTTAAAAGGAAGTTTAAAACCTGCCAAAGAGGTGAATCTATTACTGCCCAAAAGGAAAAAAATTCCTAGAATTGTCATATGTTTCTTCTAGTAAGGGGGAGCCTGCAAAAGGACAGGATCCGTCTGTGTGTCTGCTTGAATACCAAAGTTTTCTTTGAAAAACGAATCAAAAATCACAAAGTTTTTCTCCTTCTGGGCCACCGTTTGTCAACTTCACCAACTTTAAGAGGGGGGGGGGACGTCAACTCCCAAGAATTCCCCAGCCAATCCCCCCCCTCTCCATCTTAAAGTTGGTGGGGTTGTGAAACTCTGTTCCAGGGAAATCTCTTTAAATTTGTTGCACTTAACCTTCTCCCTGTGGGGGGGGGGGTGTTGACCACTAACTAACCATGGTTAACTTCTGCCTTGCTTCCCAGCGATTCGTGCGCTTGAGCAAAAGAGTCCAACTCTTTTGAAGACTCAACAAGCCAAGAGTTGACCTTCGTTTACATCTTGAAAATGGGAGGGAGACCTTCAGACGGAACCCGTTTTGGGTTGCAATGATACTTGAGGGATCCCCCTGTTGAACCCAGGGTCCTCAGCCCTGGCAGGTTTAAGGCGGAGGAACTTCAACTCCCAGAATTCCCCAGCCAGTATGGGGGACTCCGGGGAGTCGAGTTTTAAAATTGCCACGTTTGAAAAACGTGAATTTAACCTCATGTCAGTCCCCTCCGGCCCAAATCAGGTTGTTTAATACCTGCATTAAAACACTTTAGGAGGTGGACATTCAGGGATTCTCCAATTAAAATCCAGATTGCCCTGACTTTAGAACTTCTAGAATGTCTGCTCTACATAGTCTCCATTGACTCCATTTGGACAGAACCAGCGGAGATGCCAAGGGAGGGTCTTGCTCAGATTTCCTGGAATGAGTTCCAGCTTGTCACCCCTGAGGAAGTGGACGAGGCCATGGGAGCGATGAGTCCCTCCACCTGTTTGCTGGACCCGTGTCCCTCCTGGCTGGTCTCGACCAGCAGAGAGGTAACACGAGACTGGCTCCAGGGGATCACGAACACATCTCTGCAGGAGGGATCTTTCCCGCAGCCCCTGAAGGAGGCGGTGGTAAGACCCCTCCTCAAGAAGCCTTCTCTGGACCCAGCTATTCTTAAAAACTATCGTCCGGTCTCCAACCTCCCTTTTCTAGGGAAGGTTGTTGAGAGGGTGGTGGCCCTTCAACTCCGAAGGACCTTGGATGAAGCAGATTACCTAGACCCTTTTCAGTCTGGTTTCAGGCCTGGATACTGCACTGAAACCGCCTTGGTCGCACTGACCGATGATCTCTGGCGGGCCAGGGATAGAGGACATTCCTCTCTCCTAGTGCTCCTTGACCTCTCAGCGGCCTTCGATAGCATCGACCATGGTATCCTTCTGCGACGGCTGGAGGAGGTGGGAGTGGGAGGCACCGTTCTACAGTGGTTCTCCTCTTACCTCTCCAACAGGTCACAGTCAGTGTTGGTTGGGGGGCAGAGGTCGACCCCTAGGCCCCTTAAATTATGGGGTGCCGCAGGGGTCGGTCTTGTCCCCCCTCCTATTTAATATTTACATGAAGCCACTGGGTGAGATCATTCGTCGGCACGGGATTAAATACCACCAGTACACGGACGACACACAGTTGTATCTTTCCGCCCCGTGCCAGCTCAGCGTAGCGGTGGAAGTGATGTGCCAGTGCCTGGAAGCTGTTAGGGTCTGGATGGGAGTGAACAAACTCGCACTCAATCCTGACAAGACCGAGTGGCGGTGGATGTTGCCCCCTAAGGACAGCCCAGGTAGTCCGTCCCTAAGCCTAGGGGGAGAAAATTTGGTCCCCTCAGAGAGGGTCTGCAACTTAGGGGTCCAGAATTAGTGCAGAATGCAGCTGCGCGAGCGATACTGGGTGTACTAAAAGACACCCACACTACACCTATCCTCCGTGAGCTGCACTGGCTCCCTATCGGTCTCCGAGCACGATTCAAGGTGCTGGTTATTACTTTTAAAGCCCTACATGGCCTGGGACCCGGATATCTGCGAGACCGTCTTCTGCCGCATACCTCCCAACGGCCGATAAGATCGCACAGGGTGGGCCTTCTCCAGGTGCTGTCAGCCAGACAATGTCAGCTGGCGGCTCCCCGGGGGAGGGCCTTCTCTGTAGCCGCCCCGACCCTCTGGAATGAGCTACCGGACCCTCCCCACTCTCATGGCCTTCCGAAAGGCTATCAAAACCTGGCTATTCCGGCAGGCCTGGGGCTGTTGACCTCTTGACCGAGGTCCAGCCCCGATTAGACTGGGTGCATGATGTGGTTTTTTAATTTGTTTTCCTCCGTTTTTTTTAACTCTTCACTTTTTAAAATTTATTTTCTGTAAGCTGCCCGGAGTCCTTCGGGATTGGGCGGCCTATAAATTTATTAAATCAAATCAAATCAATTGTCCTCTGTTCAAAAATCCCAGGTGTTTCAGGAATCCCCCTCCCTCTGGTTCCATTGAGGATGACGTCCTACTTCTTAAATGAAGTTTGATTTCACTCCCCCCTGTAAAAAACTGGTCCATTGTCGAAATCCATCCACCTGATGGGAAATTAAGCGGACAACCCCTCTTTTGCTTCAAGGAATAATGTTGAGTAGAGACGTTTCCCTTTGGAAGAAGAGAAGCTGCCTTAGAGGGTTTGCTTCTGCAGCAATGCTGACCTCTCCGCCCGGCCACCCCTTGCCCAGCCCTACGCATGGCACACGGTGCCTGAGCCTGTCTAGAGGGCCTTGCCAAGGGGTGGGGTGTAGAAGTGGGCTCCCTGCGTCTGTCAGGGGAACGCCTGGGCTTCAGGCCGCCTTCCAGGGCGCAGGAATGGTGAGGATGGACGTGGGAAAAGTGCCCTCAACTGCCTGCTGTGGGATCGGCTGTTTCTAGTCAAGGGGGGAAATGTGGGTCTTTGGCCTCTGAGGCAGAGCGGATGCCTTTTGGCCAGGGGAGGGGGAGGGGCCAGCTGTGCTTTCCAAAAGCCCCCCCCCCCGCTCTGCTCCACCAGGAGGACCGGACCATGTCTTCTCTTGGGCTTGGAGCAGAGATCTGCAGCCTCGTGTGGTGCCTTGAGGTCTGGTTAAGTTTGGGAAACGTAGTTCTTGTATGCGGTTTGGGACTGGAAGCCTTACCTTAAACCAGTGATTCCCAAACTTGGCAACTTTAAGACTTGTGGACTTCAACTCCCAGAATTCTCCAGCCAGGAGTTGAAGTCCACAAGTCTTAAAGTTGCCAAGTTTGGGAACCACTGCCTTAAACCTTTGCTGGCTGGGGAATTCTGAAAGTTGGCCAGATGGAGATGCAAAAGGCCACGTGCCAATGCAGAAAGCGCATCAGGGCGTTTCCCCAGCCGTTAGTTTGGTTTTTATTAAGACTCTCCTGTCGAAGGTGGAGCTGGGGATGAAGGAAGAGGTGAGGAGCCACTGAATTTGGAAAATCACCCTCCGGATTTTTGTTTCTTTGCATTTTCCAATGTCCTGCATTTTTCACTCCATTCTCTGCAGCTTTTCCGCTCTTTCTACAAGATATATATTGTTCATTTCCCTTTTTTGCCTTATTCATTCCATTACATGCCATTATTATTATCCATGCAGTCTATCACTTCATTCTCTGTTCCACATTTTGTTTTTCATCCATTTTGCAACCTTGTTCTTTTCTTTCTCTCCCAAACAGTTTCCAAGCCCCCCACCTTTTCTTCCCAAGGGCCACTTTCCACCCGTTCTCTGTTGGGAGAACTGGCTGGGATGCAAACTCCAGTAACAACTAAAATAATTAATTGATACAATACAATACAAGAGCAGAGTTGGAAGGGACCTTGGAGGTCTTCTAGTCCAACCCCCTGCCTAGGCAGGAAACCCCATATACCTTTTCAGACAAATGGCTCTCCAGCATCTTCTTAAAGACTTCCAGTGTTGGGGCATTCACAACTTCTGTTCCACTGATTAATTGTTCCAACTGTCAATGTATTATAATACATTTTAATTTCAAACTCCTGCTTTTTCTCCCTGCAGTGATTCAGATTTCTCTCCTTTCCTTCCATGCCTGGTTTCCCCCACGATCCCTTTGTGGGTCTATCACGAAATAGTCTTCTCTCCACCTTCTCTTATTACCAGAACCAAGCAGGCCGATCCTCATTCCTTGCCATAAGAACAAGGTGCAGTGGCGATGGCACCAGGTGAGTTCTAGTTCTGCCTTGGCCGTGAAAGCCGGCTGGGTGACATTGGGCTGATCACCAGGAGAGGTGAGTTCTAATCCCACTTATGGCATGAAAGCCAGCTGGGCCCTTTCTCGCAGGCCGGTCCACCTCACAGGGTTGTTTTTCTTAGGAAAATAAAATAGGAAGGAGTGCTTGCTGCCTTCAGTTACTTGTAAAATAATAAAGGTGGGATTAAAATAAATGAACCGAATTGTTTGAAAAGGTCAGAACTGCTTCTGATTCCACCCAGCAGGCAGCCTCTCATTCTTAGCTCTCCAGATGTCACCATTACTTTTCCCTTACTCTCTTGTAATGCACTCGTCCTCCATCCCTTTCTCCTGGATTGGATTCATTCAGGGGGGTGGACAATTCCCCCCAAACGCACCCCTGGTTCTTCCTTTACCACATCGGAGGCCTTCACAACACACAACCAGGACCCATGGATGCCCACCTCCACACAGAATAACGGAGGAGGAAGAAGGGACTTTGGAGGTCTTCCAGTCCAACTGCAGGGAATGAGAGATTCAAAAATAAAAGCCTCTGACCCTGGGGGATTAGCTGGGGGTTGCATCATCCAGACAGGAGAAAGTTGCAGGAGGAAACTGCCAGGCCCCACATGAAAAGAGGGTGATGGGCTGGCGGCTGAAGCAAAGGCATGGCACACACTTGAAAGGAAAACAGGAAGACTGGGTGTTTCTGCACTGCCAGCCGCCCTCAGAGCTCTTTTGACAGTGATTGAGTGCTCTGGAAATCAAGGGGCGATGCAGAGATCCGCCAACAGGGAAGCTGCCCAAAGATTTGCCAGCGGGTTGGATTTTGCCTCAATCTGAGATATGAGGAGGATTAGATATAGGGATCAAAGGCAGCCTTTTTCTCATCACTGAATGTCTGTCTGACCTCAACGTCCCTTGGACAATCCGGGTGATTTTGGGCCATTTCAGGGAGCTCATAATATGGGACTTCTGGAGCAACTAAAAGCAATATTGCAGGAACAAAAGATTTGAGATTATTTGTGAAACTTGTTAATAGTCTATTTCTGTTAGAGGAGTGTGGAGGTGGCGTTTCTGTGTTGTGTCCAAGACTTGGGAGAGGAGTAAGACCCTCTAATAACAATAAAGAAAAAGATCTTATTATTATTTTTTATTTTACTTTTAAAAAGGGATTTGGAAAAAATGGAGCTCGTGGGCTTGTGAAAGCTCCCTAAAATAATGATAATGATTGGTTTCCCTGGAGAAAGTATGAAAGGAAATATTTGTAGGTGGATTTTTATGCAAGCAGTTTGAATGGAGGATAAATCTGTAAGTATGCCGATGTGTAAATGCTTGTGTGTGTAGAGTCCCTATCCCCGACTGTGAAAGGGGTTAAATGTTTTGATTCCCTTTCTTACAAAGAAACCCAGTGCTCCTCTGGTTAAACTGGAGGACTCGGAGACTGGTCTGCCATCCCCTACTTACTAATGGAATGGGATACTCCAGACATAGAGACCCCAGGGAAGGGGGGAGGCTGAGGAACAACGTAATCTGCGAGTGACTCTTGTGGAATCCAATCTCATTGAAAACTAAAACCAGAGATGCTGCAGGCTCACTCGGAGAAAATATAGTGGCAGGAGGAGGAAATAGATGCGGTCGAGGGCTCGTTTTCACCCCATTTTCTACTTCTGACCTTTATAAGTGGAAGCAACAGAATCCCAGTTATAGGGAAGACCCAGAGAAAATGCACTCTCTGTGCTTATCTACTAGGAGGATGCATAGCCCCACTTGGGCAGACATTCAGACATTGACGGATGTCCTTTTAACACCAGAGGAACAGACTGCTGGGGGGGGGGAGAAAGGCAGTGGAGGGGCAGTTAAAAAAACGGAGAAGAATGAGAATGACAGCCGGTGGGAATGCCCCCCCCCTCATGGAGCCAGAATGGGATCTGGGTGATGATGGGGACAACACGAGGCTACTGAATTCTCAATCTTATATGGAATCCAAAAATGGAGTTCCCTAAATTAAGACTCTGGTAAAAGTGTATGAAATAAGGCAAAAGAAGGACGGGAGTCCTGAGGACTTTTCTTGAAAGGATATACCAGGATTTTAGCTAATACCCTGATTTAGATCCTGAAGCTTCAGATAATCAGGAAACGATGAACATGATTTTTATAGGGAAGTCAGCAGAGGACATTAGAAGAAAAGTTACGGAAAGTAGGAGGAGGTCCGTGGAAAGGCATTTCAGACTTGGCTGAGATAGCCTCCTGGAGAGTAGGAAGAAATGAGAAAGAAATCCAGAAGGCTGGCAGAAATGCTGTCTTCCTAGCAGATGCCCTTAGGCAGGAAAAGGTGGGAGGAAGGGGGACAAAGGAGAGGAGAGGAGTGGGAGTTTAGGGAACCCGAAAGCAGTCTGGGCATGGAAGAGGAAAGGTGGGACCTTACCAGTGTGCTACATGCGGAAAAGAAGGATATTGGAAGAGTGGATGCCTGGTGGCTATAGCCATGCGAGCAGAAAAAGAAGGGGGAAGAGGCCAGGGGCAGGGAGCTGTGGCTCCCCCAAGCCACCTCTGCGGAAGTCCCAATTGGGGGATCTAAACATGAGATGTTAACAGATACAGGAGCCAGAAGATCTGTTCTTAAGAGGTGTATTGTTCCTCGGACTACCGAGGATGAGATACCTTTTTGGGGGGGCTTCAGGAAAGGCCTATATAATGTGCCTGAAACAACAAAAGCCCAAATTGCACAGCAGGAGGTGAAAACTTAGGGGTTGGCATCTCTACAGGACAGCAAAGACCTTTAGCCTAAAGAGGGAAGCAATCTATGAAAGCCCTCTGTTAATAGAAAACAATTGGGATTCTTGGGGAAGGCTGGTTTTGGTAGAGTTTGGATTCTTAATTTTTGATTTATTGTCAAGCCCCTTTATGAGGCTGTCAAAGGGGATGGGAAAATATTTGAATGGACAGGAGAACGCCAACACGCATTCACACAAATAAAGAGTGATCTTGTGAGAGCACTGGGGCTTCTGGACCCCACTAGAGCTTTCACCCTCTTCGCACATGAGTGGGAAGGCATTGCTGCAGGAGTTCTCACCCGGAAACTAGGCTCATGGCCGTTCAATGAGAGGTGTGCGATACCCTCAATCCAGCTACACTCTTGCCCCAGGTGGATACTGAATTGCATCAGGATTGCGTACAGGTGGTGGAGTCTGTATATGCCAGTAGACCCAATCTTAGTGCTCAGCCTCTCCCAAATGCTGACTGTGAATGGTTTACAGATGGTAGTAGCTTTATGAGGGAAGGTCTGAGAAAGGCGGGATACGCAGTGGTCCCACTGTGGGAAGTTATAGAAGCCGAATCACTACCAGTAAAGACTTCTGCTCAGCTGGCTGAGCTGGTAGCTTTAACTAGAGCCTTACAGCTGGCTGTAGGACTAACAGTAAATATTTACACAGATAGCAAATGTGCCTTTGGAATCTTGCACACCCATGGAGCTTTATGGAAGGAAAGAGGATTGTTAAATGCAAAGGGGTCAACTATTAAGTATGGTCCACAAATTTTAGAATTGTTGGAAGCAGTCTGGCAGCCAAAAGAAGCAGCAGTCATACATGTCAAGGGGCATTCTAAGGAAGACCCCCTTTACGCGAAAGGGAACCGGGCTGCAGATAGGGCTGCTAAGGAAGCTGCCCTACGATGCTCAGATGGAAGAGCTACCCGAATTCCCATGTCTCCTTCCATACCCCCTTCCTTGGCCTCTTATACACCCGGGCACAGGGCATGGGCCAGGTTTATCGGAGGCAAGGAGGGGAATGATGGGTGGCGGGTAGAGAGCAAAGTTATTCTACCAGATGCACCTCTAAGGATTCCTTTACAACAAATACATGCTGGCACACATTGGGGGTCAAAAGCCCTGGTAAACTTTAGGAGATGCTGTGTGGTAGGCAAGGATCTCGATTCCGCTATCTCCGAGCTGTAGCAGCTTGTCTGATTTGTGCCAGAAATAATCCAAAAGGAGCCAGGCACCCACCCCTATGAGTCCAACTTAAGGGCAACTACCCAGGGACAATTTGAGAAACAGACTTGACTGAATTCCCTAGAAAGGGAGGTTTTAAGTCTCTTTTGGGACTAGAATCTCCCTTCACAGGATGGCCTGAGGCTTTTGCTTGCAGGGCTAATAAAGGTCATGAAGTAGTAAACGTCCTACTGGAAGAAATTATTCCGAGGTTTGGGCTGCCAAATAGCACATCATTGGATTGGGACCCATATTTCACAGCTAGGTTTGTGCGACATCACTCGGAAGCTTTCCTCAGCCTACCACCTGGCAAGTCCTCCTATGGGAAAAAATGTAATGAGTTACAAAAACTACAGATAGCTAAGCCCCGCCAGGAAGCTCACCTGTGCTCACCTCAACCTTTGCCACTCTCATTGCACCTCCAAAGCGAATAGGCTTGAGCCTCTTTGAGGCCCTTTTGGGATGACCACATCCCTCCCTAAAGGCAGAGGAGAGGCCCATCCCACTGGTGGGCAAACTGACTCTTTGGAATATAATCTAATGGTTGGGTTGGCAATATATAAATCATGTAACAATGTTGTACCTGTTTCTTTAAAGCATACTGTAAAATGTGATTGGTTGCTGTTTTTCCTCAATCGGCCATAAGAGGGAGCTCTCTCTTCCTTAGATGCTGGGCTCATCTGAACTGAGTGAGCTATTGTAAGTTCTGCAGCTGTTAGCAAACTTTGAGTTCCGAACTGATTATATGATACTGGACTATGTTATTTGGATTATCCCTTAACTGAAAGATGTTGATGACCGACTGACTTATCCGTGGGTGACTTGGACTGTTTGATGGACTCTGATACCAATATTTCCACAAAAGTAAAAGCCTATTTAAACTGCAGTGTTTCTGTATGCTGGTTTGTGTGTTCTCCAACACAACTCTCACAACACTTCTCTGAACGTACTTGGTCTCCCGACGGGGAGCTTACCTAACACTGGCCTTGTACCAGAAGCGTAAGACACCTCGCTGGGGTGATGAATTTCCTTTCCCGTTATCTGCAGCACTAGATCACCCAGGGCATCCATTTCAGCCTGCAGACGGGACGCTTGTAAAGACGCGGGGACCAACAACCTTGGATCAGCAGTGCAAGGGACCCTTTCAAAGGCTTCAGACCACCCATACAGCCCTAAAAGTGGAAGGCCGGGCATCTTGGATTGATCACTTCCAGAGTGAAGAAATACCCACGATCTGCCTGTCCGGATTCCTGGACTGCGCAGCCTGTGACTTTCTCAGTAGTAGAACTGGGACTGAAGTTATTGTTCTGGAACCAAAAGCCTCCGGAACCATAGTTGTGTGAGAGGAGAACTGCCATCTCCCGTAGGCATTTTCTCAATTAGAACATTTCCCCAAAAGGTGTTTGTAGCTACCCACCCTAGGAGTTACCCAATTATTACCACTAGCTGATTGGTGCGTCTGTGTGCATGAAGGCTAAGATATTAAGACAAATAAACTTAACAACCTTTGAGATGAGACCACATGATTTTGTTATGTATCTGTGCTCTTCCCATATAGGTGGGTACCTATGTTATGCCCACTTTACCTGAAAGGAAGACTGGAAACCACAGGAATCTTGAACAACTCAGAAAGTATCTGAACCCCTTTCTTTGCTCCATGGGCTCTGGTCCCTCAATAATGCTTTGTATCACATACAAGCGGTGGAGGAAATCCTAGCCAAGGAGACTGGGGAGTTTTTTTATTGCTGCAGCCAAAGAACAAGAAGCCATTTGGACAATGACAGTTCAGAATAGAATAGCTCTAGATATGATATTGGCATCCTAAGGAGATGGGTGTGCACTACTTGGGCAACAATGCTGTGTGCAGATTCTGGAGAAATCCTGAAACTCCACAGCTGAACTACACACATCACAAAGAGAGCTGCAACCCCCCCTCCCCCATGGAGGAATGGAAAGAGAAGTGGCATTGACTGACAGGAGGGTTGCCTGATTTCACTGGTCAAGGACCTAATAATGACCCTGGCAGGCAAAGTCATTGTTCTCTTAATCACCTGTTGTGCATTACAATGCCTTCTGCTTTGCCTCCCCACCTGTAAGTAAACCAGGAGGTCTCCCAGTGCAGGGATATTGCTGTTGGGTGAACCTTGGAAAATGACATCATTTTCAGATTCAAAGGGGGGGGGATGATGGGCTGGGGGCTAAAGCAAGGTCATAGCACACACTTGAAAGTAAAGCAGGAAGACTGGAATTGGGGTCTGGGGCTCTGTCTGTCTCACAAGAACAAAGAATGCTTATCAACAGGAAATATGCATGTGTAAAGCTTGCAGCAATTATGGGTAGCTAGAAAGTGGATAAAAGTAAGGAGAATTAGACAACCTGCAGAGCTCAGCTAAAAGTTAGGAATCGAGATGGCCGGCAGCCAATGAAACGCCTGTTAGAGAACTCCTGGGGCCTTCGTTAGCCAAGGCTTAGGAATGGCACAGCTAGAGACCAATAGAACAAATGGTAGAATTATTGCTAAAGTGTTTTTTAGAGGATATTTCTTATTATTTCACCTTGTCCCGCCTTCTCCTTTAGTGAAAATGTATAAAGCTTTCTTAATCCTTTGTTCTTGGCCTTTTGACCAGGAACCTTTTTCCTTGGAGTCCTGCAATAAAAAGCAATCACAAAACCTGCCCCTCCTGTCTGGGTCCATCATTGGCTTCCACACGAGGCTCAGACCCCAATTGGGGAGAAGACAAGACTGTCTTTAAACAGCAACTGCGTGGATACATTTTCTTCCTGGATATCTGAATTTGGAATTCATGCCCAAAAGGAGATCGTCTCCAGTTAAAGAGGAGCTAAGGAGGAGAATCTCCTGCTAGTGAATTTCCTCATAGAAATCAATATCTCATTGTTGGGGAAAAAAAGATTCAGGAAATCATTCAGCGCTGATATTCTCCAAGTTGGATTCTTTCTGGGTCTTCAGCTGCTGGAGCCCTCAACATTTGGAAGATGGGCAAAAGACGGTCCTGTCCTTGGGGATTAAGCACAGACACGGTTTCCAAGGGCTCAAAAAGGTTGAAAACTGCAACCAGGAAGGGGGCAGTATTGGAGGGGATTTCCCCCCACTGCTGCAGTTTTTGGAAAGGAGGAGCAGGTGGATGTGGAGAGGGAGGGGCTGCTAAGGCAGCTAAAGTGGGGAGGGGCTGGCTGACTACCGTGCTTACTGTCTCTGGGGTGCATAGGGCACTTCACACCAAGACAACTATACACAAGAACAGCTTTCCCCCATCTGCCATCACCCTGCTCAACAACGAATTCCCACACCTCCTCCTAAGACTGCATTACTATCTTCTTACTCTTCTCGGTAACTGTCTCTCCCCACTTATGACTATCTTGCTTGTATCTTGACAATTTAGATGGTTCTGTTTCTTTCTTAGTATGATTTGATTGCTTGTTAGTAACTTACGACTATCACCAAGTTTTGTATGTTGATGGATGCCTTTTATTTTACTTCAGGTACAGTGTGAGAGGTGATGCACCAAAGACAAATTCCTTGTGTGTCCAGTCACACTTGGCCAATAAAGAATTCCCTTCTGCTCTGTCCTATTAACGGAGGACATTTCTTGGGTGAGAAGTGAAGGGAAAGAAAATCCAGTTGCCTCCTGAAAAAGCACCTTCGGGATGAGATCTGCTGCTTGAGCAGAGGGTTCAGCTAGAAGACCTCTAAGGTCCCTTCCAACTGGCTTGTTCTTATTGTGTCAGCTGAGAAGGGAACTTCCTCCATCGGTCTAAGCCTCACTGGGCTCCAGCATCAGATTAGCTCAGGTCTTCAGTGCAAAACGAGGAGAGCATTAAAAGAGTGGAAAACTCTGTGGCCCCTTCAGTTTTCGCTCGCCTGGCTACACCCCCAGACCTCCCAACCCACCTTGCCTAGGGGAGGACCCCAGGGGGAGGGAACGGCTGCAGTCCCAGGAGGGCCCCTCGGCCTCCTCCTGCGCGAATGCGGGGACGGGGCGGAGGTTTTTCTCCTGAATGGATCCTTTGATGTTTATAAAAGTTGCCCCTCCAACCGAAGCTCTTTCCACACTCCAGACATTTATGAGGTTTTTCTCCTGTGTGAATCCTTTGATGTGCATAAAGGCTGCTCCTATGACTGTAGCTCTTTCCACACTCCAGACATTTATGAGGTTTTTCTCCTGTGTGGATCCTTTGATGCGCATAAAGGTTGCTCCTCCAACTGAAGCTCTTTCCACACTCCAGACATTTATGAGGTTTTTCTCCTGTGTGAATCCTTTGATGTGCATAAAGGCTGCTCCTATGACTGAAGCTCTTTCCACACTCCAGACATTTATGACGTTTTTCTCCTGAATGGATCCTTTGATGTGCATAAAGGTTGCTCCTCCAACTGAAGCTCTTTCCACACTCCAGACATTTATGAGGTTTTTCTCCTGTGTGGATCCTTTGATGCGCATAAAGACTGCCCCTCAGGCTGAAACTCTTTCCACACTCCAGACATTTATGAGGTTTTTCTCCTGTGTGAATATTTTGATGTGCATAAAGACTGCCCCTCAGGCTGAAACTCTTTCCACACTCCAGACATTTATGAGGTTTTTCTCCTGTGTGGATCTTCTGATGTCTATAAAGGATTCTACTATCACTGAAATTCATTCCACACTCCAGACATTTATGAGGTTTTTCTCCTGAATGGATCCTTTGATGTGTATAAAGATTGCTCCTCTGACTGAAGCTCTTTCCACACTCCAGACATTTATGAGGTTTTTCTCCTGTGTGGATCCTTTGATGCGCATAAAGGCTGCCCCTCCGACTGAAGCTCTTTCCACACTCCAGACATTTATGAGGTTTTTCTCCTGTGTGGATCCTTTGATGTGTATAAAGGCTGCTACTCTGACTGAAGCTCTTTCCACACTCCAGACATTTATGAGGTTTTTCTCCTGTGTGGATCCTTTGATGTGCATAAAGGTTGCCCCTATGGCTGAAGCTCTTTCCACACTCCAGGCATTTATGAGGTTCTTCTCCTGTGTGGATCGTTTGATGTCTATAAAGCCTGCTCCTATGGCTGAAGCTCTTTCCACACTCCAGACATTTATGACGTTTTTCTCCTGTGTGGATCCTTTGATGTGTATAAAGGTGGCTACTCTGACTGAAGCTCTTTCCACACTCCAGACATTTATGAGGTTGTTCTCCTGTGTGGATCCTTTGATGTGTATAAAGGCTGCTCCTATGACTGAAGCTCTTTCCACACTCCAGACATTTATTAGGTTTTTCTCCTGTGTGGATCCTTTGATGTCTATAAAGGCTGCTCCTATGACTGAAGCTCTTTCCACACTCCAGACATTTATGAGGTTTTTCTCCTGTGTGGATCCTTTGATGTGCATAAAGGTTGCCCCTCTGACTGAAGCTCCTTCCACACTCCAGACATTTATGAGGTTTTTCTCCTGTGTGGATCCTTTGATGTGCATAAAGGTTGCCCCTCTGACTGAAGCTCCTTCCACACTCCAGACATTTATGAGGTTGTTCTCCTGTGTGGATCGTTTGATGTCTATAAAGGTTGCCCCTATGGCTGAAGCTCTTTCCACACTCCAGACATTTATGAGGATTTTCTCCTGAATGGACCTTTAGATGCTTTCGAAGACACTGATTTCTCTTGAAGAATTTTTCACATTCCGGGCACTGATATCTCTCTTCTTCCTCCTGGATCCTTTGAGGATTCCGGGGTCTTCCGAAGGACCCTCCGCCCTCCAGGCCCGTCTCGGCGTCTCCCCCCGTTTCCTCCTCCCCGCATCGCCCTCCAAGCAGCCGCCTTTCCGGGGCTCCCGCTGGGCTCATCCCTCCTGCAGCTCCGGAGCCCCCCGGCCTTTCCCTGCCGTCTCCCGGGGCTGCTCCGCGGAGCCCGCTCTCCTCCTCCTCTCGGGCGGCGCTTCCTTCCTTCCCTCCCCCGCCGGGCTCCTCCATCCTCCTGCAGGGGAGAAAGAGAGGCGGGTCACGGCGTCGTCCCCCTCACCGCAGGAGAGGCCCAGGCCGAGGCGTCCCCTCCCGAGGACCCGAAGGAGACCCTCCCAGGCTGCCACTCCGTCCCAGCAGCCTCTACTTACTTCCGGTTTCTCCGCCTCCGAAGGGAACCGCTCCTTCCGTCAGCTCTCTGGTTCCGAAAGGGAAGGCGCTCCGTTTCCCAGCCCCTCCTTCCTGTGAAGCCACGCCTCCTCCTCTCCAGGCACCGCCTCCTTCTCTTTCCCCCGAAGGAGAGAAAGGGACCCGCTAGAACAGTTCGGTTCTCAGCCTTCCTGATGCCGTTCAACACGGTTCCTCCTGCGGCGGTGACCTCCAAGCGCCAAATTGGGTTCCAGCCTTCCCTTCGCCGCCACGTTCCTTTCCTTTATTTCATTCTCCGCGCCTGGTTCTCCGCCTCAGCAACGGTCCCTCTCGGCCTCCGTAGCTCCGCCCACCGAGCGCCGTCGCTGGGAGGGAGGTGCTTTCCCAGCGTCCTCTGCGCTTGCGCGTCTGTCTCCACTCCGGCCCCTCCTTCCGCCCCGCCCCCCCCCGCCCACAGCCAGCCACCCGGACAGGCGGGGGAGGGCGGGGCTTCGGTGGGAGGAGCCGCGGTGGCCCCACCCCTCCCACCGCCCCTTCCCTTCGGGCGCGGGAGGCTCCTGGCGTGGGCGGCGGAGCTTCGCCCGGGGAGCTGAAGGGGAGGCTCCGAAGGGAAGGCCCGCGTCCTCCCTTCCCCGGCTTCTCCTGCCAGGGAGACGCAGCACGCAGGCTCCGAAGCCTCCCAGGCTCCCCCCGGGGGTCTCGGGCGACCCCTGGGAAAAGGCCCTTCCACCCCCAGGAGGAGATCCGCCGTGCCAGGAGCCAAGCAGCCGAAGGGATCCCGGGAAGGGACGGAGCTCAGCCCGAGGGGATCCCGGGAGGCCATTGGGAGACGAGGGAGCCAAGGAGGGACGGGGGGATCCACTGGAAAGCCAGGGATCCCAAGGGGGGGGAAGAAGCGGATCCCAGGAGGGGATCACCCCCCACCCTTTCCTGCAGGGGGGGAAAGGACCCCTCCTCCTCCTCCCTTTGGGGCTGAGCAGGGGGGAGGCCAACCGCGGGGGGAGCTCTGGGCCCCCTGGAGAAGGAGCTGGAGAGGCTCTTGCAGTTGCTCTGCTTCGGTGGCTCCTCTCGACTGGATCCCCTAGACCGGATCCCCTTTCCCAGCGTCCTGGAAACGGAAGCCTGGCATTTTGCTCCGACTTGCAAGGCTGGTGGGGGGGCAACGGGCATGTTTCCCCCACGTTTCCTCCTGGCTTTTAGGAGCGGAGCAGATGAGTCATAGGATAATGGGGAGGGGAGCTCCCTTTCTCCTCCAGAGGACTCGACGTTTCTGCTGCCTTTCCAGTTTTGGTCACCACAATACCAAAAAGACGCTGAAACCTTATCGAAAGTGTGCAGAGAAGAGCAGCCGAGAGGATTAAGGGGCTGGAGGCTAAAACATATGAGGAACGGTTGAATGGCTACTTTGATGGAGAGAAGGACTAGAGGTGACATGAGAGCTGCCTTCCAGTATTTGAGGGGCTGCCCCAGAGAGGAGGAAGGGGGTCAAGCTATTCTTCAAAGCCCCTGAAGGCTCGACAAGGAACAACGGATGGAAACTTAATTAAGGACGAATTTCCTGACAGAACAATTAGCCAGTGGAACAGTTCAGAAGTTGTGGGGGCTCCATCACTGCAGGCTTTCAAGAATTGACTGGACAGCTATTTGTCTGGAATGGTCTAGGCTCCTTGTGCAGGGGGTTGGACTAGAAGACCTCCAAGGTCCCTTCCAACTCTGATATTCTGTTGCTCCCTTTCTGCCGATCCCAATTCTGCAGCCCTCTGGGAGCTCCTTTCTTTCGTAATCTTGGTGTGGGGAGAAGGGGGCTGACGGTCTGCGATCGGCCCTGCTATGCTGGTTCTGGGCCAGCTTTGCAAACTCGGCAGCAGAGGAAGTTCCCAAACCCAAAATAGAAAGTCCTTTTTTCCCACCACCTTTGAAAAGCCTCGTGACATAAAAACGAATGACTCTGAGATTCCACTTCCTTGGGCGGCCGGGAGTGGGGGGGGAATCCCGATTGTGGCCGAGGGGTTGCTGTGATTTTGTTTTTGAGAAACAGCCCGAAGGTCTCCTTGGCAACCTCTTTGTTGGCATCTCGAAGGTCCCCATCTCCGTTTCCAGCAAAGAAGCTCTGTGTGTGAGGAGGAATGGTCATGAGGACTAGAAGTACCACTTTGTTTTTGCGACCCAGAGCCCAAGATTCTCAGAGTGGGCAGAATGACTGCATATTGAAAAACAGATACGCTAAAAGGCTCATCTTATTCTGCTGCGTTAAAAAGAGGCTGAAGTCAATGCTTTTCTTCCTTCTCCCCCTTTTATCCCCCGGTTTCTCCTCCTCTGCTCTCTCACTATTTTCATTTGTATTTGCATTTTACGGAAGGGTGAAAAGGAGAAATGGATCCCTTCAAGGATGCCCGGTGTCCTTTTTGCCCTTCGCTGCCCGTGCCAGCATCTTTTCCTGGCAATCGCTGCTTGTGAGAAGTGGAAGAAAACTCAGCGCACAAGGAATGGGTGTGTGCGTGTGTGTTTGCGTGTTGCTTTCAGATTCGTCCTCCTAGCAATTTGTTGTGGTGAGTTTAATTTGTAACGCTGAGTTTCATATTCAGCTGCATCTTACAGGGCCAATATAAAATCAGAAACACCCGGGCACTCACACCCCTTTCGACGACTTGGCATGTGCCCGCCTACCTAAGCCTCACCCTTAACATTTCCTCCTCTTGGATGGAAGAGTCTGGCACACCCTCCATCCTCCCCTGGCAGCTGCGGCTCAGCTGCTTTTGGCCACCGATCGGTCTCCAGATCCACAAATCCCTGCATTGAATTCCCCCACCAGCTCCCCCTCCCTCCCCAAGTGACCGGCTGCCACCCCTATTCCTTCCTGGGCAGTCTGTGTTGCTGAAACTTCCCTCGGCCCATCATCTCTCTGGCTGCCAAACAAATTATGGTATAGACCACTGGTTCCCAAACTTGGCAACTTTAAGACTTGTGGACTTCAACTCCCAGAATTCTCCAGCCAGCAGAGCTGAAGTTGAAGTCCGCAAGTCTTAAAAGTTGCCAAGTTTGGGAACCACTGGTTGAAGTGAATCTGGCTTCCCACTGACTTTGCTTGTCAGAAGGTCGCAAAAAAAGGGGGATCATGTGACCCCCCGGGCACTGCGACCGCCACAAATGTGAGTCAGCTGCCAAGCGTCTGAACTTCCATCACGCCACCCGGGGGGCTGCGGCAGGGGTCATAGGCGGGGAGAACTAGGCCCCCCTTTTTCCAGTGCTGTTGCAACTCGGAAGATCCCCCAAATGTCTGGCTTGTTCCTTCCCTCCGCGGCTGCTGTGGTGGCTTCTCCTGCGCCTTCCCTGCTCCGAGGAGGAAAGGGAGGCAGCCGAGGAGTGGAAACTTGGACCGGAGCGCAGATCAACATGCCGCTTTTTCTTCCCCTTGTCTGCATTCCTTCCCTCTCCTTCCTAAATCGAAGCCAAAGGAACGTTTCTTAAACAACGAGGCCCCGTTTCCCCTGCTTTGGCTCCGCTGCCGGCACCCGGCCTTTGGGCTCGGACACGGAGAGCGTGGGAGGGTCTACTTAGGAGCCCCTCCCTCTTCCCTGCTGGCTTCACTGGGTGCCACCCACGGAGGCCCCCCTCCCAGCCATTGCTCCCAAGGCCTGGCAACCGGATGGCCTCCGCTCAGTGGAGAAAGCAGCCTTTGGTGCTGCCGCAGTGTGGACGTTCCCCTCCGTACAACGTGGCCAGTGTCCTTTTCACAAGCAGACTAACGCAACCAATTCCCCTCTGGCTTCACGGTTTCTCTGTGGGTGACCCTGCCACGTGCCCGGCCCCCTCCTCCTCCGGGATCCGGGCATTCTGGAGCAGGGGCTCTCCAACCTTGGCGCCTTTCAGACTTGTGGACTTCAACTCCCAGAATTCCTCCACCAGCAAAGCAGTTCTGGGAGTTGAAGTCCACAAGTCCGAAAGGCGCCAGGGTTGGAAACGCCTGTTCTGGAGGGCTTCGTGTATCGCTGCGTTTCTATCCGGCTTGACTTTTCACATCTCCAGGCAGTGGATGCGATGCGACACTGAGTACGTTTCGTGCCACTATAAATACACAGAGGGTCTGCCTGGGTCTCCACCGTGTGGCTGAAAAGTGCCAGACAGGATAAGACTCCGGTGTTCCTTGGCAAAGCGTAAGATGTGCCGACTTTAGCTTCAGGGAAACGTCTGCAAGGAAACCAGAAGCTCCGAGCAGGACCCCTCCCCACTCGAACCCTGAGCTACAAATACGGCACGAATTCCCAGTTGATTATCCTCACCAGCTGCGGCGGTGGGATATCAGGGTGGGGAGCATCGCTCTGCCACTCAACCTTCCTGCTGCCGCGGGCGCCCTTTGCCTCTTTCTTCAGGGGGGCATTTGTCTTTTGCCCCCCCCCAAGCCTGAAATCCTGAAAGGCCCCCAGCGCTCGGCACCCAGTTTGGAAGGAAGCAGGTGAGAATAGAACGGCCTCCCTCCTCAGTCAGCCCAGCGTTTCGTGATGGGGAACCTCTCTCTCGTTTCCCTTCAGCATCTTCCTTAGCGCTGCACAGGCCTTGGATCTTCTTCTCTGAGCAAAACTGGGGAGGGAGGAAGGACCTGAGCAAAGCAGCTTCTCCCCCTTCCTGGCGAGGGAGCCCATCCCACAGGGGAAAGGCAGAACCAGGAGGGGGATTCAGGCCTGGGTCTCAGAACCGGCAGCGACCCAGGCATGACGCGCCTCTGAACCGCTTCCCTCACCGCTGCTGGGCCCCCGCCGTTTTGGATTTTACTGACTGCACATGTGCGGTTCCCTGTAAATTGTTCTGCGCGTGCATAAAGGGTTTACATTGAATGGTGCACGGGCACGCAGCGCACCTCTGGCACATGTACACACACACGTACGTTCCATGCGGGTTGTGAACTGGTAGTAAAACCAGCAGCAAACACCATACACCCCCCCCCCCGGGTGAAAGGGAGACCAGGCACACCTGTGAAGAACCCCGGAGGTCCCTCTGCTCCGCCCTCGAGACGGGAGGGGGGCTCTTTCTCCTTCTGGGCCTCCCTCCCGCGTCCACCTTTGGACTCCCGGTCCCAAAACGTGCCAGGAGGAGTGAGTTTGCAGGCTCAGGTAGACGATGCCTGTAAATGTCTCTTGTGCAGAAGGGGAAGAGTGCTTCTGCTAGGACAGTGGCTCCCAAACTTGGCAACTTTAAGACTTGTGGACTTCAACTCCCAGAATTCTCCAGCCAGCTCTGCTCACAAGTCTTAAAGTTGCCAAGTTTGGGAACCACTGTGCTAGGAGACCGGTGTCCTTCCTTGGCTGGTCGACCTTATTAGGCTTCCGGGACTGAAGGCAGCCTGGTGGTCTTTGGGTTTCTCCCCCCTCCCGGACAATGGGTGGCTGGGCTCCTGCGATGCTTTTAATTTGGCCATGCTTCCTCTTTGGGCGGCTTCTGTAATTGTGGCTTTAAAGCGTGCTGTGCCGGAAGGAGCAATAGCAATAGCAATAGCAGTTAGACTTATATCCCGCTTCATAGGGCTTTCAGCCCTCTCTAAGCGGTTTACAGAGTCAGCATATCGCCCCCAAGAATCACATAGATAGATAGATGGATAGATAGATAGATAGATAGATAGATAGATAGATAGATAGATAGATAGATAGATAGATAGATAGACCAAATTACTCCTCCTTCCTGTTTTCCCCAGCACAACAACCCTCTGAGGTGGGCTGGGCTGAGAGAGAAGGAGTGGCCCCAAAGTCACACGGTCGGCTTTCACGCCCAAGGCAGGACTAGAACTCCCAGTCTCCCGATGATTGCACCAAAGTCCCCCAGGGGCTTCTGTGCCTAAGGCGGGACTAGAACTCCCAGTCCCCCTGTGATTGGACCAAAGTCACCCGGGGCTTCTGTCCCTAAGGCGGGACTAGAACTCCCAGTCCCCCGGTGATTGGACCAAAGTCACCCGGGGCTTCTGTGCCTAAGGTGGGACTAGAACTCCCAGTTCCCCTGTGATTGGTCCAAAGTCACCCGGGGCTTCTGTGCCTAAGGCGGGACTAGAACTCCCAGTCTCCTGCTAGTCTGGTGCCTTCTGGCTCTCCTTCTGCTTCAGGCTCTCTGGCGTTTTTCCCTCCCTGCAGACTCCTGAGAGGCTCGAGGAGGCCTTGAGGGGGAGAAGCTGAATCGGGATGGATGGCTTAAACTCCCAGCTCTTGACTAGGGGAGGGGGACCTGGAGAGGAGGGTGGGGGCTCCTGTGGAGCAGCTGAGGCCACACAGGGTCTCCCTTCCGGCGTGACGCGGGTCCCTCCTTTTTCCCCCCGCAGGTGGAGGGATCCTTGGCCGACATCAAGAAGCAGCTTCAGGACGAAATGCTCCGGAGGGTGGATGCGGAGAACAGGCTGCAGACCCTGAAGGAGGAGCTGGACTTCCAGAAAAACATCTACAGCGAGGTGAGTCCCACAACCCTGAAGGGCCCCTTAGAGGTCATCTAGCCCAGTGTTTCCCAACCTTGACAACTTGAAGATGTCCGGACTTCAACTCCCAGAATTCCCCAGCCAGCATTCACGTATGAACAATTCAGTGTCTAGGACAGTGTTTCTCAACCTTGGCCACTTGAAGATGTCCGGACTTCAACTCCCAGAATTCCCCAGCCAGCATTCACGTATGAACAATTCAGTGTCTAGGACAGTGTTTCTCAACCTTGGCAACTTGAAGATGTCCGGACTTCAACTCCCAGAATTCCCCAGCCAGCATTCACGTATAAACAATTCAGTGTCTAGGACAGTGTTTCTCAACCTTGGCCACTTGATGATGTCCGGACTTCAACTCCCAGAATTCCGCAGCCAGCATTCGCGTATGAACAATTCAGTGTCTAGGACAGTGTTTCTCAACCTTGGCCACTTGAAGATGTCCGGACTTCAACTCCCAGAATTCCCCAGCCAGCATTCACGTATGAACAATTCAGTGTCTAGGACAGTGTTTCTCAACCTTGGCCACTTGAAGATGTCCGGACTTCCACTCCCAGAATTCCCCAGCCAGCATTCACGTATGAACAATTCAGTGTCTAGGACAGTGTTTCTCAACCTTGGCAACTTGAAGATGTCCGGACTTCAACTCCCAGAATTCCCCAGCCAGCATTCACGTATGAACAATTCAGTGTCTAGGACAGTGTTTCTCAACCTTGGCAACTTGAAGATGTCCGGACTTCAACTCCCAGAATTCCCCAGCCAGCATTCACGTATGAACAATTCAGTGTCTAGGACAGTGTTTCTCAACCTTGGCAACTTGAAGATGTCCGGACTTCAACTCCCAGAATTCCCCAGCCAGCATTCGCGTATAAACAATTCAGTGTCTAGGACAGTGTTTCTCAACCTTGGCAACTTGAAGATGTCCGGACTTCAACTCCCAGAATTCCCCAGCCAGCATTCGCGTATAAACAATTCAGTGTCTAGGACAGTGTTTCTCAACCTTGGCAACTTGAAGATGTCTGGACTTCAACTCCCAGAATACCCCAGCCAGCATTCGCGTATAAACAATTCAGTGTCTAGGACAGTGTTTCTCAAACTTGGCAATAGCAATAGCAGTAGACTTATATACCGCTTCATAGGCCTTTCAGTCCTCTCTAAGCGGTTTACAGAGAGTCAGCATATTGCCCCCAACAATCTGGGTCCTGATTTTACCCACCTCGGAAGGATGGAAGGCTGAGTCAACCCTGAGCCGGTGAGATTTGAACCGCTGAACTGCTGATCTAGCAGTAGCCTGCAGTGCTGCATTTAACCACTGCGCCACCTTGGCAACTTGAAGATCTCCGGACTTCAACTCCCAGAATTCCCCAGCCAGCATTCGCGTATAAACAATTCAGTGTCTAGGACAGTGTTTCTCAACCTTGGCAACTTGAAGATGTCCGGACTTCAACTCCCAGAATTCCCCAGCCAGCATTCACGTATGAACAATTCAATGTCTAGGACAGTGTTTCTCAACCTTGGCAACTTGAAGATGTCCGGACTTCAACTCCCAGAATTCCCCAGCCAGCATTCGCGTATAAACAATTCAGTGTCTAGGACAGTGTTTCTCAACCTTGGCAACTTGAAGATGTCTGGACTTCAACTCCCAGAATTCCCCAGCCAGCATTCGCGTATAAACAATTCAGTGTCTAGGACAGTGTTTCTCAACCTTGGCAATAGCAATAGCAGTAGACTTATATACCGCTTCATAGGCCTTTCAGGCCTCTCTAAGCGGTTTACAGAGAGTCAGCATATTGCCCCCAACAATCTGGGTCCTCATTTTACCCACCTCGGAAGGATGGAAGGCTGAGTCAACCCTGAGCCGGTGAGATTTGAACCGCTGAACTGCTGATCTAGCAGTAGCCTGCAGTGCTGCATTTAACCACTGCGCCACCTTGGCAACTTGAAGATCTCCGGACTTCAACTCCCAGAATTCCCCAGCCAGCATTCGCGTATAAACAATTCAGTGTCTAGGACAGTGTTTCTCAACCTTGGCAACTTGAAGATGTCCGGACTTCAACTCCCAGAATTCCCCAGCCAGCATTCGCGTATAAACAATTCAGTGTCTAGGACAGTGTTTCTCAACCTTGGCAACTTGAAGATGTCTGGACTTCAACTCCCAGAATTCCCCAGCCAGCATTCGCGTATAAACAATTCAGTGTCTAGGACAGTGTTTCTCAACCTTGGCAATAGCAATAGCAATAGCAGTAGACTTATATACCGCTTCATAGGCCTTTCAGTCCTCTCTAAGCAGTTTACAGAGAGTCAGCATATTGCCCCCAACAATCTGGGTCCTCATTTTACCCACCTCGGAAGGATGGAAGGCTGAGTCAACCCTGAGCCGGTGAGATTTGAACCGCTGAACTGCTGATCTAGCAGTAGCCTGCAGTGCTGCATTTAACCACTGCGCCACCTTGGCAACTTGAAGATGTCCGGACTTCAACTCCCAGAATTCCCCAGCCAGCATTCGCGTATAAACAATTCAGTGTCTAGGACAGTGTTTCCCAACCTTGACAACTTGAAGATGTCCGGACTTCAACTCCCAGAATTCCCCAGCCAGCATTCACGTATAAACAATTCAGTGTCTCTAGCCCAACCCTGCCCTGTCTAGGGCAGGAATCCTACTCCACCTCGGCTTGAAAGGGGACCCTGCTGCTCCACACCTCTCACAGCCACGAATTCCCCCTTGCTTTGAGTTGGGGTCTCCCTCCGTAAAAGACCCACCCATTCTAAAATGAAGCTTATTGTTAAGTTTCCTTATGAAATAAAAACAGAGAAAAAACAGAAGTTAGAGAAGGAAGAGAGAGAGAGACGGAGAGAAAAAAGTGGAGACTTCAAACTCTTTCCATGCAGGAAGTCCTGGAGTTACGGCAGTTCGTTTAGTGACGGCTCAAAGTTACAACGGCTGTGAAAAACGTGGTGTGGGTCTGTCCTTCCCCGGCATGACGGTGGCCTCTGTCCCCAGGGCCCTTCTTTCCTCAGCCCCTTTTGCAACCTTCTGACAGACAAAGTCAAACCCAGATTCACTTAACAACCTAGGTTGTTAACAAATGAAGTGATTCACTTAGCGACCGTGGCAAGAAAAGTCATAAAATGGGGCAAAGCTCACTTAACAAACGTTTCACTTAGCAACAGAAATGTTGGGCTCAACAGTGGCCGTAAGTTGAGGACTACCTGTACAGTGGCAAAGAATCCCCCCCCTCCGCTTTACACTCCCCAATATTTCAAGCCATTTCAGTAATAATAGCTAATCACTAATCGTCCGGACCTAAGCGACACAGAGCCCCTCTCCATGGGAGACTTGAACTCGCCACCCTGCCTTGGGCCAGGCAGTCAGCCCAGCTCCTGCAGCCTTTTCTCCCCACACCTGGGAACGGCCCCACAGAGGAGCTGGGGATCCTGGGGGCTGCAGGGGGGGGCGGGGGGGGGGAAGGCGTTGCGGTTGGGGGGGATTGTGCCTCCCTGCCAGTCCTGGGATGCCCTGCTCACCCTCTTCCCCCGGCAGGAGCTCCGTGAGAGCAAACGCCGCCACGAGACGCGCCTGGTGGAGATCGACAACGGGCGCCAGCGGGAGTTCGAGAACAAGCTGGCCGATGCGCTGCAGGACCTCCGTGGGCAGCACGAGGCCCAGGTCCGGCTCTACAAGGAGGAGCTGGAGAAGACCTATGCAGCCAAGGTAGGTCGCCCGGGGGTGGCTGGGGGGAGGACTCCCGCTGCCCCCTCCCTTTCAGGTGCTCTGGAGTCCAGGGAAGGCCCCCTGCTCCCCCTCACTGCAGCCTTGAGAGGATGGGGGGTGGGGGCACTGAGGCAGGACGGGGCCAAGCTCTTGGCCTTGGGGGGGGGGTCCCCACTCCTGCCCTGCAGAGCAGCCTGAGCAGCCTTGAGGACTAGCCCCTTTGCAATAAGCCTCTTTCCGACCTTTGCAGCTGGAAAACGCCAAGCAGTCGGCCGAGAGGAACAGCAGCCTGGCTGGGACGGCTCACGAGGAGCTTCAGCAGACGCGGATTCGCATCGACAGCCTCTCCGCCCAGCTCAGCCAGCTGCAGAAGCAGGTAGGGGCCCCGCGGGGGGGGGAGGGGGGCTGCTCCCACAGCCGCTCGGCCTCCAGCCGCTTTGCCTCCGACCGCAGGAAGGGCCGTCCCTTTGTGGCACCGGGTTCTGGGCCCCCCTTTGGAGGTTTGGGGGTGCTGGTGGTCCTGGACTTACAACCGTTTGTTCAGTGTTTAAGAAAAAGAATACAAATATATATAATAAAAAAAATCAGCCGATGGGCAGAAGCGCCGTATGTGGGGGACTGGCTCTGGGGAGCAACGTCCCGTTGGCCACCTTACGGGCCCCCCTCCCCTCTTCCCTCCCTGGGGGAGGACATCCAGTGCCCCCCCCTTGCAATCTTTGGGGTCAAGCCCTGCCGCAGGAGGAGACCCTGCTTGCCCTCCACCCTTTTGGGTTGGGATGGAAAGGGATCGGGGATCTGGGGCAGGGGTCTGCTCCCCCCCCCTCCCGTCCAGGCCCCCACCCCTCTCTTGCCTTCCTCCCCCCCAGCTGGCGGCCAAGGAGGCGAAGCTGCGGGACCTGGAGGATTCCCTGGCCCGGGAGCGGGATACCAGCCGCCGTATCCTGGCGGAGAAGGAGCGGGAGATGGCCGAGATGAGGGCCCGAATGCAGCAGCAGCTGGACGAGTACCAGGAGCTGCTGGACATCAAGCTGGCCCTGGACATGGAGATCAACGCCTACCGCAAACTCCTGGAGGGCGAGGAGGAGAGGTGGGGGCACCCTTTGCAAGCTAGGCAGACCATCTTGGCCTGGGGGGGGGCTTGGCCAAGCTGGGCAGCCCCCCCCCCCCCAAGCACAGGCAGCCTGGGACCTTCAGGGGCGACCCGGAGAGTCTGCTGGGAAAAGGTCACCCCCCTCACTGAGGAGACGGAAAGCCTTCGGGTCCAGATCTGGGGTTTGCCCGGCTGCCCCTCCTTCGGGGGGAGCGTTTGGGGGCCCTTCTGGGACGGGTGGGGCAGAGACCCTTCGGGCAGCAAGATCCGCTCGGCCTGAGCGCTGCTTCCCCTGGCACCGAGGGTGGGCACTGCAGCCCTCCTGCCTGCTGTGGGCATCCCTGGGGAAGCGGCCTCTGGCTCAGCCCCCGGCCTCTCTTTCTCCCCCCCCCCAGGTTGCGCCTCTCCCCCAGCCCCTCCTCCCAGAAGAGCGGCTCCCGCATCCGGGTCTCTTCCTCTGGACAAAGCGCCACCAAGAAAAGGAAGCTGGAGGACGGCGAGAGCCGCACCAGCTTCTCCCAGCATGCCCGCACCAGCGGCCGCGTGGCTGTGGAGGAGGTGGACCTGGAGGGCAAGTTTGTCCGGCTGAGGAACAAGTCCAGCGAGGTGGGTGCTGGTGGCCGGAGGTCCAGAAGTCCTGGGCAAGGAGGGCCGAGGAAGCCGTCTGCTCCTGGGGAGGGGGGGGGCTTAGGGGGGGCGTAAAGTCACCCAGTTGACCTTTGAGCTGCAAGAGGCAGCCGTGTCTTTGTAGGGCGGAGGCCCCCCAAGATCCTGTCGTGCAGCCCCCCCTCTTTTTCAGGGGGCCCCCTAAGAGTCGGATGGGATGGAAAAGGGAGGCGACGCAACAGCTGAGAACAGCAAATTCTCATCTAGTTTGAAGATGGTGCTTTTTTATTTAAATGTGTTGCCCACCCAAGATAAATGGAAGAATTTAGGGTTTAATAGCAGAGAATCCCTGCAGCTGAGAGTTGAACTCTGAGCTGAGCTGTTTCCTTGCAGACGTCTCGTGACTCAACTAGGTAACATCATCAGTGCTGGATGGAAGTGGGCTTTGGTCTCTGTTCATGAACAGCAGCCTGCCCTGCCAGGGATTCTGGGGAGGGGGCGTCTGTCTCCTTGGTGGTTCCTTGATTGAAGTATTGTTTTCTGCTTCTTTGTCTGGGGTTAATCCCTGCTTATCTGGGCGTTGCCTGCCAGAGGGGATGTGTTTGGTCTGATGAGGTCACCTAGTTGGGTCGTGAAACATCTGCAAGAAAACCACCAAGCTCAGAGGGCACCAAGGACCCCACAAAGCAGGTTTTGTTGAGGCTTCATGGCTACTTTTTAGAGCTGAGTGACCCCCTCCCCCCCCCTCCCGCAGCCACCTGGGAGCTGGGAAAGGCGGTGGCTTCCCTCCCTCTGAGCCCATGGAGAGTCTCCTTGAGTTTGCAATGGTCACCTCCTGTGATGGTTGGAGTTTGGCTGGAGCCGAAGGCAGATTCCAGGCGCCCTTCCCTGCTTCAGAGAGAGCCGGCCTTGCTTTGTGGCCCCCCCCAGCGGAGTCTCTCTCTGGCTCCTGGTCAAGAGGAATGGAGGAGCTTTTTATATATAACTTCATTAAACTTTTGAAGAAGCCAGATGAAAACTAACCAGAACTACTGGAGTAGAGAGAGAAGGAAAAAGGAGAGAAGAAAAAGAGAAAGACAGGAGTGCAGAAAAAGAAGATAAAATAAATATTAAACTTCTGATTTTCTTTGACAAATGTAAATTGGCTTCTCACTCTCTGGTTGCAGCCTTCTATTTCTTTTCCCACCCTCAGAACTGCCTTCCTTTTGGTTGGCACAGCCGCCTCCTCCCCCCCCCAGCCTGCCTGGCATCTCTTGGGCCACCTAAGCGCCGTGAGATGCCCGCCATGCCTCCCCCTTTATGCCCCCTTAGGACCAGTCGCTGGGAAATTGGCAGATCAAGCGCCAGAATGGAGAAGACGCACCCATTTGCTACAGGTTCCCCCCCAAGTTCACCTTGAAGGCCGGCCAGCTGGTCACGGTGAGCAGCAACGGTGGGCTTGGTGGGCAGGAATGGTTGGGAGCCCCCCCCGTCCCTCTGGTGCCCATGCCAGCCGTGGGGAGGTACTCTGCAAGGGTCGTCAACGCAGTGGTTCCCAAACTTGGCAACTTTAAGACTCTGCTGAGCTGGCTGGAGAATTCTGGGAGTTGAAGTCCACAAGTCTTAAAGTTGCCAAGTTTGGGAACCACTGGCTTACGGGATACAAATCTATTAAATCACAAATCTATTAAATCTATTAAACTCTTCTCTTCCTTCCCCTGCAAGATCTGGGCTGCGGGCGCAGGGGTGTCCCACAACCCCCCCACGGACATGGTCTGGAAGAACCAAAGCTCCTGGGGGTCCGGCGACAGCTTACGCACAGCACTGCTGACCTCCAGCGGGGAGGTAAGGCGGCTGGGATTCGGGGGTTGGGTGGGCGCACAGCCCCACGGCGTCTTCGTTGTGTGGGTGGGCAAAGGGGGTCAACCTTGGTGCCGGAAAGGGGACAGAGCATTATGGAATTAATTAATTCAATTAACCTAACTCTGGATTGCGGAATTAACCCCCCTGTCCAGAGTAACTCTGGGTGGCTTATAAATACAATAAAAGCGGAGCTAGAAAAACAGTGAGAAATATAGGAGGAGTTATAATTAACAAAAAAAAATGGACTATTCTGGCTGCATAACTGTAAAAATGCTGGGGGGGGACTACGCTCCTCTTTGCCCATCTGGGTTTCCTCTTTCCCTGATCAGGGGGATTCAGGCTCCCCCCCCTAATTTTGTTGCCTAAAAATGCCCCTCCCCCCTAAATGAATTCTGGAAATCCAGATAGGGAGCCTTGGTGACTCTCTCAATTCCCGTTTAATTTGGAGACAATTCAGAGCATGCAAAAACAATTACAGCTGTGTGTGTGTGTGTGTGTGTGTGTGTGTGTGTGTGTGTGACACATAGGACCCAAGGGGTTAATGAGTTGGGGGGGAGTGGGGTGCCAATGGAGGCATCCTGGCCCTTTTCTTGGGGGTGCCAGGATGGAAGGCGCTTTCCCCTCCTGGTGTGGCTCAGGGCTTGGCTGAGGGTGGGGGGTCCTGGGTCGAAGGCAGGAGCCCCTCTTCCGCCCCCCCTGTTTTCCTGGCTCTTTCCCTCCCAAATCCCGCTGAGATGGGCTGGACCAGGATCAGCCCCCTCATTCCTCCCTCCCTGCAGGAGGTGGCCATGCGGAAGCTGGTGCGCCCGGTTGTTGTCAATGATGATGATGAAGAGGATGATGAGGATGGCGCCCACGGCCACCATCACCACGTGAGTTTTGGGGGGAGGCGGAGAGGCCCCCCCGAGGGCTGGCTTCCATGGGGAACAAGCACAACTCAGCAGCCATCCAGGGGGTGGGAGTGGTGGGGTGTTTCCCAAAAGCAAAGGGCTCTGGCTGTGGGGCCAGGATTCCCCCGGGAGAAATTTTTGGGGTTTTGTGTGACCGTGTTGTGCCCAGGATTTCTTCCGTCTGTTTGTCTGCAACGGAGATTAAGAGTCCGTTCAGAGGCCCCCAGTGACAGTGAAGGCAAGCAGACAGCCGAACTCAGCCTCAGTTTTAACAATTGTTTTCATTATTCTCAGGTGTAGAAACTGAAATATTTATACCAAGAAAGGAGAATCTTTTGTAGCTCAGAGCTGACACGAGGGATCCTGGGGGGCTCCCCGAGTTTGCCCTTTTTCTTGCAGGCGTTTCAAGGAAGCTCCGGCAGCACCAAGGATCCCTGAAATCCTTGCCTGCCTCTCCTTCTTTTAAACAAAAGGGCCAAATAAATGGAGTAAAGCCAGTCCTTATTTATTGTTCATTTCATGGACTAAACTGACAGGCCGTCCGTGTCTCAGACTCTGGGCAAACTTCCCCTCTGTGTGGAGTGGGTGGAAATGAGGAGATCTCGGGAATCCCAGGGTGGAATCTTCCCCAGCATTCACGGCTACTGAAAAAGGAAATACAAGACAAAGGCCTCTTAATCAAAGCCTGAAATGGGAAGAACGGAAGTTTTGCCTTTGTGTCCATTGGACACTTCAGACCACGTTGCAAATTTAGCCTTCAGCTGGTTAACCTGCTCCCATTTAACAGGCTTGTAAATCTAACGAGTAAAGAGAGAAATGCGTTCAGCCTCAATTCCAGTGTAATCTTTTATTTCTGGAATAGTTAAATGTAACGTGGATTCTACACTGGGCTGTGTTTTAAAAAGGCACCAAGGAGCCCCCAGATCCGAATCCAGCATCTCCAGCCCCAGGTGGGGTCTCGGTCCGGGTGGTGCCAAGCTCTGCTTCTTCCCCTCTTCCTCCCTTCTCCAGAGCCACTGCAGTGCCAGCGGAGATCCCGGCGAGTACAACCTGCGTTCTCGCACAGTGTTGTGTGGCACATGTGGGCAGCCGGCAGAGAAGTCATCCGGGGGCACGAATGTGGGCACCAGCACCATCTCCACCGGCTCCTCCTCCTCCAGCTTGACCATCACGCGCAGCTACCGCAGTGGAGGCACCAACCTCGGGGAGAGCCTCCTGCCCCGCACCTACATCCTGGGCAGCTCCACCCCATGCCAGCAGGTCAGTCTGGGGGCGCCCCAGCGGGCATGTGTGATCCTGGGCCGGAGGAGGAGGGGGCTTTGTGGTGGGAGGCCTCCGATTCTGAGTGCCCCCCTTCCTCCCCTTGCGGGGAAGCTCCTGAGACCGATCACTGTGCACTGTCAGTCCTTCCAGGGAGGCAGATAGATGGCTGTGGGCATCCCAGGGCTTCCTGGCACCCTCTGTGCCACACGGGGCTCCTCAGCCAGGGCATGTGGGGAAGGCCGGGATGGTCCCCACTGAACAGCAGGCGTGGGGTGGGATGAAAACCCTGACAGGCTGCATTCTTACATGAGAACAGTCAGCTCCAGTTGGCTTTGTGCCCAGGTTTAGCGTATGCGATGTCTGGCATGGAATTCGGTCTCCGGCTTGAACAGGGGTTGGACTAGAACAGTGGTCCCCAACCTTTTTATCGCCGCGGACCAGTCAGCCTGTGATAATTTTACCGTGGCCCGCTGAGCGAGCGCAGGGGTGGGGGGTGGGGTGTAAAAAAACTCCCAGCCCGGAGTACCCCTTTAAGTAATCCATATTTCAGTAAACTGATCTACCGTCAGGCTGTTGCTTGTAAACTGGACTAACTATTTCTAGTTAATTTCTAACTATTTGAATGGAAGATTATATGCTTATAGTTTCTATTCTTTTGTTAACACACAACCACATTTTTATTCTTCTACAGACACCATTTTTAATTACCAGGATAGTACACCAATGACAGCACCATGATCAGAAAATGTTAGATGTTGCATTATTTTCAATATGTATTTGTAAATATATGCCAAATAGATTGCAATCGCTTTCTGGACTTCCTTTAAATTTGCAGGTAAATGCTGCAATAGATATATAGCTCCCATCAGATTGATGATCACCCAAAAATGTTATTCATTGAATTCACTGTGAATCCTTTCTTAGTAAGTGCATTCAAGCCAGCCTACTACTAGCTGGTAGCCTCTCTGTCCATTCACCAAATTATCTGGGACAGGGGTGTCAGAGTGACATCGAAAATGTCAAGGTAATAGCCATGACTATGAAATTAAAAGCCTATTTATTCTTTTATTTGCATCACATAAAAACCAAGATGGTTCCCATCTTGAATTTTTCTAAATACATCCTACATACAACCATGATGCAGGAGTTTTCATTCAGCAAGAAAAAGGAACCGGTGACTTGAGCCAAGTCAACATCTGGAAATCTTATCCCAGTCATATCCAACCTAGCTTATTTTTTGAAATCACCTCAAGGCGAGCTGGAGCGGGATGCGCTGCGCCACGAGTTGGAGAGCTTGGAGAGGCTGAGCGCGCAACTTGGAGAGCTGCGTCTCCGCCGCCTGGAGCCCGAGCTGGCCCGGCGGCGGCAGCAGCTGGAGGGGCTGTGGGCCGACTGCGCCGCTCTGGAGGCGCTGCTGGAGCAGCTCCTGGCCGAGCACGAAGGGCTGCAGGAAGTGCGCAAGCAGCGGCCAGCCGCGCTGCTGTCTGCCCCGCGCGTCCTCCGGGCCGGGCGCTCCGAGAAGCGGCAGCTGGCCTCCGACTACGCGCTGGTGGTGAGCTGGAGCTGCGCGCAGAGCCTGGAGCGATACGAGGCCGAGTTGCGGGCGATGCAGGAGCTGGAAGGGGGCCGCCTGGGCCAAGAGGACCTGCGCAAGCTGCGCGCGCAGAACCAGGAGAGCCGCCGGCGCCTCGAGGAGCTGTGGCGCCGCTGCCGGGAGCTTTGCGCACTGGGCGAGCGGCTGGAAGAGGAGCGGCTGGCGCAGCAGGAGAGCCACGGCGCCCAGCTGCAGGGATCATGGTCCCCGGCCGCTGCGCGGCCCGGTGCCAGGTACTCCGCGGCCCGGCACCGGTCCGCGGACCGGGGGTTGGGGACCACTGGACTAGAAGACCTCTGAGCTCCCTTCCAGACCGAGTCCCCAAACCATGCGAACGCAAGGATGTAGCCATGTGCTCCCAACCCCCCAATGCAATGTGTGCGTGGCCGCCGCGCATACACACACACATCTCCTGCACATGACATGTGGCCCCCGCACGTGCCCCCCATCTGTATGTGCCCTGCCCCCCCTCTGCGCATTCACGGCAGAACCCGAACTCCCTCTGGCCTGTTGGAAGCGCATGTACAAGCGTGGCGGAGCTGAGCTGGGGCTTGGCCACAAGAGGGCGCCGCATGCCACAGGTTAGCCTTCAGGGGCCTAAAGCAGGAGGACAGCCGTGTTTGTGTACATGTGTGTGCGTGGAGTGGGCGGAGCCAGTCTGGCCAGCCAGCCCACCGCCCACAGACCCCCACCCGCCCCTCCATTGGGGCTGCTCAGTGGCTGCACTGGGGGGGGGCTGTCAAAGACCCCCCTGAGGTGTGGAGACTTTTTATGAAGAAAACTTTGCCGTTTGGAAAATGGTCTCGGCGATTGTCTCCCCGGAGGTTTGGTCACACAGAGGCAGCCTTAGCTCTGGGGAAGGGCCTGTTCTTCCCCTGGGCAGGCAGGTCCACGTGTCCCTCCCCATAAGCCTTTTGGGCTGGCAGCCATGCCCGCCTCTCCCACAACTCCCTTGCTGGCATTTTGAGGGAGGCCCGGTTCTGGATCGGCCCTGAACCTAGAATGAGGGAGAAATGTCCTGATTGTGAGAACAATTCCTCCGTGCTTCGTCCCTGGAGGCTCTTAAGTAGCAATCGGAGGGCCATTTGTGTGGAACGAAAGATGGTCTCTTGCTTGGGGAGGGGGCTGGGCTAGATGACCTCTGAGGTCCCTTCTGACCCTATGTCAGTCTTCTCTCTCTCTCTCTCTCTCCCTTTAGGGTCCTTCAAACTGCAGCATCATGTAATCGTCCGACGTTCCCGACATGCACTCAAATCTGCTTTATGGAGCTCTCTGTCCTTTACCTGCTCAGAAAAAGAGGAAACCATTTTTAAAAGAAGTTATTTTCTATGCAAGAATTTATACTTTATTACATATCTATATCTCTATATATATCTCTATATAAATACGCTAAACATGCTTCAGGTTTTTTAAGGGGGTGGGGGGGGGTCTTTTTTCTATCTCAAAGGTTTAACGGGAGCCCTGCGCCAAAGAGGTGAATCTATTACTGCCAAAAAGGAAAAAAGTCCTAGAATTGTCATATGTTTCTTCTAGTAAGGGGGAGCCTGCAAAAGGACAGGATCCGTCTGTGTCTGCTTGAATACCAAAGTTTTCTTTGAAAAACGAATCAAAAATCACAAAGTTTTTCTCCTCCTTCTGGGCCACCGTTTGTCAACTTCACCAACTTTAAGAGGGGGGGACTTCAACTCCCAAGAATTCCCCAGCCAGTCCCCCCACCCCCATCTTAAAGTTGGTGGGGTTGTGAAACTCTCTTCCAGGGAAATCTCTTTAAATTTGTTGCACTTAACCTTCTCCCTGTGGGGGGGGGGTGTTGACCACTAACTAACCATGGTTAACTTCTGCCTTGCTTCCCAGCGATTCGTGCGCTTGAGCAAAAGAGTCCAACTCTTTTGAAGACTCAACAAGCCAAGTGTTGACCTTCATTTACATCTTGAAAATGGGAGGGAGACCTTCAGACGGAACCCGTTTTGGGTTGCAATGATACTTGAGGGATGCCCCCTGTTGAACCCAGGGTCCTCAGCCCTGGCAGGTTTAAGGCGGAGGAACTTCAACTCCCAGAATTCCCCAGCCAGTATGGGGGACTCCGGGGAGTCGAGTTTTAAAATTGCCACGTTTGAGAAACGTGAATTTAACCTCGTGTCCTCAGTCCCCTCCGGCCCAAATCAGGTTGTTTAATACCTGCATTAAAACACTTTAGGAAGTGGACATTCAGGGATTCTCCAATTAAAATCCAGATTGCCCTGACTTTAGAACTTCTAGAATGTCTGCTCTAGATAGTCTCCCTTGACTCCACTTGGACAGAACCAGCGGAGATGCCGAGGGAGGGTCTTGCTCAGATTTCCTGGAATGAGTTCCAGCTTGTCACCCCTGAGGAAGTGGACAAGGCCGTGGGAGCGATGAGTGCCTCCACCTGTTTGCTGGACCCGTGTCCCTCCTGGCTGGTCTCGACCAGCAGGGAGGTAACACGAGGCTGGCTCCAGGGGATCACGAACACCTCTCTGCAGGAGGGATTTTTCCCGCAGCCCCTGAAGGAGGCGGTGGTAAGACCCCTCCTCAAGAAGCCTTCTCTGGACCCAGCTATTCTTAAAAACTATCGTCCGGTCTCCAACCTCCCTTTTCTAGGGAAGGTTGTTGAGAGGGTGGTGACCCTTCAACTCCGATGGACCTTGGATGAAGCAGATTACCTAGACCCTTTTCAGTCTGGTTTCAGGCCTGGATACTGCACTGAAACCGCCTTGGTCGCACTGACCGATGATCTCTGGTGGGCCAGGGATAGAGGACATTCCTCTATCCTAGTGCTCCTTGACCTCTCAGCGGCCTTCGATACCATCGTCCATGGTATCCTTCTGCGACGGCTGGAGGAGGTGGGAGTGGGAGGCCCCGTTCTACGGTGGTTCTCCTCTTACCTCTCGGACAGGTCACAGTCGATGTTGGTTGGGGGGCAGAGGTCAACCCCTCGGCCCCTTGTTATGTGGTGCCGCAGGGGTGGGTCTTGTCCCTCCTCCTATTTAATATCTACATGAAGCCACTGGGTGAGATCATTCATCGGCATGGGATTAAATACCACCAGTACAAGGACGACACACAGTTGTATCTTTCCGCCCCATGCCAACTCAGCGTAGCGGTGGAAGTGATGTGCCAGTGCCTGGAAGCTGTTAGGGTCTGGATGGGAGTGAACAAACTCGCACTCAATCCCGACAAGACCAAGTGGCTGTGGATGTCGCCCCCTAAGGACAGCCCAGGTAGTCCGTCCCTAAGCCTAGGGGGAGAAAACTTGCTCCCCTCAGACAGGGTCTGCAACTTAGGGGTCCTCCTGGATCCGCAGCTGATGTTAGAACATCACCTGTCGGCTGTGACCAGGGGGCCTTCGCCCAGGTTCGCCTGGTGCACCAGTTGCGGCCCTATTTGGATCGGGTGGCACTTCAAACGGTCACTCACACCCTCGTCACCTCAAGACTTGACTACTGTAATGCGCTCTACGTGGGGCTGCCTCTGAGAAGTGTTCGGAGACTACAATTAATCCAGAATGCAGCCGCATGAGCGATACTGGGTGTACCAAGATTCACCCACACTACACCTATCCTCCGTGAGCTGCACTGGCTCCCTATCGGTCTCCGAGCACGATTCAAGGTGCTGGTTATTACTTTTAAAGCCCTACATGGCCTAGGACCCGGATATCTGCGAGACCGTCTTCTGCCGCATACCTCCCAACGGCCGATAAGATCGCACAGGGTGCGCTTGGAGAGAGGCGCCTTTTGAAAGCTTTTTCCTCAGGAACCCTGGCAGGAGGGAGACCCGTGGCTGCTGAGGGGCGCCCTGCCTCCTTCGTGGGGAGAGCAAGCCTGCCATTAAACTGGGGGGTGGGTGGGAAAGGAGGAGGGGGCACCAACTAAACCAGCCCACTGCTTGCTCCTGCCTGGTGCAGATGCTTACTGATTGAGGAGGGGTCTTTGCTCCAGCTGGACGCTCTTTCTCCATCCTTCTCGGAAAGCTCTCCCCTCCCCCCAGCAGCCCCACCCTTTTTCATTGTGCTGTTAACTTGGGGTGCTGTCGGGGGAGGGGTCTGCCAAGGGATGCTTTGTGCTCTGATGGCAACTGTGCAGTATTTGTATTTTTTAAAACCAATATAGTCATCTAAAACTACGGCTGTTGTGTTTCTTTCATTGGGAATGGGGGTGGTCTCTTTGGGGGGGCTGTTGGTGGGGAGGGTTGCTTGGCTTGAGGTCCCCCATCTCACGTGGGGCTCCCCAGGGAGGCAGGGAGGGGGATCACTCATCACGCTGCCTCTGCACACACAACCACACCTGTTGGGCTGCCGTTCCAGGCTGGAGGAAGCGGAAGGAAGGTGGCCTCCAGAGGACGGGAGAGACCCCAGACCTGATACCCTCAGTAGGGAAGAACCCCCCCCCCACCAGCCCCACTGCTGACTTTTCTTGCCACACTTGTCAAATTGAATCACTGCAATTTTAAGTGAGTAACGTGGTTGTTAAGTGAGCCTGGCTTCCCCATTGAATTCGCTTGTCGGAAGGTCGCAAAAGGGGATCTCGTGACCCTGGGGCAGTGCGACCGTCGTAAATATGAACCGTTTACCCGGCATCTGGAGTTTGATCGCATGACCGTGGGATGCTGCAGTGGTCAGAAGCGGACAAATGGAAATGTCACTAAATGGTCGCTAAATGAACTGTTGTAAGTCCAGGACTCATCCGAGGGTCCCGATGGGAGAGGAGAGTCACTGAGCGTTGTGTAAAAGCAATTCGGTTCTTGGCTCTTTTCAACAACTTTGATGACTTCTGAGTTTCTTTGGTGCCGTAGATCAGCTTTGCTGGCTGAGGAACTCTGGGAGTTGAAGTCCACAGGTCTTAAAGTTGCCAAGGTTGGAGGCCACTGCAGAAGATGACACAAAAAACCCTCCGGACCTTTTTGCTTCTCAACAACATTTCAAGCTCTTTCTACACTTACAAAATCATCCTAATCATCCAAAATAAAAAAAGATTCATATTTTCTTCCAGCTTCGAGCAAAAAGCCCAGCAGCGATTTCCAACTCGAAGCCAAATTAGAGACATTCTTTAAGTCAGTTTTGCCATTTTCCACCCCACCCACTGGACACACAACTACACAAACGCCCAAGATTGTTAAGAGATAATTGTATGGACAAACGGGTTAGGATACAGAAAGCGCAGCATGCACAAAGCCCCCCCCCCCGACCCCCGCACGTGCGGAGGGAAAGTGGGCGGGGAAAAGGGTGGGGGGGGCTCCATGGAGGGCAAGGAGCGCTGCTGTCCCCCCTCCCCCCCCGCCCGCCTTGCTCCCCATTTCAAGCAGTCTGAATGTTGGGAGGGTCTCCCGGGCATTTCCCACAGGCGGCCACTAGAGGGCAGGCGCTGCCCGTGCTGCCTTCGGAGGGGCGCCGCAAAAGCTGCCTCCAAAGACGGAGGGAAAAGGGGGGGGAGTCCGGGAGGCCCCCAAATCTGGAAGCGGCTGCCGGGGGGATCCTGGGAGTTGAAGTCCACCCATCGGGAAGGCTGCCCGCCAGAGCCTCGTCCCACCGGCGCTTCTCTCCCCTCCGGCCACAGGAGCCTCGCAGCCCCCCCCCCCCCAGGGTCCGGCCAGGGCGGGGAGGGGGAGTCCGGACCCCCCTTCAAAGCGTCACTAAGCGAATGGCTGGTGATAAGTCAAGGAGTGCCTGCATTTATTGGACTCCCCTTATTACTTAATGCATGGCTTAAAGTGGGGAAGAGACCAGTTGCTCCTTCCTCCTCCTCCTCCTCCTCTTTTCCCCATCAGGGGTCCAAGGTCACCCAGCTGCCTTTCAGGACTCCCGCAGGACTAGAACTCACCACCTCCTTAGAGGTTTCTAAGGCTTCCCCTTAACCAGCGCCACGCAGGATCCCTTGGGCTGTGAAGGGGGGCTTTGTGGGAGGTTTTCTCCTGCTTTGGTCTCCCCCTGACCTGACTCTGCCACCGTCCTTGTGCCGAGAAGTCAGTCCTTCTCCCCCCCCCCATTTGCCGGCAGAGGAAACCAGGAGGGTGCAGGATTCTGACCCTTCCCAGATGTGAGCTAACGGCTCTCCGGGGGTCAGAATCCCTTCGACCTCATGGTTTCAGCACACACACACCCTTCCCACAAGTGAGCAAGGAGGCTGGAAACTGCCTGGAATGGGGAATGTAAGAGACTCACAAGAAATGGATGTGAAAATGCTTTTACTCCTCTCAGATGTCTAGACCAGTGGCTCCCAAACTTGGCAAAGTCAGTGGGAAGCCAGATTCACTTAAACCAGTGGTTCCCAAACTTGGCAACTTTAAGACTTGTGGACTTTGCTGGCTGGAGAATTCTGGGAGTTGAAGTCCACAAGTCTTAAAGTTGCCAAGTTTGGGAACTACTGGTCTATACCACAATTTGTTTGGCAGCCGGCAGGATAGAATTGGGGGGGGGGGGAGAAAAGGGCCTGTTTAAATTTTGTAAGCATATCTGGCCCAAACTTAAAAACTCCCAAAGAATCATTCACTGCCTTCTGAAGATGTCTCTGAACAACCAGTTATACTTGCTCTTCTGACTCAATTATGGGAGTCTAGAAAATCTGAACACTGATATGCTCAGTTGTTGTTTTTTTAAGGTCAGTAGGAATAAAGAGTTATTGACGGATTCTGTATAGTGGACCCCTCCCCAACCAAAGACATTCTTTTCTAATGAGCCCATCTTTGAGAGCAATTGCACCATATTGAAATCACTCAGATATTTCACCAGATCCCCCCCCCTCCATGGAACTTCTCCCACTAATATTTAGCTCTCCTAAGAGGGCAGCCCCTCTTCCAGATGGGGTAGGCCAAGCCCCAATCGTCCCACAATGGGAGGTGCCTAGATTACTCCAGCATATGGTGAAAATCCTACAAAAATGGCTTAATTGTTTAAAAGCATTATTTCTACTCATAATCCTATATGGAATGAGTTACAAACTATGTTTAATATAATACAATAGCAGAGTTGAGAGGGACCTTGGAGGTCTTCTAGTCCAACCCCCTGCCTAGGCAGGAAACCCTATACCGTTTCAGACAAATGGCTATCCAACATCTTCTTAAAGACGTCCAGTGTTGGGGCATTCACAACTTCTGCAGGCAACTTCTATTCCACTGATTAAATGTTCTAACTGTCAGGAAATTCCTCCTCAGTTCTTAGTTGCTTCTCTCCTTGATTAGTTTCCATCCATTGCTCCTTGTTCTTCCCTCAGGTGCCTTGGAGAATAGCTTGACTCCCTCTTCTTTCTGGCAACCCCTGAGATATTGGAAGACTCCTATCCTGTCTCCCCTGGTCCTTCTTTTCATTAAAATAGACATATCCAGTTCCTGCAACCATTCTTCATAGGTTTTAGTCTCCAGTCCCCTAATCCTCTTTGTTGTTTGATGTTTTTCTGACTGGGGAGGACAAAGGGATGTTTGTGGGGAAAGTTGGATCAGAGACACCAGAGAATGTTAGAGATCTTCTGTTTCCCTTTGAAGATCCTATGTGGGATCCAAGCATCCCACAGATTTGAGGGAGTTATGAGAAGTCAGCAACTGAGTAGTTGCAGCTTTAAAGGTTCTTATTCCAAAGAAGTAAACTTTAGGGAAGACCAACAACAATCTCCACAGATCTGGAAATGATGTTCTCTCTCTCTCCCTCCCTCCCTCTCTCTCTCTTTCTCTCTCTTTTTGTCTCTCTGTCTCTCTGTCATTTCTAAGACCTGGAGGGGGTAGGGCTGGAAAAGTTGTTGGCATATGTAAGTGGAGAGGGAGGGAGAGAGAGAAATGTATTTTATGCCTGTCCAGGTTGAAAGGTGAGAAATTTGATTTTTTTATTTTGTGTGAAAAGACTTACATTGAGAGTTGATCGATAGAAAACTCGTAGAAAGTTATGTATTTCTCTAAGTTCCAAAAATGTGGAGAGAGAGAAAAAGTGTTTTTTTTAACATAACCACCCTCCTGGAAAGGGGGGGGGGGAGTGAATTCACAATGTAAGGTTTGAGACCCATAGAAGTTTGAGAACACATCCAAGTCACAATGAGCCAAAGCTGAGACTTAAAGGGAGGCTTGAATAACAATCAGCATTTAATCTTTGATCAAAGCTTAAAGACATGATGGTCAGTTGTTCCCAACATAACCCCAAGGATACGCAGGGAAGAACTCCCCTTCAGAGAAGGTGTGGCTCCTTTTTATAAAGACATCATAGAATAACATCCTGGCTTTCGTAGAGTATAAATCTTTATTACTGTCAAAGACCAGCAATACACATTACTTTTTACCATATATTAAAAAGTACTGATATTAAAATATAATTAAAAAGTATTGGCATTAAAAGTGGATAATAACACACATGTTCTCAAATTGTTCAGGTGACTCCCTGGTTTACGTGGGTGAGAAGCCGATAAGTATGGGAGTAAATACAGTGGTCCAGAGATTGTTAGAGATATGTCCAGATAATTGGTGCAAGATGACAACTATACTTCTGTAGCCAATTTTTTTCTTGTGGACATTGCAGCAGCACAGAACTTTGCCACTGCAGACGTGGTAACCGGGTTAGTGTCCTGGAGGAGGAAGCCTAGATAAAAATGGTCTGCCCTCCCTGGCAATTTCTCTAATAAGGGAGAATATATGCAGACCTACAAGCTCTGTATAGCTCCCAGTGTAACAGAACATGTGAATTATCTCCCACTTCTCCTTTACCACATATACAAACCCGTTCTGCTATAGGTGTTGTCAAGCACCACTCCATTACATAATCAGGAAAGAAGACTAAGAGACTCCATGGGTTGGAAATCAAAAGTACTTTTACTAATTATAAATGGTAAGTGAGCAGTAGCAAAGCAAAGTCTGATTAATATGGCGCGAAAGCAATTGATATATAGAATAGCCCGTTCCCCCCCCCCTTAGGATCAAAGCTCCAGTCCAATCATAAGTCCTTCAAATGTCAGGTGTGAGATAACTTCAAAAAGACAGGCCGGACGATGGAATGTCGAGGCCGTTGATGCAGGCGGGAAACACATACGCATGCGCAATCCCAACGACTGGTACATCCTAGAACATTCCTCCAGCACATCAATTAACCCCTCCCAAATACCAGCCCCCCCCTTCCCGTTCCATGGCAGCTGAAGCAACAGCAAGGCAGAAGCTGACATCCGGCCGTCCCCCGGAAAAAAGGCTGTCAGGCCTGGAAGAAAAACAAACAAAACAGACAAACGACAAAACACAAAAAGAAGAGGGAGGGGAGAAAAGTCAAGGCTTGTCGGGATAAGAAGCATAAAATTTCTGGAGCAGGCGGGGGGCACGAACGTGGGATTTATCAACCCATTCCGTGTGGGATGGGGGGAAGTGTTTCCAAGCCACCAGGTATTGGATGCGATTACGGTGCCTGCGGGAATCAAGAATTTCACGAACTTCAAAATGATGTTCCCCATCAATCAGCAACGGAGCAGGCGGAGGGTCATCCGGGGGCCGTAAGTGGGACACCCGAACCGGCTTGATGAGGTTGATGTGGAACACCGGGTGGATTCGGTTGAGATGTTTGGGCAATTGTAAACGAACAGAAACAGGATTGATGACTTTCACAATAGGGAAAGGGCCAACATACTTGGGTCCCAATTTCTTTGATTTCTGTGTAGTGTGCAAGAATTTTGTGGACAAATACACCAAATCCCCAATGTGGTATTCATAGGGCTGAGAGCGTTTCCTATCGGCTTGCTTCTTATGGGCTTTATGGGCAGCGTCCAAAGTGGAAAGAGTCAGAGGCCAAATGCGACTGAGACGCTCACTCCAGTCCGCAACTGAAGGAACCTGAGGTTGGGCCGTAGGCAATTCGGGAATAGGAACAAAATCCTGGCCGTAAACGACCCGAAAAGGGGTGAACCCCGTGCTGGAGTGAACCGAGTTGTTATAGGCCACCTCAGCATGTGGTAACAAGTCAACCCAATCGTCCTGTTGATAATTGATGAAACAACGTAAATATTGTTCAAGGACGGAATTAGTACGTTCACAGCCGCCATTAGTCTGAGGATGGTAGGCGGAGCTAAGGCCCTGGGCGGACCCAATGCGTTTGAGAAACTCCTTCCAAAAAGTAGATGTGAACTGGACCCCACGATCGGAGATAATACGGTCGGGAACCCCATGCAAACGGTAGATGTGTGAAAGGAACAGTTTAGCCAATGCCTTGGCGGAAGGAATTTTGTGACAAGGCACGAAATGAACTTGCTTGGAAAACAAATCAGTGACCACCCAGATGACGGTATGCCCCTGGCTCTCGGGAAGCTCAACAATAAAGTCCATAGAAATCTCCTTCCAAGGGGCAACCGGGTGAGCGACGGATTGGAGAAGTCCCTGCGGTTTCCCCGGCGGTTTTTTGGCGGTAGCGCAAACTGGGCAACTGGCCACATAAAGTTCAATGTCCTTTTTTAAAGAGGGCCACCAGAATTGTCTCTTCACGAGGTGCAAAGTTTTTATGAAACCAAAATGACCCGCCAATCTGGAGTCATGAGCGCGACGAAGGACGACAAGTCGTAGGGAAGCGGGGATGTATAATTTAGCACCAATCCACGGTAGATCGTCCCTCATGGTGCACTCGTCCCGATGGTTCAGAAACCAGTCGTCTTGAGGAAGAGCTTTTTTAAGGTCAGAAAGTAGATCTTGAGGCACTTCCTTCTGAGCGTGGGTCTGTTGACGTGTGAGTACCGGAGCTGCCAGGAGCGGTTGGACGATACTCAGTTTAGAGCAATTATATTGAGGTAATCGGGACAAAGCATCTGCCATGAAATTCTTTCCGCCCGGGATATACTTTAGAGTGAAATTGAAACGGTTGAAATATTGGGCCCATCGCATCTGTTTGGGGGAGAGACGACGAGGCGTTCGCAACGCTTCCAAGTTTTTGTGGTCAGTCCAAACCTCAAATGGGTGTTTAGCGCCTTCTAGGAAATGGCGCCAAGTAGCGAGAGCCCAACGGACCGCAAAAGCCTCCTTCTCCCAAACCGCCCAACGCCGCTCCGTCTCAGTGAGTTTACAGGAGGTGTATGCGCAAGGCTGCAAGTTACCTTGGTCGTTGGCTTGCAGCAGAACGGCCCCTACGGCGACATCACTGGCATCAGCCTGGACGACGAAAGGCTGGTCGAGATCAGGATGCTTAAGAACTGGTTCAGCGGCAAAAAGGCGTTTAAGCTTCTCGAATGCCGCCTGGCATTCCATGTTCCAGTCCAAAGGCTTATTGGGTTTAGGCTTCGGGTCGCCTTTCGTCTTGAGCAAATTAGTAATAGGGAGAGCAATGTTAGCAAAAGAGGGAATGAATTGACGGTAGAAATTAGCGAACCCCAAAAATTTTTGCAATTGCTTTCGAGTTTTGGGCGCGTCCCATTCAGTGACCGCCTTCACCTTTTCAGGGTCCATTTCAATGCCATCAGGGGAGATGCGGTAGCCCAGATAGTCAATTTTAGTTTGGTGAAACTCACACTTAGACAATTTGGCATAAAGGTCAGCGGCACGGAGTTTTTTCAAAACAGTGCGCACCAGATTGACGTGGTGGTCGTAACTGCGGGTATAAATGAGGATATCGTCCAGGTATACGATAACGCCCTTGTACAGATGATCGTGTAAGATCTCATTAATAAATTGCATGAACACAGCAGGAGCCCCCTGGAGGCCAAAAGGCATAACCTGGAACTGGAAACAACCAAGAGGGCAGTTGAAAGCAGTCTTCCATTCGTCCCCTTCCTTAATGCGTACCCTATAGTAAGCTTCTCGCAGGTCCAATTTTGTGAAGATGCGGCCCTTCCCTAGTTGTGCCACCAAGTCTTTCATCAATGGGAGTGGGTAGAGGTTCTGAGTAGAGACAGCGTTAAGGTTTCTAAAGTCACAGCATAAGCGGAGAGAACCATCTTTCTTTTCACGAAACAGTACAGGGGCAGCCACTTTGGGTCGGGCCGGTTCAATGAAACCACGTTTCAAATTTTTGTCAATGAAAGAACGCATCTCCTCCATTTCCCTGGGCGACATGGAGTAAATCCGGGGTTTAGGGAGCTTAACCCCGGGTAAAATGTCTAAGGAGCAATCAGTAGGCCTGTGGGGGGGCAGAATGTCCGAAGATTGTTCGCTGAAGACTTCTTGTCAAGCACCACTCCATTACATAATTAGGAAAGAAGACTAAGAGACTCCATGGGTTGGAAATCAAAAGTACTTTTACTCTCTTATACCTGCCCTGGAGGAGTGCTGAAGGGAGAATGTTAAATCTGGCTCTGAAGAAAGCTATTCTTTGTTTTGGGGAGATCAGGTCACTAAGATATCTTGCCGATTCCCACACACCCTGTTTGATTCTGTCCCTACTGTGGACAGGCAACCTATTTATTCTTCTTGGAACTCCATGTCCCCCATTCTATTGATTACTACTTGCTTTGCTTGATCAAAGCCTAGGGACATTAAGAATAATGGTGAGAGCCCATAAGAGCCTAGCTTGTGATCAATTGCCTGTTTCCAGGGGGAGGGGAAATTGTCAGTCAACACTAGTGGGGACAGTCCCTCTGGAAAGAAATGCATTTTAAGCCAATGAATGATCATCATCTTCCAGGCTCTTACCTGAATTTGAGGCATGCCTTAAATGCCTTAAACAAGTTTCTTAAATTAAGAAACATCTGCATTATGTTTGTGTATGACGGTTTTAGAGATTTTCTTTTCTACACTTTGCTAACATCTGACTGTGATTTATTTTTGCCAAAGACTGAAGGAATGTAGTTAAGATGAACTGCTTGACAACAGATTCAAGTTAATGCAAAATTCGTTTTGCATTTCAAATTGTACCGGAGTCCTTCGGGATTGGGTGGCATATAAATGTGGTTAATAAATAAATAAAGAATCTGAGTAGGAAATGGGGGTGCATTTTTTCTTCTGTTCCTTTTCCCCATTTTTTCTCTTCTTCTTATCCCTTTTGCCTGCGAAGGGAGGGACACGGCAACATCCAATCTCTTCTTACGCACATGGACACAAAGTGCTACAAGGCAGAGCAACGTGCTAGTAACTAATCAGGGAGAGACCATATCTAGAACTAAGAAAGATTTCCTGATTGTGAGACTAATTCATCAGTGAGAGGATTGTCTCCAGGAGCATCTGTGGTTGCTTCGTCACCTGGGAGTTTTAAAGAGGAAGCCGAACAACATTTCTTACATAAGGGGATTCGACCCACAGACATTTCTGGTCCCATTCAACCCTGATATTCTGTTTTTGGTTGTGTGTGTGGGTTTGTACACTTCAAGTGATTTTCCTTTGGAAATATATCCTACATGCTGCATTGGAGGGCACTCTTGTCCAAGGAACAAGCCTATGAGATTTTATTTACAGCATTTATTTACTCCCTGCTACTGGAGAGGGTCAATTGCGGTATACTCTGCATGCTTCCTTCCCTTTCCTGGGAGTCAAACGGGGGGGGAGTTTTAGTTTAGTTTAGTTTTAGTTTTATTATTATTTATAATAAATATACGGGGAGTCAAACGGGAGGAACGTTTATACAGAACCAATTTGGTCTCATGTTTTTGGCCACAGGCGACTGAGCTGGAGAACTGTGAATTCCAATCCTGCAGCTTTGGCCATGATGGCCGGCTGGGTGATTTGGGGCTAGTTATTTCCCCCCCTTCTGCCCTAGGAGGGGGCATCGGGAAGCCACGTCTGTATCTGTTGCCAAAGCACAACTGTTGGCCCCGCCTAGGCCATTGTGTGCAGCATCCTTTCCCTAGTTACAGGGTTACAGCAGGGGAGAAACCCCAACTTTCCTTTTTCAGGAGAATGTGATCGAAGTTCCCTTCCTCTTTTCTGCTTTGGAGCAAAAGTCCTGTATGGGGAAGTGGGGTGGGGTGGTGGTGGGGGCAATCTTTTGTCTTCCCAGCTCTCCTCTTGTTTTCTGGCTATGCTGCCCACAAAGGTGATTGCAGATCATCTGCCTGAGACAACTGGCATCCCAGGCAAGGCTCACTGATGGCCAGAGAAGCCTCTCTGCTTTTATCTCTTAAAATTCTGAAAATCCTAATCAGGGTGAAAGGGGTGTGTATGTGTCTGTGTGGAGAAAGTAAAATTTTGGCACTCTATGATAGAGCCTCCATGGACAAGTATAGTCTATCTGACTCTGTGTCAGGCCTGCAGCGGTTCCTTTAAGAATCTTTGGCCTGCACACACTCTCATTAAGGGGGGGGGGGATTTAGCAAGGGGTGGAATGTGTTGTTTTCAAAATAAAAAAAATCCCTTCCTAGAAGCTCAAGGTCATCTTTTGTCTCCCAAACCTTTGCACCTGACCGGAAGCAGCTGGGTGTAGATGCCAGCGTGGAAGAAGAAGATTGGACCAAGTGATGGACTGTGGATGTGGGGACAAGATCATGAACTTTTAACTGGGTGGGATCCTGATGTAACTCCCAGAATTGGAATCCCACAGCACGATGCCAACATGCCTGTCTTATTAAATTGGAACTTTAAGGATCATTTTGCCTTGGACTCTGATTTAATTCTGCATGATACTTGGAACGCTGACACTCTGGACTAATGATCTTTTTTTCTCTCCCTTCAACCGTTAGTTGTGAAAGCAATCCAGAAAATGTTGAATACGTTTGTCATTTGGCTTTCCCACATTGTAGGACCTTATTTTAGGTATTGTCCAGAATATGGAAGGTATTAAATCTTTTTGCTTAAGAGTTATTAATTTAAATATTAAGCAATGGTGGGTCCCAGTCCTGCCTTTGGCTACATGACTGTATGGGCGCATGCTCTGTTGTTATGCTGATCTCTTCTGATTCATTTTTGTAAGAAAAGAGGAATTCTGCATAGCTGCTTCCTTTTGCGTTGCATGGATTATACACTTCCACCTGTCAAGATTCAAGAGCCAACCAAGGCTAGTTACCGTCAACTAAGTTTGGATTTCCCCCCATCCTTAAGATGAGGACTTTGACACTGAGCCACTTAAAGGTATTTTATCAGGGAGATCATCGGATCTTCCGGTGGAATCATGGCAACATGGAGATGGACACTTTGGGCTCTGGCGAGCTCTCCCTTTGGGCCTTTGACTCCCCTGACACCTGTGGCAAACGTCTGACGTCCAGGTGTCTCATCAGATCCCGAGGCTGGAAAGAGCCCGAGACAGTTATGACAATTGATATGAAATCACATATTATCCAATTGAATATATTTGTGTACATTGTTATTATTGTACCTCATTTGTTTGACTATCACTATTATTCCTTCATTTTAAATGAGATATATTAGATATAGGGTTCATTTATATTCGTGACCCGCCAAAACCGCGCTCGACTAAGCCGCGCCCGATTAAACCGCATCGCTGACATCATCAACAGGGCAACAACAGCCAGCGCGGAGAAAGAAGGGCGCTTTAAATAGCGCTTTGAAAGCAAGCCGATTCAACTTAAGGTAAGGGTTACGTTTAGGGTTAGCTTAAGGGTTAGGTTTAGAGTTAGGTTAAGGGTTAGGGTTAGGGTTAGGGTTAGGGGGGTTAGGTTTAGGGGTTAATTTTAGGTTTAGGGTTTACAGCGTGCTTCTGTCTCCGCGCTGTTGTCGCCCTGTTGATGACGTCAGCTACGCGGTTTCGTCGAGCGCGCTTTAGTCGAACGCGGTTTTGTGGTGGAACCATTTATATTATAACAATTCATTACATCATCTTAAATCTAGCCAATAATAATATATTTTATGTTATATTCTGTATCATTTTATTATTCTTGTATTGATAACATTCTCTAATGTCTTTCATTTCCATGTTTTTTTTTAATCTAACCACTGATAAAATAAATCCCATATCCTGTAAAATTGTTTAGCTTCTTGTTCTCTAAATGTCAAATGTCAATTCACTCATTTCAGCACATTCCATTATTTTGTGAATAACTTCCTCCTGTGTTGGTATTTTCTCATTTTTCCAATTTTTAGCAAATACAATTCTAGCTGCTGTTAACACATTTACAATCAAATATTTCAATTCTCTATTGTATGTTTCCGGTATAATTCCCAATAAAAAGATCTCTGGTTTAAAGTCTTTATATTTTATATCATTTTTTCCAACCAAGTGTGGATTTTAGTCCAATATCTTTTAGCTTCTAAACAAGTTCACCACATATGACCCTGGTATCTGATGACATTTCCAACACTTTTCAGATTTATTCTTGAACATTCTCGTCGGGGACAGGTGCCACCTGTAAAACATCTTATACAAATTTTCTTTATATGCTGTTGACATTGTCATTTTATAATTTTGAGACCACAATTTCTGCCAATTCTCTAAGTCAATCCCATGTCCAAAGTTTTCCCCCCAAGCAATCAAAGATTCTTTAACTTGTTCTTCTTCTAGCTTAACCTCTAATAAGTATCCATATAGTTTTTTAATTACCTTTTCACCAGTACGTAGCAAAATTTTATCTAATCAGTCATTTTATCATGGAAACCTTCCCTTTTAAGATCTTTATCGTAGTCTAGAATGTATTTGCGCATATGAAAACCAGTTCATCTTTATACCTTGCTGTTCCAGTTCTTGCATCGATTTAAGTTCACCCTTTGCATTCAATATTTCACCAGATCTAATTGTTTGTTCCTTTTTGCATGTTATTGGATATGAAAATGCTTCAATAGTTGATAACCAGACTGGATTTTTTAAGTAATGTTGCCTTTTAATCTTCTCCCAATTTAACAACAAAGCCTCCCATATATAAGGTCTTCTGAAATACCCCTGCATTTTAGTTCCCTTGTATCATAAGAAAGCTTGCCATCCCAACAACAAATCATGTCCTCCTACAGTCAATAATCTAGAATTTCTTAACGTTATCCACTCCTTAACCCACATCAGGCTGGTTGCCTGGTAGAATAACTCCCAGTTAGGTAAGCCAAATCCTCCTCTTGTTCTAGCATCTTGTAACAACTCTAATTTTATTCTTGCTTTCTTTCCTTGCCAAATATACTTCAACACTATTTTGTTTAAATCGTCAAAATAATCTTTCCCTAGTCTAATTGGAAAAGCAGGCAGGTAATCTTCAACGTAAATCCATTCATTTAGCGACTGTCAGTAGTTATGTCGCTGAAATGCAACTGTTAGTAGTTATGTCACTGAAATGCATGGCTTACAACCAGTCCTCGCACTTATGATGGTTGCTGTATTTCCCCCGTGGTCAGGTGATCAAAATCTGGGCACTTGGGCAACCAGCAAGATTACTTGTTTATTTGATACGGCAAGCGCTTAGGATGGCCGCAGCAGCATCCCAGGGACGGGTCTGTCGTTGGGATGGCCGTTTAGGACCTTCCCACAAGCCACGTCAAAGGGGGGGGGAGCTGGATTTGCTCAACGACCATGTGATTCACTTAACAACGGCAGTCATTTGCATCAACTCACTGTGCAACCACCTTGCTCAGCCACAGAGATTTGGGCCCTGATTGTGGTCCTCATCTGAGGGTTTGCGTTCCTCTCTTCTATGAAGAATCAGGGAGCCGTTTTCGCCACAAACATGGCAGGATATGAGCCCCTGGGAGGGAAGACCACCTTGAGACGGTTTCCTTTGCCTCAGAAGACCTGAGCTGGTTTTTTCCTGCCCTGCTCATCTCCCTCGCACAGCCCGGACTCTCGGATGGAGGGAGGAGGTCTGGAGGGGCCTGGAATTCAAGGAACGTTGGTCTGCTTAGCCAGGAAACTAACATGCTTTTATCTGGGATTGAGAGAAGAAACCTGGCCGGATTGTGGCCTGTTTGGTTCTGCAGTGTAGCTGGATGGCTGGTCGGTCCCTGATTTCAGCTACGCTCCTTTTATCCCTACTTGGACGTTACTGATTTTTAAAAGGCCCACAAAGTGTATTCCCGAGAGGCGAAATGGGTAATTGGAAGGATGGTTGTGCACACAGGATTTGGGGGTCCCAGGATCTCTCTTCCAGATGCAAACGGTCTGTTTTGGGGTGGGGTCCCCTCCTTTCTGCCCTGAGCTGCAAATCTTCTCCTTGATTGGTCTTTGATTTGGGGACCCAAAGTGGGCACATTTCCTCCCATATCAAACACAGAAAATCCGCCCGCCCCCCTCCTCACCTGTTCCCGGGGAGCAGGGAAGGAGGTCCTTCCATCATGCCCATCCCAACAGGGTGGGGGCTGGAGTTTCCTCCGGGAGACGCTGCCTGGAAGAACATCTGGCAGCCAGCCAATGTGGCCTGAGGCGGGTGAAGAATTAGCGAGGCGCCTGCCGTGTCTTCCCGGGGACGAGCCCCTCGTACGGAGGAGGAGGAGGAGGAGGAGGATAGCCCCTCTCTGTCCTTCTGCTGGGCGCCATTATATGCCATTGTTATTATCCCTGCGGTCTATCACTTCATTCTCTGTTCCACATTTTGTTTTTCATCCATTTTGCAACCTTGTTCTTTTCTTTCTCTCCCAAACAGTTTCCAAGTCCCCCACCTTTTCTTCCCAAGGGCCACTTTCCACACGTTCTCTGTTGGGAGAACTGGCTGGGATGCAAACTCCAGTGAGAACTAAAATAATTAATTTATACAATACAATAGCAGAGTTGGAAGGGACCTTGGAGGTCTTCTAGTCCAACCCCCTGCCTAGGCAGGAAACCCTATACCTTTTCAGACAAATGGCTATCCAACATCTTCTTAAAGACTTCCAGTGTTGGGGCATTCACAACTTCTGTTCCACTGATTAATTGTTCCAACTGTCAATGTATTATAATACGTTTTAATTTCAAACTCCTGCTTTTTCTCCCTGCAGTGATTCAGATTTCTCTCCTTTCCTTCCATGCCTGGTTTCCCCCACGATCCCTTTGTGGGTCTATCACGAAATAGTCTTCTCTCCACCTTCTCTTATTACCAGAACCAAGCAGGCCGATCCTCATTCCTTGCCATAAGAACAAGGTGCAGTGGTGATGGCACCAGGTGAGTTCTAGTCCTGCCTTGGCCGTGAAAGCCGGCTGGGTGACATTGGGCTGATCACCAGGAGAGGTGAGTTCTAATCCCACTTATGGCATGAAAGCCAGCTGGGCCCTTTCTCGCAGGCCGGTCCACCTCACAGGGTTGTTTTTCTGAGGAAAATAAAATAGGAAGGAGTGCTTCTGCCTTCAGTTACTTGTAAAATAATAAAGGTGGGATTAAAATAAATGAACCGAATTGTTTGAAAAGGTCAGAGCTGCTTCTGATTCCACCCATCAGGCAGCCTCTCATTCTTAGCTCTCCAGATGTCACCATTACTTTTCCCTTACTCTCTTGTAATCCACTCGTCCTCCATCCCTTTCTCCTGGATTGGATTCATTCAGGGGGGTGGACAATTCCCCCCAAACGCACCCCTGGTTCTTCCTTTACCACATCGGAGGCCTTCACAACACACAACCAGGACCCATGGATGCCCACCTTCACACAGAATAACGGAGGAGGAAGAAGGGACTTTGGAGGTCTTCCAGTCCAACTGCAGGGAATGATAGATTCAAAAATAAAAGCCTCTGACCCTGGGGGATTAGCTGGGGGTTGCATCATCCAGACAGGAGAAAGTTGCAGGAGGAAACTGCCAGGCCCCACATGAAAAGAGGGTGATGGGCTGGCGGCTGAAGCAAAGGCATGGCACACACTTGAAAGGAAAGCAGGAAGACTGGGTGTTTCTGCACTGCCAGCCGCCCTCCGAGCTCTTTTGACAGTGATTGAGTGCTCTGGAAATCAAGGGGCGATGCAGAGATCCGCCAACAGGGAAGCTGCCCAAAGATTTGCCAGTGGGTTGGATTTTGCCTCAATCTGAGATATGAGGAGGATTAGATTTAGGGATCAAAGGCAGCCTTTTTCTCATTACTGAATGTCTGTCTGACCTCAACGTCCCTTGGACAATCCAGGTGATTTTTGGCCATTTCAGGGAGCTCATAATATGGGACTTCTGGAGCAACTAAAAGCAATATTGCAGGAACAAAAGATTTGAGATGATTGGTGAAACTTGTTAATAGTCCATTTCTGTTAGAGGAGTGTGGAGGTGGCGTTTCTGTGTTGTGTCCAAGACTTGGGAGAGGACTAAGACCCTCTAATAACAATAAAGAAAAAGACCTTATTATTATTTCTTATTTTACTTTCAAAAAGGCATTTGGAAAAAATGGAGCTCGTGGGCTTGTGAAAGCTCCCTAAAATAATGATAATGATTGGTTTCCCTGGAGAAAGTATGAAAGGGAATATTTGTAGGTGGATTTTTATGCAAGCAGTTTGAATGGAGGATAAATCTGTAAGTATGCCGATGTGTCAATGCTTGTGTGTGTAGAGTCCCTATCCCCGACTGTGAAAGGGGTTAAATGTTTTGATTCCCTTTCTTACAAAGAAACCCAGTGCTCCTCTGGTTAAACTGGAGGACTCGGAGACTGGTCTGCCATCCCCTACTTACTAATGGAATGGGATACTCCAGACATAGAGACCCCAGGGAAGGGGGGAGGCTGAGGAACAACGTAATCCGCGAGTGACTCTTGTGGAATCCAATCTCATTCAAAACTAAAACCAGAGATGCTGCAGGCTCACTCGGAGAAAATATAGTGGCAGGAGGAGGAAATAGATGCGGTCGAGGGCTCGTTTTCACCCCATTTTCTACTTCCGACCTTTATAATTGGAAGCAACAAAACCCCAGTTATAGGGAAGACCCAGAGAAAATGCACTCTCTGTGCTTATCTACTATAAGGAGGCATAGCCCCACTTGGGCAGACATTCAGACATTGACGGATATCCTTTTAACACCAGAGAAACAGACTGCTGGGGGGGGGGGGGAGAAAGGCAGTGGAGGGGCAGTTAAAAAAACGGAGAAGAATGAGAATGACAGCCGGTGGGAATGCCCCCCCCCCCCTCACGGAGCCAGAATGGGATCTGGGTGATGATGGGGACAACACGAGGCTACTGAATTCTCAATCTTATATGGAATCCAAAAATGGAGTTCCCTAAATTAAGACTCTGGTAAAAGTGTATGAAATAAGGCAAAAGAAAGACGGGAGTCCTGAGGACTTTTCTTGAAAGGATATACCAGGATTTTAGCTAATACCCTGATTTAGATCCTGAAGCTTCAGATAATCAGGAAACAATGAACATGATTTTTATAGGGAAGTCAGCAGAGGACATTAGAAGAAAAGTTACGGAAAGTAGGAGGAGGTCCATGGAAAGGCATTTCAGACTTGGCTGAGATAGCCTCCTGGAGGGTAGGAAGAAATGAGAAAGAAATCCAGAAGGCTGGCAGAAATGCTGTCTTCCTAGCAGATGCCCTTAGGCAGGAAAAGGTGGGAGGAAGGGGGACAAAGGAGAGGAGAGGAGTGGGAGTTTAGGGAACCCGAAAGCAGTCTGGGCATGGAAGAGGAAAGGTGGGACCTTACCAGTGTGCTACATGCGGAAAAGAAGGATATTGGAGGAGTGGATGCCTGGTGGCTATAGCCATGCGAGCAGAAAAAGAAGGGGGAAGAGGCCAGGGGCAGGGAGCTGTGGCTCCCCCAACCCACCTATGCGGAAGTCCCAATTGGGGGATCTAAACATGAGATGTAAACAGATACAGGAGCCAGAAGATCTGTTCTTAACAGATGTATTGTTCCTCGGACTACCGAGGATGAGATACCTTTTGGGGGGGCTTCAGGAAAGGCCTATATAATGTGCCTGAAACAACAAAAGCCCAAATTGCACAGCAGGAGGTGAAAACTTAGGGGTTGGCATCTCTACAGGACAGCAAAGACCCTTAGCCTAAAGAGGGAAGCAATCTATGAAAGCCCTCTGTTAATAGAAAACAATTGGGATTCTTGGGGAAGGCTGGTTTTGGTAGAGTTTGGATTCTTAATTTTTGATTTATTGTCAAGCCCCTTTATGAGGCTGTCAAAGGGGATGGGAAAATATTTGAATGGACTGGAGAACGCCAACACGCATTCACACAAATAAAGTGTGAGCTTGTGAGAGCACTGGGGCTTCCCGACCCCACTAGAGCTTTCACCCTCTTCGCACATGAGTGGGAAGGCATTGCTGCAGGAGTTCTCACCCGGAAACTAGGCTCATGGCAAAGGCCTGGGGCATATTATAGTAAGCAAATAGATGTGGGGGGGGGCATTGGGAGGGCCTGGATGTCTGAGGGCAGCAACTGCCCTGCTGGTTGAGGAAGCCCAAAAGTTAACACCGGGAGAACATCTAATAGTCAAAGTCCCACATGGGGTTCAGGAGATTATGGAAGCGAAGGGGGCCTTTTGGATGACTGGGGGCCGCCAAGCCAAGTATCCGACTATCCTGCTTGACTCCCCAGCCATTCAATTAGAGGTGTGCGATACCCTCAATCCAGCTACACTCTTGCCCCAGGTGGATACTGAATTGCATCAGGATTGCGTACAGGTGGTGGAGTCTGTATATGCCAGTAGACCCAATCTTAGTGCTCAGCCTCTCCCAAATGCTGACAGTGAATGGTTTACAGATGGTGGTAGCTTTATGATGGAAGGTCTGAGAAAGGCGGGATACGCAGTGGTCTCACTGTGGGAAGTTATGGAAGCTGAATCACTACCAGTAAAGACTTCTGCTCAGCTGGCTGAGCTGGTAGCTTTAACTAGAGCCTTACAGCTGGCTGTAGGACTAACAGTAAATATTTACACAGATAGCAAACGTTTCTTTGGAATCTTGCACACCCATGGAGCTTTATGGAAGGAAAGAGGATTGTTAAATGCAAAGGGGTCAACTATTAAGTATGGTCCACAAATTTTAGAATTGTTGGAAGCAGTCTGGCAGCCAAAAGAAGTAGCAGTCATACATGTCAAGGGGCATTCTAAGGAAGACACCCTTTACGCGAAAGGGAACCGGGCTGCAGATAGGGCTGCTAAGGAAGCTGCCCTACGATGCTCAGATGGAACAGCTACCCGAATTCCCATGTCTCCGTCCATACCCCCCTTCCCCGGCCTCTTATACACCCGGGCACAGGGCATGGGCCAGGTTTATCGGAGGCAAGGAGGGGAACGATGGGTGGCGGGTAGAGAGCAAAGTTATTCTACCAGATGCACCTCTAAGGATTCCTTTAAAACAAAATTCGTTATCTGCAGGACTACATCACCCAGGGCATCCGTTTCAGCCTGCAGACTGGACGCTTGTAAAGACGCGGGGACCAACAACCTCCTTGGATCAGCAGTGGAAGGGACCCTTTCAAGGGCTTCAGACCACCCATACAGCCCTAAAAGTGGAAGGCCGGGCATCTTGGATTGATCACTTCCAGAGTGAAGAAATACCCACGATCTGCCCGTCCGGATCCCTGGACTGCGCAGCCTGTGACTTTCTCAGTAGCAGAACTGGGACTGAAGTTATTGTTCTGGAACCAAAAGCCTCCGGAACCATAGTTGTGTGAGAGGAGAACTGCCATCTCCCGTAGGTGTTTTCTCAATTAGAACATTTCCCCAGGTGTTTGTAGCTACCCACACAAGGATTAGGAGTTACCCAATTATTACCACTAGCTGATTGGTGCGTCTGTGTGCATGAAGGCTAAGATATTAAGACAAATAAACTTAACAACCTTTGGGATGAGACCACATGATTTTGTTATGTATCTGTGCTCTTCCCATATAGGTGGGTACCTATGTTATGCCCACTTTACCTGAAAGGAAGACTGGAAACCACAGGAATCTTGAACAACTCAGAAAGTACCTGAAGAATACCAACCCCTTTCTTTGCTCCGTGGGCTCTGGTCCCTCAATAATGCTTTGTATCATATACAAGCGGTGGAGGAAATCCTAGCCAAGGAGACTGGGGAGGTTTTATTGCTGCAGCAAAAGAACAAGAAGCCATTTGGACAATGACAGTTCAGAATAGAATGGCTCTAGATATGATATTGGCATCCTAAGGAGATGGGTGAGCACTACTTGGACAACAATGCTGTGTGCAGATTCTGGAGAAATCCTGGAATTCCACAGCTGAACTACACACATCACAAAGAGAGCTGCAACCCCCCCCCTCCCCCATGGAGGAATGGAAAGAGAAGTGGCATTGACTGACAGGAGGGTTGCCTGATTTCACTGGTTAAGGACCTAATAATGACCCTGGCAGGCAAAGTCATTGTTCTCTGAATCACCTGTTGTGCATTACAATGCCTTCTGCTTTGCCTCCCCACCTGTAAGTAAACCAGGAGGTCTCCCAGTGCAGGGATATTGCTGTTGGGTGAACCTTGGAAAAGGAGATCATTTTCAGATTCAAAGGGGGGGGGATGATGGGCTGGGTGCTAAAGCAAGGTCATAGCACACACTTGAAAGTAAAGCAGGAAGACTGTAATTGGGGTCTGGGGCTCTGTCTGTCTCACAAGAACAAAGGATGCTTATCAACAGGAAATATGCATGTGTAAAGCTTGCAGCAATTATGGGTAGCTAGAAAGTTGATAAAAGTAAGGAGAATTAGACAACTTGCAGAGCTCAGCTAAAAGTTAGGAATCGAGATGGCCGGCAGCCAATGAAAGGCCTGTTAGAGAACTCCTGGGGCCTTCGTTAGCCAAGGCTTAGGAATGGCACAGCTAGAGACCAATAGAACAAATGGTAGAATTATTGCTAAAGTGTTTTTTAGAGGATATTTCTTATTATTTCACCTTGTCCCGCCTTCTCCTTTAGTGAAAATGTATAAAGCTTTCTTAATCCTTTGTTCTTGGCCTTTTGACCAGGAACGTTTTTCCTTGGAGTCCTCCAATAAAAAGCAATCAGAAAACCTGCCCCTCCTGTCTGGGTCCACCATTGGCTTCCACACCAGGCTCAGACCCCAATTGGGGAGAAGACAAGCGTGTCTTTAAACAGCAACTGCGTGGATACATTTTCTTCCTGGATATCTGAATTTGGAATTCATGCCCAAAAGGAGACCGTCTCCAGTTAAAGAGGAGCTAAGGAGGAGAATCTCCTGCTAGTGAATTTCCTCATAGAAATCAATATCTCATTGTTGGGGGGAAAAAGAATCAGGAAATCATTCAGCGTTGATATTCTCCAAGTTGGATTCTTTCTGGGTCTTCAGCTGCTGGAGCCCTCAACATTTGGAAGATGGGCAAAAGAGCGTCATGTCCTTGGGGATTCAGCATCATGAAGCCACGCAGGATTTTCATATCTTACTCTCCAAACTCAGGCACTAAGTTTGGTGTGGAGCCGAAAAGAACTTGATTGCCTGAATTGGGGAGAGTTTGAGAGAAGCAAAGGGGAGCCCAACTGCCAATGACTCTGGGTGGCTTACAAGAGAGGACAATAAAACGGGGAAGAAGATGGGCAAAACACTGTATGAAAATCCAAAGCTCCCAATGGCTCAACGAAGAGCCAACCCAGGGGTGGAGGGCTATGTCGCAGGGCACAGTGGCACAGGCAGCAGCCGCAACAGGAGTCCCTTCCAAAGAGGGAGAGGGTGTAGGAGGAAAAACACACACACACACAAACACACACGGTTTCCAAGGGCTCAAAAAGGTTGAAAACTGCAACCAGGAAGGGGGCAGTATTGGAGGGGATTTCCCCCCACTGCTGCAGTTTTTGGAAAGGAGGAGCAGGTGGATGTGGGGAGGGAGGGGCTGGTAAGGCAGCTAAAGTGGGGAGGGGCTGGCTGACTACCATGCTTAATGTCTCTGGGGTGTATAGGGCACTGCACACCAAGACAACTAGACACAAGAACAGGTTTCCCCCACCTGCCATCACTCTGCTCAACAACAAATTCCCACACCTCCTCCTAAGACTGCATTACTATCTTCTTCTTACTCTTCTCGGTAACTGTCTCTCCCCACTTATGACTATGTTGCTTTTATCTTTACAATTTAGATGGTTCTGTTTCTTTCTTAGTATGATTTGATTGCTTATTAGTAACTTACGACTATCACCGAGTGTTGTATGTTGATAGATGCCTTTTATTTTACTTCAGGTACACTGTGAGAGGCGATGCACCAAAGACAAATTCCTTGCGTGTCCAATCACACTTGGCCAATAAAGAATTCCCTTCTGCTCTGTCCTATTAACGGAGGACATTTCTTGGGTGAGAAGTGAAGGGAAAGAAAATCCAGTTGCCTCCTGAAAAAGCACCTTCGGGATGAGATCTGCTGCTTGAGCAGAGGGTTGGGCTAGAAGACCTCTAAGGTCCCTTGCAGCTTGCTTGTTCTTATTGTGTCAGCTGAGAAGGGAACTTCCTCCATCGGTTTAAGCCTCACTGGGCTCCAGCATCAGATTAGCTGAGGTCTTCAGTGCAAAACGAGGAGAGCATTAAAAGAGTGGAAAACTCTGTGGCCCCTTCAGCTTTCGCTCGCCTGGCTGCACCCCCAGACCTCCCAACCCACCTTGCCTAGGGGAGGACCCCGGAGGGAGGGAACGGCTGCAGTCCCAGGAGGGACCCTCGGCCTCCCCCTGTCTGAATGCGGGGATTGGGCGGAGGATTTTCTCCTGAATGGATCCTTTGATGTTTATAAAGGTCGCCCCTCCGACTGAAGCTCTTTCCACACTCCAGACATTTATGAGGTTTTTCTCCTGTGTGGATCTTTTGATGTCTATAAAGGCTGCTCCCCTCACTGAAGCTCTTTCCACACTCCAGACATTTATGAGGTTCTTCTCCTGTGTGGATCCTTTGATGTGCATAAAGGCTGCTCCTCCGACTGAAGCTCTTTCCACACTCCAGACATTTATGAGGTTTTTCTCCTGTGTGGATCCTTTGATGTGCATAAAGGCTGCTCCTCTGAATGAAGCTCTTTCCACACTGCAGACATTTATGAGGTTTTTCTCCTGTGTGGATCCTTTGATGTCTATAAAGGCTGTTCCTCTCACTGAAGCTCTTTCCACACTCCAGACATTTATGAGGTTTTTTTCCTGTGTGGATCCTTTGATGTGCATAAAGGCTGCTCCTCTCACTGAAGCTCTTTCCACACTCCAGACATTTATGAGGTTTTTCTCCTGTGTGGATCCTTTGATGTGCATAAAGGTGGCTCCTCTGACTGAAGCTCTTTCCACACTCCAGACATTTATGAGGTTTTTCTCCTGTGTGGATCCTTTGATGTGCAGAAAGGCTGCTACTCTGACTGAAGCTCTTTCCACACTCCAGACATTTATGAGGTTTTTCTCCTGTGTGGATCCTTTGATGTCTATAAAGGTTGCTCCTCTCACTGAAGCTCTTTCCACACTCCAGACATTTATGAGGTTTTTCTCCTGTGTGGATCATTTCATGTGTATAAAGGTCGCTCCTCAGACGGAAGCTCTTTCCACACTCCAGACATTTATGAGGTTTTTCTCCTGTGTGGATCCTTTGATGTGCATAAAGGTTGCCCCTCTCACTGAAGCTCTTTCCACACTCCAGACATTTATGAGGTTTTTCTCCTGTGTGGATCCTTTGATGTGCATAAAGGTTGCCCCTCTCAGTGAAGCTCTTTCCACACTCCAGACACTTATGAGGTTTTTCTCCTGTGTGGATCATTTCATGTTTATAAAGGTCGCTCCTCTCACTGAAGCTCTTTCCACACTCCAAACATTTATGAGGTTTTTCTCCTGTGTGGATCCTTTGATGTCTATAAAGGTCGCTCCTCTGACTGAAGCTCTTTCCACACTCCAAACATTTATGAGGTTTTTCTCCTAAATGGACCTTTAGGTGCTTTCGAAGATACTTATTTCCCTTGAAGAATTTTTCACATTCCGGGCACTGATATTTCTCTTCTTCCTCCTGGATCCTTAGGGGATTTGGGGGTCTTCCGAAGGACCCTCCGCCCTCCAGGTCCGTCTCGGCGTCTCCCCCCGTTTCCTCCTCCTCGCATCGCCCTCCAGGCAACCGCCTTTCCTGGGCTCCCGCTGGGCTCATCCCTCCTGCAGCTCCGGAGCCCCCCGGCCTTTCCCCGCCGTCTCCCGGGGCTGCTCCGCGGGGCCCGCTCTCCTCCTCCTCTCTGGCGGCGCTTCCTTCCTTCCCTCCCCCGCCGGGCTCCTCCGTCCTCCTGCAGGGGAGAAAGAGAGGCGGGTCACGGCGGCGTCCCCCTCACCGCAGGAGAGGCCCAGGCCGAGGCCTCCCCTCCCGAGGACCCGAAGGAGACCCTCACAGGCTGCCACTCTGTCCCAGCAGCCTCTACTTACTTCCGGTTTCTCCGCCTCCGAAGGGAACCGCTCCTTCCGTCAGCTCTCTGGTTCCGAAAGCGAAGGCGCTCCATTTCCCAGCCCCTCCTTCCTGCGAAGCCCCGCCTCCTCCTCTCCAGGCACCGACTCCTTGTCGTTCCCCCGAAGGAGAGAAAGGGACCCGCTATAACAGTTCGGTTCTCAGCCTTCCTGATGCCGTTCGACACGGTTCCTCCTGCGGCGGTGACCCCCAAGCGCCAAATTGGGCTCCAGCCTTCCCTTCGCCGCCACGTTCCTTTCCTTTATTTCATTCTCCGCGCCTGGTTCTCCGCCTCAGCAACGGTCCCTCTTGGCCTCCGTAGCTCCGCCCACCGATCGCCGTCGCTGGGAGGGAGCTACTATCCCAGCGTCCTCTGCGCTTGCGCGTCTGTCCCCACTCCGGCCCCTCCTTCCGCCCCGCCCCCCGCCCACAGCCAGCCGCACGGAGAGGCGGAGGGAGGGCGGAGCTTCGGTGGGAGGAGCCGTGGTGGCCCCGCCCCTCCCGCCGCCCCTCCCCTTCGGGCGGCTCCTTTGGGCGCGGGAGGCTCCTGGCGGGGGCGGCGGAGCTTCGCCCGGGGAGCTGAAGGGGAGGCTCCGAAGGGAAGGCCCGCCTCCTCCCTTCCCCGGCTTCTCCTGCCAGGGAGACGCAGCAGCACGCAGGCTCCGAAGACTTCCAGGCTCCCCTCGGGGGTCTCGGGCGACCCCTGGGAAAAGGCCCTTCCACCCCCAGGAGGAGAACCGCCGGGCCAGGAGCCAAGCAGCCGAAGGGATCCCGGGAAGGGACGGAGCTCAGCCCGAGGGGATCCCGGGAGGCCATTGGGAGACGAGGAGGGACGGGGGGATCCACTGGAAAGCCAGGGATCCCAAGGGGGGGGGAAGAAGCGGATCCCAGGAGGGGATCCCCCCCACCCTTTCCTGCAGGGGGGGAAAGGACCCCTCCTCCTCCTCCCTTTGGGGCTGAGCAGGGGGGAGACCAGCCGCGGGGGGAGCTCTGGGCCCCCTGGAGAAGGAGCTGGAGAGGCTCCTGCAGTTGCTCTGCTTCGGTGGCTCCTCTGGACTGGATCCCCTAGACCGGATCCCCTGCGGCTGAGGAGGCCCTCTGGCCACAGGGACCCCCAACCCTGCAGCGGAGGAGACCCCGAAGCCCCCCATGGCACAAGAGCCGCTGGACGTCCCAGCCGAGGAGACCAAAAAGGCCCCCCAGCTCCGGACAAAGCCTGGCTACCACCAAACGGGCCGGAGAATGCGGGGTGGGAACAGGGGGCGCAAATAAACTCTGTACATGCTCAGGGGCTGCAGTGGCCTGTTTTGCCCCAAGGCCGGTTGAGGATCCTGGGAATGGTCATCCCATGCCAAGCGTGTCCCGTGAGTGGCTGCTGCCAGCTGGCCTCTAATTGAAATGGGCCCAATTGGCTATGGAAGGGACAGGAGACCACAAAGAGATCTCCCCTCTGCCTGGAAGAAGCAAAGGCGAACCGCTTCCACATTTGGGCTTCATAAATCAGAAATACACTTTCTAAGGTGGGAAACGTGGCCCCACGTGGCTCTGTCTAAAACTGCCCCCTTGGCTGGGGACCCATCAGCAAAGCCCTTTAAAATATCCCAGTAACGTTCTGGTTGGTCAGGTGACCGACCCTCTTTATGACCGTCCCTAGTTATGACCTTGATGGCAAGCTCCATTACGATATTTCCCCTCCCGAATGATGAATGTATGTTGTTTACTATTTTATTATATGTCTTATCTTAATGTTTGTATTCCCCCTCCCCGATTTTATGTGAGCCGCCCTGAGTCCCCTCAGGGAAAAGGGCGGCCTACAAATATTAATAAAATCCAAATCCAAATATTTATGTATATGTACTTGAATAATTCTTTAACATGCAATGCACAAATAAAGTGCAAATGTATAATGTTCCCTGGCCATAATTTCTTGGAAAGCCTAAAGGAGAAATCTGAAAAAGGGGCAAAGGTAAAAGAGGATAGAAAAAAATATTTTGTTGGTCACTTTGTTGACTATGGAAAACTCAAGAGCAAAACCAAGAAATTCAATCATTAAATGATACCTAAAGGAGAGTTTTCTGAAATAAAGGCCTCGGAGTCATTACATCTGTAAATCAGAGTCTCCCCCCCCCCCTCATTTGCACCCAGAAACAACCTGGAGACGAACACAGTGTGCCTAGAATTGGGCTTACACGACTCAAGTGGCTCCTGTTCACCAACCCACACACAAACAAACACACTAAGAAAGAAGGGAAGGAAGAAAGGAAGGAAAGAAGGAAAGAAATTAAGAAAGAATTCAAAAAAGCATATTGGTTGTAAGGTCTGCTTTTTTTATAAATATTTTCTTTTTTCAATTACAAAAAGAAACATTCCACCTTTCCTTCTGCCGTGGGTCGTCTGGGTACCAACATCTTTTGGCAAATTCTTTCACATTCATATTAACATTATTTCCCTAAGTTTATTATTACAATATATTGAACATTTAAATGTTATAAAACTCTCCAGGTTCGTTTTTTTAGTGCAGTCGTAACTGTGAACAGTTGTTACCAAAGTGGCCATAAGTTGTGGATTGCCTGTGTGGAAGGTTCTGCTTCCTCCTCCGTGTTTCACATCTGGAGCAGAAGCTCAGTCAGGAGAAATTCTTAAACCAGAGAGTTGGAATCATAGAATTGTAGGGCTGGAAGGGACCTTGGAGGTCTTCTAGTCCATCCGCCTGCTCAAGCATGTCATAGAATCATAGAATTGTAGGGCTGGACGGGACATTGGAGGTCTTCTAGTCCACCCCCATGCCCGTGCCCAAGATCATAGAATCAGAATTGTAGGGCTGGAAGGCACCCTGGAGGTCTTCTAGTCCACCCCATGCCCAAGATCATAGAATCATAGAATCTAGGGCTGGAAGGGACCTTGGAGCTCTTCTAGTCCATCTGCCTGCTCAAGCTTGTCATAGAATCATAGAATTGTAGGGCTGGAAGGGACCTTGGAGGTCTTCTAGTCCACCCCCAGGCCCAAGATCATAGAATCTAGGGCTGGAAGGGACCTTGGAGGTCTTCTAGTCCAGTGTTTTTCAACCTTTTTTGTACAAAGGAACACTTTTTTCATGAAAAAAATCACGAGGCACACCACCATTAGAAAATGTTAAAAAAATGTAACTCTGTGCCTATATTGACTATATATAAAGTGTTTTTCCCACGGCACACCTTACACTATGTCACGGCACACTAGTGTGCCGCGGCACAGTGGTTGAAAAACACTGTTCTAGTCCACCAATTGCCCAAGGCAGGAGTCGACATCCCAAGAGTTCCTTCTCCATGAAAACCTCCCACCTTCTGCTCCTTCCTTGCTTACCAACCTGCCTCGGGTGTCGTGTGGGTGGGTGTCGTGCCCTTCCCGTGGGCCTCCTTCCTGACCCATTCCGGCCTGTCCATCCAAGGGGATTCAGCCCACAGTTGAGTCAATGGTGCATCCTGGAATGGAAGCTTCTGAGTCCTCCCAGGAAGTCCTGCCAGATCCTTCACAGGCCAAGCCCAGGAGGCCATGGGGCGACTCCCTTGGGCAGTGGCCCCTCAAGAGCAGGAGGCCCAAGTGACCAGCAGAGTCCTCCAGAGGGGACTGAGGAGTGGGGGGGGGAGGCTTGGACTCGTCCCTCCGGCCAGACTTTGGGGTGGGTTTCCAGGTAGGCAGAAAGCTTCCTGCTAGAACAGACGTATGAAACTGTGGGGCAATTCAATGGGGGGGCTGAGCCAGATGGGGGCTGGAGGGTCCTATTTTCCTGGATCTCACCTCCCTTCAGGCTCTGGGGCACCTTGAGAGCAATCCAAACATGCCGTGTTCCATTCATGAATGCAACGGCTTCCCTTCAGAAGTTGTGGGTGGGAAGACTCAGAGGATGGAATGGATGTCCAGATGAGGCCCTGGGGATGAGAGGAAGGGTCCCATGTGGAGATGGGACCCAGGTGGGGATGGAATGGACAGGAGAGTGAGGAATATGAATGCTGATAAAACATTTTCTCTTGTCTCCATTTCTTTGCCTTGACAATTAAGAACTTTGCTCCTTTCCTGTCTCTCTCACTGCAGAGAGAGTGGAGGGAGTTGTGGGGGGGGGGTGTTTCCTACCTCGGAAAATAGTTTTAAACTGCTTTTACTTTTCTCTATGGAAATAGAGGGGGGGGTCGCTGGGAAGCTGACTCAGATAAAACTGTTTCTTACTTATGAGGAAGGGGGGGGGCTGCACATTAACACTGAGACAAAAGTTAGCACCTTAAAACCACTAACCAGGATATTAGGAACAAGAATAGCTTCCTTGAAAGAAAAACCCCAAAACCCCCAGATCTGGCACACCTTCCAAGATACCCGTGATCTGGGGTGAAAAACAGGTGAGCTGACATTGAGATATTGAACATAACAAGCGTAAGGGTTTAGTGGGGGGGCTGAAATTTTGATAACCAATCAATATTATCGGTCATTCATGGATTTTTATGGGAAGGACAAAGGATTGGAGGCGATTTTTTTTAAAAATCTTTTCTGTAAAGGAATCCCCACATACCCACCTCCTCCTTCTCATTTCTCCAAATTAATTTTGGGTACCTTTCCTGAAAAGGAATCCCCACATACTCACCTCCTCCTCCTCATTTTTCCATATTAATTTTAGGTACCTTTCCTGAAAAAGAATCCCCACATACTCACCTCCTCCTTCTCATTTCTCCAAATAATTTAGGGTACCTTTCCTGAAAAGGAATCCCCACATACTCACCTCCTACTTCTCATTTCTCAAAATTAATTTCAGGTACCTTTCCTGAAAAAGAATCCCCATAATACTCCACTCCTCCTTCTCATTTCTCAAAATTAATTTGGGTACCTTTCCTGAAAAGGAATCCCCACATACTTACCTCCCCCTTCCTATTTCTCCAAATTTATTTTGGGTACATTTCCTGAAAAGGAATCCCCACTCATCTATTTTTCCTCATTTCTTCGATTTAATTTGGATAGTTTTTCTGTAAAAGAATCCCCAAATACTCACCTATTTTTTCTCATTTGCCCAAATAAATTTGGATAGCTTTTCTGTAAAAGAATCCCCAAATACTCACCTATTTTTTCTCATTTGCCCAAATAAATTTGGATAGCTTTTCTGTAAAAGAATCCCCACATACTCGACTATTCCTTCTCATTAGTCCAAATTAATTTTAGGTACATTTCCTGAAAAGGAATCCCCACATATCCACCTCCTCCTTCTCATTAGTCCAAATTAATTTCGGGTACCTTTCCTGAAGCGGAATCGCCACATACTTACCTCCTCCTTCTAATTTCTGAAAATTAATTTCGGTGACCTTTCCTGAAAAGGAATCCCCACATACTCACCTCCTCCTTCTCATTTCTCCAAATTAATTTTAGGTACCTTTCCTGAAAAGGAATCCCCACATATTCACCTCCTCCTTCTCATTTCTCCAAATTAATTTTAGGTACCTTTCCTGAAAAGGAATCCCCACATACTCACCTCCTCTTTCTCATTTCTCCAAATAATTTTGGGTACCTTTCCTGAAAAGGAATCCCCAAATAATCACCTCCTCCTTCTCATTTCTCCAAATTAATTTCAGGTAGCTTTCCTGAAAAGGAATCCCCACATACTCACCTCCTCCTTCTCATTTCTCCAAATTAATTTCGGTGACCTTTCCTGAAAAGGAATCCCCACATACTCACCTCCTCCTTCTCATTTCTCCAAATTAATTTCAGGTAGCTTTCCTGAAAAGGAATCCCCACATACTCACCTCCTCCTTCTCATTTCTCCAAATTAATTTCGGTGACCTTTCCTGAAAAGGAATCCCCACATACTCACCTCCTCCTTCTCATTTCTCCAAATTAATTTCAGGTAGCTTTCCTGAAAAGGAATCCCCACATACTCACTCCCTCCTTCTCATTTCTCAAAATTAATTTTGGGTACCTTTCCTGAAAAGGAATCCCCAAATAATCACCTCCTCCTTCTCATTTCTCCAAATGAATTTCGGTACCTTTCCTGAAAAGGAATCCCCACATATTCACCTCCTCCTTCTCATTTCTCCAAATGAATTTCGGTACCTTTCCTGAAAAGGAATCCCCACATACTCATCTCCTCCTTCTCATTTCTCCAAATTAATTTTGGGTACCTTTCCTGAAAAGGAATCCCCAAATACTCACCTCCTCCTTCTAATTTCTGAAAATTAATTTTGGGTACCTTTCCTGAAAAGGAATCCCCAAATACTCATCTCCTCCTTCTCATTTCTCCAAATTAATTTTGGGTACCTTTCCTGAAAAGAAATCACCAAATACTCACCTGCTCCTTCTCATTTTTCGAAATTAATTTCAGGTAGCTTTCCTGAAAAGGAATCCCAACATACTCACCTCCTCCTTCTCATTTCTCCAAATAATTTTGGGTATCTTTCCTGAAAAGGAATCCCCACATACTCACCTCCTCCTTCTCATTTCTCCAAATAATTATGTGTACCTTTATTAAATGGAGTCCCCAAATACTCACCTATTCCTTTTCATTTGTTTGATTTAATTTGGGTATTTTTTCTGTAAAAGAATCCCCAAATATTCACCTATTTTTCCTCATTTGTCCAAATGAATTTCGGAAGCTTTTCTGTAAATGAATCCCCACATACTCGACTATTCCTTCTCATTTGTCCAAATTAATTTCTGTACCTTTCCTGAAAAGGAATCCCCACATACTCACCTCCTCCTTCTCATTTCTCCAAATTAATTTCAGGTACCTTTCCTGAAAAGGAATCCGCACATACTCACCTCCTCCTTCTCCTTATTCCAAATTAATTTTGGGTACCTTTCCTGAAAAGGAGTCCCCAAATACTCACCTGTTTTTTCTCATTTGTCCAAATAAATTTGGGTCCCTTCCCTGAAAAGGAATCCCCAAATACTCACCTCCTTCTTCTCATTTCTCCAAATTAATTTTGTGTTCCTTTCCTGAAAAGGAATCCCCACATACTCACCTCCTCCTTCTCATTTCTCCAAATTAATTTCAGGTACCTTTCCTGAAAAGGAATCCGCACATACTCACCTCCTCCTTCTCCTTATTCCAAATTAATTTTGGGTACCTTTCCTGAAAAGGAATCTCCACATACTCACCTCCTCCTTCTCATTTCTCCAAATAATTTTGGGTACCTTTCGTGAAATAGAATCCCCACATACTCACCTCCTCCTTCTCCTTATTCCAAATTAATTTCAGGTACCTTTCCTGAAAAGGAGTACCCAAATACTCACCTATGTGTTCTCATTTGTTCAATTTAATATGGGTAACTTTCCTGAAAAGGAATCCCCACATACTCACCTATTCCTTCTCATTTGTTCAATTTAATTTGGCTAGTTTTTCTGTAAAAGAATCCCCAAATACTCATCTCCTCCTCCTCATTTTTCGAAATTAATTTCAGGTAGCTTTCCTGAAAAGGAATCCCCACATACTCACCTCCTCCTTCTCATTTCTCCAAATAATTATGTGTACCTTTCTTAAATGGAATCCCCAAATACTCACCTATTCCTTTTCATTTGTTCGATTTAATTTGGGTAGTTTTTCTGTAAAAGAATCCCCAAATACTCACCTATTTTTTCTCATTTGTCCAAATAAATCTGGGTAGATTTTCTCTAAAAGAATCCCAAAAAACTCACCTATTTTTTCTCATTTCTCCAAATGAATTTCGGAAGCTTTTCTGTAAAAGAATCCCCACATACTCGACTATTCCTTCTCATTAGTCCAAATTAATTTCGGGTACCTTTCCTGAAAAGGAATCCCCACATACTCACCTCCTCCTTCTCATTTCTCCAAATTAATTTTTGGTACCTTTCCTGAAGCGGAATCGCCACATACTTACCTCCTCCTTCTAATTTCTGAAAATTAATTTTGGGTACCTTTCCTGAAAAGGAATCCCCACATACTCACCTCCTCCTCCTCATTTTTCCATATTAATTTTAGGTACCTTTCCTGAAGCGGAATCGCCACATACTTACCTCCTCCTTCTAATTTCTGAAAATTAATTTCGGTACCTTTCCTGAGAAGGAATCCCCACATATTCACCTCCTCCTTCTCATTTTTCCATATTAATTTTAGGTACCTTTCCTGAAAAGGAATCCCCACATACTCACCTCCTACTTCTCATTTCTCAAAATTAATTTCAGGTACCTTTCCTGAAAAAGAATCCCCATAATACTCCACTCCTCCTTCTCATTTCTCAAAATTAATTTGGGTACCTTTCCTGAAAAGGAATCCCCACATACTTACCTCCCCCTTCCTATTTCTCCAAATTTATTTTGGGTACATTTCCTGAAAAGGAATCCCCACATATTCACCTCCTCCTTCTCATTTCTCCAAATTAAATTTTGGCACTTTTCCTGAAAAGGAATCCCCACTCATCTATTTTTCCTCATTTCTTCGATTTAATTTGGATAGTTTTTCTGTAAAAGAATCCCCAAATACTCACCTATTTTTTCTCATTTGCCCAAATAAATTTGGATAGCTTTTCTGTAAAAGAATCCCCAAATACTCACCTATTTTTTCTCATTTGCCCAAATAAATTTGGATAGCTTTTCTGTAAAAGAATCCCCACATACTCGACTATTCCTTCTCATTAGTCCAAATTAATTTCTGTACCTTTCCTGAAAAGGAATCCCCACATATCCACCTCCTCCTTCTCATTAGTCCAAATTAATTTCGGGTACCTTTCCTGAAGCGGAATCGCCACATACTTACCTCCTCCTTCTAATTTCTGAAAATTAATTTCGGTGACCTTTCCTGAAAAGGAATCCCCACATACTCACCTCCTCCTTCTCATTTCTCCAAATTAATTTTAGGTACCTTTCCTGAAAAGGAATCCCCACATATTCACCTCCTCCTTCTCATTTCTCCAAATTAATTTTAGGTACCTTTCCTGAAAAGGAATCCCCACATACTCACCTCCTCTTTCTCATTTCTCCAAATAATTTTGGGTACCTTTCCTGAAAAGGAATCCCCAAATAATCACCTCCTCCTTCTCATTTCTCCAAATTAATTTCAGGTAGCTTTCCTGAAAAGGAATCCCCACATACTCACCTCCTCCTTCTCATTTCTCCAAATTAATTTTAGGTACCTTTCCTGAAAAGGAATCCCCACATATTCACCTCCTCCTTCTCATTTCTCCAAATTAATTTCAGGTAGCTTTCCTGAAAAGGAATCCCCACATACTCACTCCCTCCTTCTCATTTCTCAAAATTAATTTTGGGTACCTTTCCTGAAAAGGAATCCCCAAATAATCACCTCCTCCTTCTCATTTCTCCAAATGAATTTCGGTACCTTTCCTGAAAAGGAATCCCCACATACTCACCTCCTCCTTCTCATTTCTCCAAATTAATTTTTGGTACCTTTCCTGAAGCGGAATCGCCACATACTTACCTCCTCCTTCTAATTTCTGAAAATTAATTTTGGGTACCTTTCCTGAAAAGGAATCCCCACATACTCACCTCCTCCTCCTCATTTTTCCATATTAATTTTAGGTACCTTTCCTGAAGCGGAATCGCCACATACTTACCTCCTCCTTCTAATTTCTGAAAATTAATTTCGGTACCTTTCCTGAGAAGGAATCCCCACATATTCACCTCCTCCTTCTCATTTTTCCATATTAATTTTAGGTACCTTTCCTGAAAAGGAATCCCCACATACTCACCTCCTCCTTCTCATTTCTCCAAGTTAACTTGGGTAAATTTCCTGAAAAGGAATCACCAAATACTCACCTCCTCCTCCTCATTTTTCGAAATTAATTTCAGGTAGCTTTCCTGAAAAGGAATCCCCACATACTCACCTCCTCCTTCTCATTTCTCCAAATAATTATGTGTACCTTTCTTAAATGGAATCCCCAAATACTCACCTATTCCTTTTCATTTGTTCGATTTAATTTGGGTAGTTTTTCTGTAAAAGAATCCCCAAATACTCACTTATTTTTTCTCATTTGTCCAAATAAATTTGGATAGCTTTTCTGTAAAAGAATCCCCAAATACTCACCTATTTTTTCTCATTTGTCCAAATAAATTTGGGTAGATTTTCTCTAAAAGAATCCCAAAAAACTCACCTATTTTTTCTCATTTGTCCAAATGAATTTCGGTAGCTTTTCGGTAAAAGAATCCCCACATACTCGACTATTCCTTCTCATTTGTCCAAATTAATTTTTGTACCTTTCCTGGAAAGGAATCCCCACATACTCACCTCCTCCTTCTCATTTCTCCAAATAATTATGTGTACCTTTCTTAAATGGAATCCCCACATACTCACCTCCTCCTTCTCATTTCTCCAAATTAATTTCGGTGACCTTTCCTGAAAAGGAATCCCCACATACTCACCTCCTCCTTCTCATTTCTCCAAATAAATTTGGGTACCTTTCCTGAAAAGAAATCGCCACATACTCACCTCCTCCTTCTCATTTCTCCAAGTTAACTTGGGTAAATTTCCTGAAAAGGAATCACCAAATACTCACCTCCTCCTTCTCATTTTTCGAAATTAATTTCAGGTAGCTTTCCTGAAAAGGAATCCCAACATACTCACCTCCTCCTTCTCATTTCTCCAAATAATTATGTGTACCTTTCTTAAATGGAATCCCCAAATACTCACCTATTCCTTTTCATTTGTTCGATTTAATTTGGGTAGTTTTTCTGTAAAAGAATCCCCAAATACTCACCTATTTTTTCTCATTTGTCCAAATAAATCTGGGTAGATTTTCTCTAAAAGAATCCCAAAAAACTCACCTATTTTTTCTCATTTCTCCAAATGAATTTCGGAAGCTTTTCTGTAAAAGAATCCCCACATACTCGACTATTCCTTCTCATTAGTCCAAATTAATTTCGGGTACCTTTCCTGAAAAGGAATCCCCACATACTCACCTCCTCCTTCTCATTTCTCCAAATTAATTTTTGGTACCTTTCCTGAAGCGGAATCGCCACATACTTACCTCCTCCTTCTAATTTCTGAAAATTAATTTTGGGTACCTTTCCTGAAAAGGAATCTCCACATACTCACCTCCTCCTTCTCATTTCTCCAAATTAATTTTGGTGCCTTTCCTGAAAAGGAATCCCCACATACTCAGCTCCTCCTTCTCATTTCTCCAAATTAATTTTGGGTACCTTTCCTGAAAAGGAGTCCCCAAATACTCACCTGTTTTTTCTCATTTGTCCAAATAAATTTGGGTCCCTTCCCTGAAAAGGAATCCCCAAATACTCACCTCCTCCTTCTAATTTCTGAAAATTAATTTTGGGTACCTTTCCTGAAAAGAAATCGCCACATACTCACCTCCTCCTTCTCATTTCTCCAAGTTAACTTGGGTAAATTTCCTGAAAAGGAATCACCAAATACTCACCTCCTCCTTCTCATTTTTCGAAATTAATTTCAGGTAGCTTTCCTGAAAAGGAATCCCAACATACTCACCTCCTCCTTCTCATTTCTCCAAATAATTTTGGGTATCTTTCCTGAAAAGGAATCCCCACATACTCACCTCCTCCTTCTCATTTCTCCAAATAATTATGTGTACCTTTCTTAAATGGAATCCCCAAATACTCACCTATTCCTTTTCATTTGTTCGATTTAATTTGGGTAGTTTTTCTGTAAAAGAATCCCCAAATACTCACTTATTTTTTCTCATTTGTCCAAATAAATTTGGATAGCTTTTCTGTAAAAGAATCCCCAAATACTCACCTATTTTTTCTCATTTGTCCAAATAAATTTGGGTAGATTTTCTCTAAAAGAATCCCAAAAAACTCACCTATTTTTTCTCATTTCTCCAAATGAATTTCGGTAGCTTTTCGGTAAAAGAATCCCCACATACTCGACTATTCCTTCTCATTGGTCCAAATTAATTTTTGTACCTTTCCTGGAAAGGAATCCCCACATACTCACCTCCTCCTTCTCATTTCTCCAAATTAATTTGGGTACCTTTCCTGAAAGGGAGTCCCCAAATACTCACCTATTCCTTCTCATTTGTTTGATTTAATTTGGGTAGTTTTTCTGTAAAAGAATCCCCAAATATTCACCTATTTTTCCTCATTTGTCAAAATGAATTTCGGAAGCTTTTCTGTAAATGAATCCCCACATACTCGACTATTCCTTCTCATTTGTCCAAATTAATTTCTGTACCTTTCCTGAAAAGGAATCCCCACATACTCACCTCCTCCTTCTCATTTCTCCAAATTAATTTCAGGTACCTTTCCTGAAAAGGAATCCGCACATACTCACCTCCTCCTTCTCCTTATTCCAAATTAATTTTGGGTACCTTTCCTGAAAAATCTCCACATACTCACCTCCTCCTTCTCATTTCTTCAAATAATTTTGGGTACCTTTCGTGAAATAGAATCCCCACATACTCACCTCCTCCTTCTCCTTATTCCAAATTAATTTTGGGTACCTTTTCTGAAAAGGAATCTCCACATACTCACCTCCTCCTTCTCATTTCTCCAAATTAATTTCAGGTACCTTTCCTGAAAAGGAATCCGCACATACTCACCTCCTCCTTCTCCTTATTCCAAATTAATTTCAGGTACCTTTCCTGAAAAGGAGTACCCAAATACTCACCTATGTGTTCTCATTTGTTCAATTTAATATGGGTAACTTTCCTGAAAAGGAATCCCCACATACTCACCTATTCCTTCTCATTTGTTCAATTTAATTTGGCTAGTTTTTCTGTAAAAGAATCCCCAAATACTCACCTCCTCCTTCTCATTTTTCCAAATTAATTTCAGGTAGCTTTCCTGAAAAGGAATCCCCACATACCCACCTCCTCCTTCTTATTTCTCCAAATAATTTTGGGTACCTTTCCTGAAAAGGAATCTCCAAATACTCACCGATTCCTTCTCATTTGTTCAATTTAATTTGGGTAGCTTTTCTGTAAAAGAATCCCCAAATACTCACCTCCTCCTCCTCATTTCTCCAAATTAATTTGGGTACCTTTCCTGAAAAGGAATCCCCACATACTCACCTCCTCCTTCTCATTTCTCCAAATTAATTTTAGGTACCTTTCCTGAAGCGGAATCGCCACATACTTACCTCCCCCTTCCTATTTCTCCAAATTAATTTTGGGTACCTTTCCTGAGAAGGAATCCCCACATACTCACCTCCTCCTTCTCATTTCTCCAAATAATTATGTGTACCTTTCTTAAATGGAATCCCCACATACTCACCTCCTCCTTCTCATTTCTCCAAATTAATTTTTGGCACTTTTCCTGAAAAGGAATCCCCACATACTCAACTGTTCCTTCTCATTAGTCCAAATTAATTTGGGTACATTTCCTGAAAAGGAATCCCCACATACTCTAATATTCCTTCTCATTAGTCCAAATTAATTTGGGTACCCTTCCTGAAAAGGAATCCCCAAATACTCACCTCCTCCTTCTCATTTCTCCAAATTAATTTTGGGTACCTTTCCTGAAAAGGAGTCCCCAAATACTCATCTCCTCCTTCTAATTTTTCAATATTAATTTGGGTAGTTTTTCTGTAAAAGAATCCCCAAATACTCACCTATTTTTTCTCATTTATCCAAATAAATTTGAGTAACTTTTCTCTAAAAGTATCCCCAAATACTCACCTCCTCCTTCTCATTTCTCCAAATTAATTTTAGGTACCTTTCCTGAAAAGGAATCCCCACATACTCACTGCCTCCTTCTCATTTCTCCAAATTAATTTTAGGTACCTTTCCTGAAAAGGAATCCCCACATACTCACCTCTTCTTTCTCATTTCTCCAAATTAATTTGGGTAACTTTTCTGGAAAAGAATCCCCACATACTCACTGCCTCCTTCTCATTTGTTATAAAACTGCCATTGTTGTATTATGTTCTACAAGTCCTTACTAATTAGTGGCCAGTTTCCAGAACTGGACTTGAACTCATGGTTTCTGGGTTGCCCTCTTGAGTTTCAAACAAAATAGGCTCCCAACTGTCATCTTGGCTAGAACCTCTGTCTCTGCCCACCCAGTGGCAGTTGCCCGGGGGGCGGGGAATCACCTGTGATGTCATAACGAAGGGGGAGTGGGGGGGCCTGCAACTGTCAGGAAAGACCCTCCCCCTCCTGCACCCTCCTGTCCTAAGCCTCCATCATGGCTGCCCAAAGGTCACTCCTTCCTCTCCCTTTTGGTGGGGGGTCCAAAGCCCCCCGGGAGCAGCAGCTGCCCTCCCAGGATCCCCTGCTGGAGTCCCTGAAGGGGGGGGGCTCCTGGGTGCCCCCAGTGACCCCTCCCCTGGGCGGCTTCTGTGCTTGGAGCCTCCTCTTCGTCGCCTAGGACTGGGGCCAGTGGGGGGAGCAGAAGGAAGGGGGGCAGACAGGTGGGCCTCAGGGGGAGGGGCTGGAGGGACCCCTGGCAGGCAGAGAAGGGGGGGGTTGACACCCAGGGTCTCCCAGAAGCCCCCAGGGGGAGGAGGAACTGACCACCACCTGAGATGGATTCACACAATGCACCAAGGTGACCCCCAGCCCAGGGACCCCCCCCCCCCCCAGCTGCACCCACAGCACCTGGCCCTCCAAGGGATTTTGGAGGGGAAGCCTGCATTGCATAAAAGGAAAATATATTTATTTCTCTTTTTTGGGGTTGAAGCCCTCCCATCTTAAAGCATGCTGGCTAGGGAATTCTGGAAGTTGAAGTCCATCCATCTTAAAACGTGGTGACTGGGGAATTCTGGGAGTTGAAGTCCAGCCATCTTAAAACATGCTGACTGGGGAATTCTGGAAGTTGAAGTCCATCCATCTTAAAACATGGTGACTGGGGAATTCTGGAAGTTGAAGTCCATCCATCTTAAAACATGCTGGCTAGGGAATTCTGGAAGTTGAAGTCCATCCATCTTAAAACATGCTGGCTAGGGAATTCTGGAAGTTGAAGTCCATCCATCTTAAAACATGGTGACTGGGGAATTCTGGGAGTTGAAGTCCAGCCATCTTAAAACATGCTGACTGGGGAATTCTGGGAGTTGAAGTCCAGCCATCTTAAAACATGCCGACTGGGGAATTCTGGGAGTTGAGGTCCAGCCATCTTAAAACATGCCGACTGGGGAATTCTGGGAGTTGAGGTCCAGCCATCTTAAAACATGCTGACTAGGGAATTCTGGGAGTTGAAGTCCAGCCATCTTAAAACATGCTGACTGGGGAATTCTGGGAGTTGAGGTCCAGCCATCTTAAAGCATGCTGACTGGGGAATTCTGGGAGTTGAGGTCCAGCCATCTTAAAACATGCTGACTGGGGAATTCTGGGAGTTGAGGTCCAGCCATCTTAAAACATGCTGACTGGGGAATTCTGGAAGTTGAAGTCCAGCCATCTTAAAACATGCTGACTGGGGAATTCTGGGAGTTGAGGTCCAGCCATCTTAAAGCATGCTGACTGGGGAATTCTGGGAGTTGAGGTCCAGCCATCTTAAAACATGCTGACTGGGGAATTCTGGGAGTTGAGGTCCAGCCATCTTAAAACATGCTGACTGGGGAATTCTGGGAGTTGAAGTCCAGCCATCTTAAAACATGCCGACTGGGGAATTCTGGGAGTTGAGGTCCAGCCATCTTAAAACATGCTGACTGGGGAATTCTGGGAGTTGAAGTCCAGCCATCTTAAAACATGCTGACTGGGGAATTCTGGGAGTTGAGGTCCAGCCATCTTAAAGCATGCTGACTGGGGAATTCTGGGAGTTGAGGTCCAGCCATCTTAAAACATTCTGACTGGGGAATTCTGGGAGTTGAGGTCCAGCCATCTTAAAACATGCTGACTGGGGAATTCTGGGAGTTGAGGTCCAGCCATCTTAAAGCATGCTGACTGGGGAATTCTGGGAGTTGAAGTCCAGCCATCTTAAAACATGCTGACTGGGGAATTCTGGGAGTTGAAGTCCAGCCATCTTAAAACATGCTGACTGGGGAATTCTGGGAGTTGAGGTCCAGCCATCTTAAAACATGCCGACTGGGGAATTCTGGGAGTTGAGGTCCAGCCATCTTAAAACATTCTGACTGGGGAATTCTGGGAGTTGAACTCCAGCCATCTTAAAACATGCTGACTGGGGAATTCTGGGAGTTGAGGTCCAGCCATCTTAAAGCATGCTGACTGGGGAATTCTGGGAGTTGAGGTCCAGCCATCTTAAAACATGCTGACTGGGGAATTCTGGAAGTTGAAGTCCAGCCATCTTAAAACATGCTGGCTGGGGAATTCTGGGAGTTGAGGTCCAGCCATCTTAAAGCATGCTGACTGGGGAATTCTGGGAGTTGAAGTCCAGCCATCTTAAAACATGCTGACTGGGGAATTCTGGGAGTTGAAGTCCAGCCATCTTAAAACATGGTGACTGGGGAATTCTGGGAGTTGAGGTCCAGCCATCTTAAAACATGCTGACTGGGGAATTCTGGAAGTTGAAGTCCAGCCATCTTAAAACATGCTGACTGGGGAATTCTGGGAGTTGAAGTCCAGCCATCTTAAAGCATGCTGACTGGGGAATTCTGGGAGTTGAAGTCCAGCCATCTTAAAACATGCTGACTGGGGAATTCTGGGAGTTGAAGTCCAGCCATCTTAAAACATGCCGACTGGGGAATTCTGGGAGTTGAGGTCCAGCCATCTTAAAACATGCCGACTGGGGAATTCTGGGAGTTGAGGTCCAGCCATCTTAAAACATGCTGACTGGGGAATTCTGGGAGTTGAAGTCCAGCCATCTTAAAACATGCTGACTGGGGAATTCTGGGAGTTGAGGTCCAGCCATCTTAAAGCATGCTGACTGGGGAATTCTGGGAGTTGAGGTCCAGCCATCTTAAAACATGCTGACTGGGGAATTCTGGGAGTTGAGGTCCAGCCATCTTAAAACATGCTGACTGGGGAATTCTGGAAGTTGAAGTCCAGCCATCTTAAAGCATGCTGACTGGGGAATTCTGGGAGTTGAGGTCCAGCCATCTTAAAGCATGCTGACTGGGGAATTCTGGGAGTTGAAGTCCAGCCATCTTAAAACATGCTGACTGGGGAATTCTGGGAGTTGAGGTCCAGCCATCTTAAAGCATGCTGACTGGGGAATTCTGGGAGTTGAGGTCCAGCCATCTTAAAACATGCTGACTGGGGAATTCTGGAAGTTGAAGTCCAGCCATCTTAAAACATGCTGGCTGGGGAATTCTGGGAGTTGAGGTCCAGCCATCTTAAAGCATGCTGACTGGGGAATTCTGGGAGTTGAAGTCCAGCCATCTTAAAACATGCTGACTGGGGAATTCTAGGAGTTGAAGTCCAGCCATCTTAAAACATGGTGACTGGGGAATTCTGGGAGTTGAGGTCCAGCCATCTTAAAACATGCTGACTGGGGAATTCTGGAAGTTGAAGTCCAGCCATCTTAAAACATGCTGACTGGGGAATTCTGGGAGTTGAAGTCCAGCCATCTTAAAGCATGCTGACTGGGGAATTCTGGGAGTTGAAGTCCAGCCATCTTAAAACATGCTGACTGGGGAATTCTGGGAGTTGAAGTCCAGCCATCTTAAAACATGCCGACTGGGGAATTCTGGGAGTTGAGGTCCAGCCATCTTAAAACATGCCGACTGGGGAATTCTGGGAGTTGAGGTCCAGCCATCTTAAAACATGCTGACTGGGGAATTCTGGGAGTTGAAGTCCAGCCATCTTAAAACATGCTGACTGGGGAATTCTGGGAGTTGAGGTCCAGCCATCTTAAAGCATGCTGACTGGGGAATTCTGGGAGTTGAGGTCCAGCCATCTTAAAACATGCTGACTGGGGAATTCTGGGAGTTGAAGTCCAGCCATCTTAAAACATGCTGACTGGGGAATTCTGGGAGTTGAAGTCCAGCCATCTTAAAACATGCCGACTGGGGAATTCTGGGAGTTGAGGTCCAGCCATCTTAAAACATGCTGACTGGGGAATTCTGGGAGTTGAAGTCCAGCCATCTTAAAACATGCTGACTGGGGAATTCTGGGAGTTGAGGTCCAGCCATCTTAAAGCATGCTGACTGGGGAATTCTGGGAGTTGAGGTCCAGCCATCTTAAAGCATGCTGACTGGGGAATTCTGGGAGTTGAGGTCCAGCCATCTTAAAACATGCTGACTGGGGAATTCTGGGAGTTGAGGTCCAGCCATCTTAAAACATGCTGACTGGGGAATTATGGGAGTTGAGGTCCAGCCATCTTAAAGCATGCTGACTGGGGAATTCTGGGAGTTGAAGTCCAGCCATCTTAAAACATGCTGACTGGGGAATTCTGGGAGTTGAAGTCCAGCCATCTTAAAACATGGTGACTGGGGAATTCTGGGAGTTGAGGTCCAGCCATCTTAAAACATGCTGACTGGGGAATTCTGGAAGTTGAAGTCCAGCCATCTTAAAACATGCTGACTGGGGAATTCTGGGAGTTGAAGTCCAGCCATCTTAAAGCATGCTGACTGGGGAATTCTGGGAGTTGAAGTCCAGCCATCTTAAAACATGCTGACTGGGGAATTCTGGGAGTTGAAGTCCAGCCATCTTAAAACATGCTGACTGGGGAATTCTGGGAGTTGAGGTCCAGCCATCTTAAAACATGCCGACTGGGGAATTCTGGGAGTTGAGGTCCAGCCATCTTAAAACATGCTGACTGGGGAATTCTGGGAGTTGAAGTCCAGCCATCTTAAAACATGCTGACTGGGGAATTCTGGGAGTTGAGGTCCAGCCATCTTAAAGCATGCTGACTGGGGAATTCTGGGAGTTGAGGTCCAGCCATCTTAAAACATGCTGACTGGGGAATTCTGGAAGTTGAAGTCCAGCCATCTTAAAACATGCTGACTGGGGAATTCTGGGAGTTGAGGTCCAGCCATCTTAAAGCATGCTGACTGGGGAATTCTGGGAGTTGAGGTCCAGCCATCTTAAAACATGCTGACTGGGGAATTCTGGGAGTTGAAGTCCAGCCATCTTAAAACATGCTGACTGGGGAATTCTGGGAGTTGAAGTCCAGCCATCTTAAAACATGCCGACTGGGGAATTCTGGGAGTTGAGGTCCAGCCATCTTAAAACATGCTGACTGGGGAATTCTGGGAGTTGAAGTCCAGCCATCTTAAAACATGCTGACTGGGGAATTCTGGGAGTTGAGGTCCAGCCATCTTAAAGCATGCTGACTGGGGAATTCTGGGAGTTGAGGTCCAGCCATCTTAAAACATTCTGACTGGGGAATTCTGGGAGTTGAACTCCAGCCATCTTAAAACATGCTGACTGGGGAATTCTGGGAGTTGAGGTCCAGCCATCTTAAAACATGCTGACTGGGGAATTCTGGGAGTTGAAGTCCAGCCATCTTAAAACATGCCGACTGGGGAATTCTGGGAGTTGAGGTCCAGCCATCTTAAAACATGCTGACTGGGGAATTCTGGGAGTTGAAGTCCAGCCATCTTAAAACATGCTGACTGGGGAATTCTGGGAGTTGAGGTCCAGCCATCTTAAAGCATGCTGACTGGGGAATTCTGGGAGTTGAGGTCCAGCCATCTTAAAACATTCTGACTGGGGAATTCTGGGAGTTGAACTCCAGCCATCTTAAAACATGCTGACTGGGGAATTCTGGGAGTTGAGGTCCAGCCATCTTAAAGCATGCTGACTGGGGAATTCTGGGAGTTGAGGTCCAGCCATCTTAAAACATGCTGACTGGGGAATTCTGGAAGTTGAAGTCCAGCCATCTTAAAACATGCTGGCTGGGGAATTCTGGGAGTTGAGGTCCAGCCATCTTAAAGCATGCTGACTGGGGAATTCTGGGAGTTGAAGTCCAGCCATCTTAAAACATGCTGACTGGGGAATTCTGGGAGTTGAAGTCCAGCCATCTTAAAACATGGTGACTGGGGAATTCTGGGAGTTGAGGTCCAGCCATCTTAAAACATGCTGACTGGGGAATTCTGGAAGTTGAAGTCCAGCCATCTTAAAACATGCTGACTGGGGAATTCTGGGAGTTGAAGTCCAGCCATCTTAAAGCATGCTGACTGGGGAATTCTGGGAGTTGAAGTCCAGCCATCTTAAAACATGCTGACTGGGGAATTCTGGGAGTTGAAGTCCAGCCATCTTAAAACATGCTGACTGGGGAATTCTGGGAGTTGAGGTCCAGCCATCTTAAAACATGCCGACTGGGGAATTCTGGGAGTTGAGGTCCAGCCATCTTAAAACATGCTGACTGGGGAATTCTGGGAGTTGAAGTCCAGCCATCTTAAAACATGCTGACTGGGGAATTCTGGGAGTTGAGGTCCAGCCATCTTAAAGCATGCTGACTGGGGAATTCTGGGAGTTGAGGTCCAGCCATCTTAAAACATGCTGACTGGGGAATTCTGGAAGTTGAAGTCCAGCCATCTTAAAACATGCTGACTGGGGAATTCTGGGAGTTGAGGTCCAGCCATCTTAAAGCATGCTGACTGGGGAATTCTGGGAGTTGAGGTCCAGCCATCTTAAAACATGCTGACTGGGGAATTCTGGGAGTTGAAGTCCAGCCATCTTAAAACATGCTGACTGGGGAATTCTGGGAGTTGAAGTCCAGCCATCTTAAAACATGCCGACTGGGGAATTCTGGGAGTTGAGGTCCAGCCATCTTAAAACATGCTGACTGGGGAATTCTGGGAGTTGAAGTCCAGCCATCTTAAAACATGCTGACTGGGGAATTCTGGGAGTTGAGGTCCAGCCATCTTAAAGCATGCTGACTGGGGAATTCTGGGAGTTGAGGTCCAGCCATCTTAAAACATGCTGACTGGGGAATTCTGGGAGTTGAAGTCCAGCCATCTTAAAACATGCCGACTGGGGAATTCTGGGAGTTGAAGTTCAGCCATCTTAAAGCATGCCGGCTGGGGAATTCTAGGAGTTGAAGTCCAGCCATCTTAAAGCATGCTGGCTGGGGAATTCTGGGAGTTGAAGTCCAGCCATCTTAAAACATGGTGACTGGGGAATTCCGGGTGTTGAAGTCCAGCCATCTTAAGACATGCCGACTGGGGAATTCTGGGAGTTGAAGTCCAGCCATCTTAAACATGCCGACTGGGGAATTCTGGGAGTTGAGGTCCAGCCATCTTCAAACATGCCGACTGGGGAATTCTGGGAGTTGAAGTTCAGCCATCTTAAAGCATGCCGGCTGGGGAATTCTGGGAGTTGAAGTCCAGCCATCTTAAAACATGCCGACTGGGGAATTCTGGGATTTGAAGTCCAGCCATCTTAAAACATGCCAGCTGGGGAATTCTGGGAGTTGAGGTCCAGCCATCTTCAAACATGCCGACTGGGGAATTCTGGGAGTTGAAGTTCAGCCATCTTAAAGCATGCCGGCTGGGGAATTCTAGGAGTTGAAGTCCAGCCATCTTAAGACATGCCGACTAGGGAATTCTGGGAGTTGAAGTCCAGCCATCTTAAAGCATGCCAGCTGGGGAATTCTGGGAGTTGAAGTGCAGCCCTCTTAAAACATGCTGGCTGGGGAATTCTGGGAGTTTAAGTCCATCCCTCTTAAAGCATGCTGGCTGGGGAATTCTGGGAGTTTAAGTCCATCCCTCTTAAAGCATGCTGGCTGGGGAATTCTGGGAGTTGAAGTCCATCCCTCTTAAAACATGCTGGCTGGGGAATTCTGGGAGTTTAAGTCCATCCCTCTTAAAGCATGCTGGCTGGGGAATTCTGGGAGTTGAAGTCCATCCCTCTTAAAACATGCTGGCTGGGGAATTCTGGGAGTTTAAGTCCATCCCTCTTAAAACATGCTGACTGTGGAATTCTGGGAGTTGAAGTCCATCCCTCTTAAAACATGCTGGCTGGGGAATTCTGGGAGTTTAAGTCCATCCCTCTTAAAATGTGTAGACTGGGGAATTCTGGGAGTTGAAGTCCATCAAGTGGCCCAGCTTAAGTGGAGATGGCCTAAAGTAACTAGGACTATGATTCTGTGAGAGGAGAAAGAATCCACACTCAATGGCCCCCAACTGTTGGGTTCTCACAACCTACTTAGCCAAGTCAGGGAAAAACATAACCGCAACAGTCTCAAATAAATGGCTTTCTCTTTCAGCCCCTTCCTTTAGATGCCTTTCTATTGTATTTATAAAAAAATCTTTTTATTCCAGGATAATCCACCCGGAATCACTGGGAATGAGATGAGTGCCTTTAAAATGCAATTAATAAATTTTTAAAAATGGTGGTAAGCCGAGAGGGGTGAGCTTGTTTGAAAGCTTCTAATGTGGTGGAAACACATTTTTGTGGCAGTTTGGGGTCTGTTTACGAACAAAACCAATCCTGACAGGCAGAAAAATCAGGAAATGTGGTTAATAAATTAAGAGTTGTCATCAATTCATGAAGACTCTATGACTGGTTATTAATTAATTAATGAAGAAACTGTGATTGACCAGTAATATATCAATGAAGAAACTACAACTGGTCATTAATTAAGACATTTATGAAAGATTGTTAGTGAAATAAATACAAGGGTCACTGAAATGGCCTTCTCCAAGAGGAGGAAGAAAGGGGAGAAAGGAAGTGAGGAAGAAACAAGGAAGGAGGGAGGGAGGGAGGGAGGGAGGGAGGGAGGGAAGGAAGGAAGGAAGGAAGGAGGCAGGCAGGGAGGGAGGGAGGGAGGGAAGGAAGGAAGGAAGGAAGGAAGGAAGGAAGGAAGGAAGGAAGGAAGGAAGGAAGGAAGGAAGGAAGGAAGGAAGGAAGGATGGAATGCCGAGGTGGTGCAGTGGTTAGAGTGCAGCACTGCAGGCTACTTCAGCTGACTGCAGTTCTGCAGTTCGGCTGTTCAAATCTCACCGGCTCAGGGTTGACTCAGCCTTCCATCCTTCCGAGGTGGGTGAAATGAGAACCCGGATTGTTGTTGGGGGCAATATGCTGACTCTGTAAACCGCTTAGAGAGGGCTGAAAGCCCTATGAAGCGGTATATAAGTCTATCTGCTATTGCTATTGCTTTGGTGCCTATTTAGAGGACTAGAACTCACCATCGCCTTGGGATTGGCCCAAGGTGACCCAGCCGCCTCTTGTGATTATTCCAGGACTAGAACTCACCATGCCTATTGCAGGAAGAGAAGACACCATTTCTGGGTTATTGGTCCAAAGTCACTCAGCCCACCCTTGTGAGAACCGCAGGACAGAAACTCACCAAGCATATTGCAAGAATGGAAGTTGCTCTGCAAATACTTACCAACGCCTGGTCTTTTCCCAAAATATGAAAGTTCCTGTCCTGTTTAAAGTAGTACAAATGATCCCCATCTCCTGGTTATAGCTCCAAAATCATGAAGCTGCCTTTCCATTATATGGTTCTACAAATACTCACCATCTCCTGGCTGGTTGTCCCAAATAATGAAACTTACTTTCCTGTAAAAGACTCTGGAAATACTCACCATCTGCTGATTATTTGTCCAAGGTTCCTGTCCTGTTTAAAGTGGTAAAAATACTCACCAAAACCATGAAGCTGCCTTTCCATTATAAGGTTCTACAAATACTCAACATCTCCTGCTTCCCCCCCCCCCCAAATTAATTTAGGAACTTTTCCTGTAAAAGATTCCCCAAATATTCATCATTTCCTGCTTTTTTTCCCCAAATTAATTTGGAAAAGATTCCCTAAATACCATAATTTTTTGTCAAATTAATTTAGGCACCTTTCCTGTAAAAGAATCTCTAAATATTCACCATCTCCTGGTTATTGGTCCAAAATCATGAATCTGCCTTTCCATTATAACAGTGTTTCTCAACCTTGGCCACTTGAAGATGTCTGGACTTCAACTCCCCAGAATTCCCCAGCCAGCGAATGAAGTCCAGACATCTTCAAGTGGCCAAGGTTGAGAAACACTGCATTATAAGGTTCTACAAATACTCACCATCTCCTGCTTTTTTCCCCAAATTAATTTAGGAACTTTTCCTGTAAAAGATTCCCCAAATACTCACCATCTCCTGGTGATTGGTCCAAAATAATGAAGATAACTTCCTGTGTAAAGTTCTATAAATACCCACCATCTCCTGGTTATCATGATAAATCATGAAGCTGCCTTTCCACTATAAGTTATTCTAATGCTCAGCATCTCCTGGTTATTCTGGCTGGGGAATTCTGGGAGTTGAAGTCCATCCCTCTTAAAACATGCTGGCTGGGGAATTCTGGGAGTTTAAGTCCATCCCTCTTAAAGCATGCTGGCTGGGGAATTCTGGGAGTGGAAGTCCCATCCATCTCAAAGCACGCTGGCTGAGGAATTCTGGGAAGTCACCTGGATCCCTAAGCCTGGCTCCCCCAAAGGAGACAAAGGAATCTGCTAGAAGCCCAAAACCCAAAGGAATCGGGTGGGACAAAGGGATCCCGAGAAGGGATTCAGCTGAGCCAGAGAGAATCCCGAGAGGCGATTGGGAATCCCCAGCAGAGCGAAGGGAACAAGGAAGCCAAGGAGGGACTTGGGAATCCACTGAAAATCCGAAGATCCCAAGAGGGGGTCGAGAACCAGCTGGAAAGAAGCAGATCCCAGGAGGGGATCACACACAGACACCCTCTTCCTGCAGGGCAGTGGTGGATTTCAAATTTTTTTAGAACCTCTTCTGTAGGTGTGGCCTGCTCTGTGGGAGTGGCTTGCCAGCCATGTGACTAGGTGGGTGTGGCCAACTTGTAAAATGTGGTGAAACTCCCTTAACAACGTTCTTGCATAGCAACCAAAATGTTGGCTCAGGAACTCTGGCATTGAAGCGTGCAAGTCTTAAAGCTGTCAAGTTACAAGACCCTTGCGACTCAAGCCCTTTAGAAAAAAAGGGGTGTTCAAGCTTGACAGCTTTAAGACTTGTGGACTTCAACTCCCAGAATTCCTCCTCCAGTCCTGTTGGCTCAGGAAGTGTGCAAGTTTTAAAGCTGCCAAGTTACAAGACCCTCGCACCCCTAACCCTTTAGAGAAAAAAACCCCAGGGGTGTTCAAACTTGACAGCTTTAAGACTTGTGGACTTCAACTCCCAGAATTCCCACTCTTGCTCTTCATCTTGATGATGTGCGGACGGGCGGGTGGGAGATGGAACCGGTTCTAAACGGCAAGGTAGATTTCTCTTCTAGAGAAGAGGTTAGAACTGGCAGGAACCCACCCTTTCCTGCAGGGGGAAAAGGACCCCTCCTCCTCCCTTTAGGGCTGAGCAGGGCGGAGACCAGCCGCGGGGGGAGCTCTGGGCCCCCTGGAGAAGGAGCTGGAGAGGCTCATGCAGAGCTCTGGGCCCCCTGGAGAAGGAGCTGGAGAGGCTCATGCAGTTGCTCTGCTTCGGTGGGTCCTCCGGACTGGATCCCCTAGACCGGATCCCCTGCGGTTGAGGAGGCCATGGCCCTCTGGCCACAGGGACCCCCGACCCTGCAGCGGAGGAGACCCCACGTCCCCCCATGGCACAAGAGCCGCTGGCTGTCCCAGCCGAAAAGCCCCCGAGCCCCCCCCCAGCTCCAGGCAGAGTCCGGCTACGATGCACTTCAGCATCGGTGGTACAGAGAGTTACCACTCACCCCTTTCCTAGAATAATGCTTATTTTTTTAGGAAATCTTAAAAAGGCAGAATATTACATTTCCCTAAAGGGAGAAATGGAGAGAGATGGCCTTGGAGGGAAAAAGCAGCCCCACCTTTTCTTAATAGCCCCCCGCCGATGTCAGCACTTAGGAGATAGATGGCTCTATTCATAAGCAAATAGCCGTCACCCAAGAGTGGGAAAAGCCATTAAGCCATACTAGGAATTGCTCAAACCCCTCACAGAAAAACAGGCTCCTTCATTGCATCGTCTCAGTTGCACCCCCCCACCCCCACCTCCCACAAACTTCAACTGAACCTGGGAGTTCAGGCAACCTCTAGAGCAGTGTTTCTCAACCTTGGCAACTTGAAGATGTCCGGACTTCAACTCCCAGAATTCCCCAGCCAGCAAAGCTGGCTGAGGAACTCTGGGAGTTGAAGTCCACAGGTCTTAAAGTTGCCTTACTAAGGCTTTATAGAGTGGTATTAGGACCTCACTTGATCTTGATTGTATCATTTCTGGTGGCAAGCTGTTCCACTGGTTAATTGTCCTCACTTTTAGGAAGTTTCTCCTTAATTCCAGGTTGCTTCTCTCCTTGATGAGTTTCCATCCATTGCTTCTTGAACTGCCCTCTGGGGCTTTGGAGAATAATTTGACCCCTTCTTCTTGGTGGCAGCCCCTCAAATACTGGGAGGCTGCTATCATGTCTCCCCTAGTCCTTCTTTTCTTTACACCAGCCAGACCCAAATCCTGCAGCTGGTTTATGGTTTAATCTCCAGGCCTTTGATCCTCTCAATTGCTCTTCTCTGAACTTTTTCCAAAGTCTCAACTTTTTTTCTGTAGAATGGTGGTGACCAAAACTGGTTGCAGGATTCCAGGTGTGGCCTTACTAAAGCTTTAGAGAGTGGTATTAATCCTTCACGTGATCTTCATTCTATGCCTCTGTTTATACAACCCAGGATTGTGTTAGCTTTTTTGGCTGCTGCCACACAGGGCTGGCTCATTGGCCTTCTACTCCATACTCCCATCCCCAAACTCATAGAATTATAGGACTGGAAGGAACATTGGAGGTCTTCTAGTCCACCCCCCACCCAAGCTCACACAATCACAGAATCGTAGGGAGGGACCTTGGAGGTCTTCTAGCCCATCCCCTTCCTAATGCCATAGAATCATAAGGCTGGAAGGGACCTTGGAGGTCTTCTAGTCCACCCCCCATCCAAGCTCATAGAATCATAGGATTGTAGGGCTGGAAGGGGCGTTGGAGGACTTCTGGTGGCCAGCTGTTCCACTGGTTAATTGTCCTCACTGTCAGGAAGTTTCTCCTTAATTCCCGGTTGCTTCTCTCCCTGATTAGTTTCCATCCATTATTTCTTGTCAGCTGCTTTGGAGAAGAAGTGGGGCCCTCCTTTATGGCAGCCCCTCAAATAATGGAAGGCAGCTGGTCTTGCTTTTCACCGGACTAGACACACCCAACTCCTGGAACCCTCCTGCCCTCTTACGCATCTCCCCCTCTCCCCTTTGTAAGCAAAAGGAAAAACCCTTCCGACACACAGGTGTGATACACTGGATCGAACCCATTTTATTGTCTTCCCGTCATTTACACACACACAAAGCCCCTTCTCCGAGGTGAGGGAGAAGGAAGAGGAACTCTTGACACGCAAAGAAGAACAGACGGAGAGTTTTAGGAGGAAGGAGGGAATTTGCGCAGCCCCGGGGCTGGATCCTCACAACACACGTCATCCGGCGGGTACAATATTCTAAACTGAATTAACATTTTGTGGGTCTTGGGGGGTGTCGTTGTGTGAGCACCGCCCGCCCGGCCTCTTCGTGTGTGGTTCAATTTGCTGAGCAGACCCAGAAGGTGGGAGAATCCAGATGTTCCCCCCTGCCTGAATTGCTGCCTGGACCCAGCCACCGGACTTCGTGGACTGGGGAACGTGGTTTTGTGCATTAAGTTGTGTTGCGTTTCCGTAGTCTTTGCACTTGTAATCCCCGACTTACAACAGTTTGTTTGGTGACCGTTTGAAGTTGAGAAAAGTGACCCTCTCACACTTATGACCATTGCAGCATTCCCATGGTCACATGATCACAATTCAGACGCCTGGCAAACTAGCTCGCATTTACGACGGACACAGGGTCCCGGGAGTCTCCCTTTGTGACCTTCTGACGAGTGAAGTGGATGCGGAAGCCCAGATTCACTTCACAAACGGCATGATTCATTTAACAACTGCAGTAACTCACTTAACGACAACGGCAAGAAAGGTCGCGAGATGAGGCAGAACTCACAACAGATCTTTCACTCAGCTACAGAAATCGTGGGCTGGTTGTAAGTCGAGGACTAGCCCCAGTGGCCTCTCGGCATTGGCCAGCCCACTGGGGGCGCCTGGCGGAGGAGGGGGGAGACGGATGTGGGGTGCACGTGGCTGCACAAGGGAGGGGGTCGTTGGCGTCCGGCTGGGATGGGCTTCAGCCAAGAGGGGGGCCACGAAAGGTAGTCAACCGCTCGTCCCGCCGGATCCACCGGGAGACAAATTTCTGCGGACAGCACAGAAGTGGAAGAGAGCTGGAGAGAGAAAGGGGAGGGGGTTAGGGTCAGTTATATCCCACCCTCACCCCTGTCCAGGCTTCCCTGTTTGGGGCCTTCGCACTTAGCCCGAATTTCTCCTAATCTTTCCAAGATGGAGGAAATAGTAGTTTAACCCAATGTTTCTCAACCTTGGCAACTTGAAGATGTCCGGACTTCAACTCCCAGAATTCCCTAGCCAGAATGCTTTAAGAGCATGTTTTAAGAGGGATGGACTTCAACTCCCAGAATTCCCCAGCCACTATGTTTTAAGAGGGATGGACTTCAACTCCCAGAATTCCCCAGCCAGCATGTTTTAAGAGGGATGGACTTCAACTCCCAGAATCCAAATATCTTTCCAAGATGGAGGAAATAGTTTAACCCAGTGTTTCTCAACCTTGGCAACTTGAAGATGTCCAGATGTCCCCAGTCAGCATGTTTTAAGAGGGATGGACTTCAACTCCCAGAATTCCCCAGCCAGCAATCGGACACATTCAGCCCCACTGGGGTCTCGGGATCTGGAAGACCAGGGGAACCTCGCTGTCACACTCACAGAGCATCCATACCTGCGGAGAAGGTCAGGAGAACCGCGATCCAGCCCAGAATGTACGACCAGGAGAAACGCCAGTCAGCGTAGCGCTTGCCATAGAAATTCACAGTCACGCCAGTGTAGACGGAGAGGCCCAGCAAGGCGAAGAGTCCTGGGAACCAATGGTGAAAAGAGTCAAGTTCTACATTTAGGCAAGGAAAACGAAATGCACAGGGACAGTATAGGTCAGTGTTTCTCAACCTTGTCGACTTTAAGTCCTGTGGACTTCAACTCCCAGAATCCCCCAGCCAGCGCAGCTGCGCTGGCTGGGGGATTCTGGGAGTTGAAGTCCACAGGACTTAAAGTCGACAAGGTTGAGAAACACTGGTATCGGTGGTACCTTCCTCAATAGTAGTAACTGTGAGAGGGATCTTGGAGTCCGAGTGGAGAACCATTTAAATAGGAGCCAGCCGTGTGCAGCAGCTGCCAAAAAAGCCAACACAATTCTAGGCTGCTTCAACAGAGGGAGAGAATCAAGATCACGATGAAGTCTTAAGACCACTGTAATGACTCCTCTCCTAACTTGAGAAAGTAAAGACTCTTGAAACGGATTATTTCTAAAGGAACCTTTAATCAGGCAGGATGGAATCCATTAGAGGCAAAGCAGCATCTGAAGCCCCTTATTTAGGCCATGCAAGTGGGGTTAAACTGATAATGACCCCCTCCCCTTTGTCCGAATGCAGATTCTGGCCAATACACAAGTGTGAAGATGCTTCCTTAACTCTTCTGCCCTGGGAGTCAATAAAACACACGTTCCCATGGCTATCTCTAGTTAGACATTAAAGTAAGGTATCCCACATGGCTATGATAAACATCCCTCTAGAGATGTTGGGACCTTCAGTCTCCCGGTGACAGGAAACCAGTTGTAAAGTTGTTAAAACTCGGTTGTTTCAGATGTAGCTAATGATTTAACTCTGAGGCTCCCCTCCTCCCAATTGAATGGCAGTATCACTTTCAGGGATCTGACAACCACTTTATAAGGCCTTGGGAAGGCCACACTTGGAATATGGCATTCAGTTTTGGTCGCCACAATGTAGAAAAGATGTGGAGACTCTAGAAAGAGTGCAGAGAAGAGCAAGAAAGAGGATTAGGGGACTGGAGACTAAAACCTATGAAGAACGGTTGCAGGAACTGGGTATGTCTAGTTTAATGAAAAGAAGGACTAGGGGAGACATGATAGCAGTCTTCCAATATCTTTGCCACAAAGAAGAGGGAGTCAAGCTATTCTCCAAGGCACCTGAGGGTAGAACAAGAAGCAATAGATGGAAACTAATCAAGGAGAGAAGCAACTTAGAACTAAGGAGGAATTTCCTGGCAGTTAGAACAATTAATCAGTGGAACAGAAGTTGCCTCCAGAAGTTGTAAATACCCCAATACTGGAAGTCTTTAAGAAGATGTTGGATAGCCATTTGTCTGGAACGGTATAGGGTTTCCCGTCTAGGCAGGGGGTTGGACTAGAAGACCTCCAAGGTCCCTTCCAACTCTATTATTCTATTCTATTCTATTGAATGATATGAATTTAGGAAAAATATCAAACTAGGCTTGGAACACAGAACATAGAATAGGAGGGTTTGAAGGGACCTTGGAGGTCTTCTATCCCAACCGCTTGGTCAAGCAAGGGGCCCTTACACCATTCTGGGAACATGGCTGTCCAGCCTCTTCTTAAAAACATCCAGGGATGGAGCAACTTCTGGAGGCGATTTCTGTCCCACAGGTTCGTTGTCCTCATTGTCAGGAATTTTCTCCTTAGGTCCATCTGTAGTTTCCATCTGTTGCTGCTTCTCCTGCTCTTGTTCAAGCGTCAAGATCGTTCTGGGTCTTGAGCCTATCTTCTAAAATGATGGCTATTCCTACCATCTTGGTATCATCTGTAAATTTGATGGGCTCCCCTTGTATCCTCTCATCTAAATTCTTTGTGAAGAGTCCTGGGCCTGGGACAGAACCTTGTGGTACCCCACTGCTTACTTCCCTCCATGTAGATGTGCCTCCATTAAGGACTACATGTTGAGTGCGATTTGTCAGCCAGTTATAAATCCACCTGGTGTGATGCTGTCTCTCCCACATTTTTCTAGCTTACCAAGAAGTGGATTGTTGTCAAATGCCTTATTGAAGTCCAAGTATACTAAGTCCACAGCATTTCACTGATCCACTAATTAGTCACTTTGTAGAAGAACGAAATAAGATTTGTTTGGCATGATCTGTTTTTGACCAACCCGTACTGGCTTCTGGTAATCAGATACAGTTAGATACGGATTAACAAGAGTTGGAAGGGACCTTGTAGATCATCTGGTCCAACCCCCTGCCCAAGCAGACCCCAAAAATGGTGATTTGTGACAGATAGCAGTCCAGTCTCTTCTTGAAAGCTTCCAGTGATGAAGCTCCCACAATTTCTGAAGGCATCTTCTCTTCTATTGGTTTGGTCTCACTATCAGGAAATTCCTCCTTATTTCTAGGTTGAATCTCTCCTTGATCAGTTTCCATCCATTCTTCCTTCTCTGGCCTTCGGGGGCTTTGGAGAATAACCTGATCCCTTCCTCTCCATGGCAACCCCTCAAATATTGGAAGATGGTCCCCTGTCTCCCCTTGGTCCTTCTCTTCCCTAGACTAGCCAGGCCCAGTTCCTGCAACCGTTCATCGTAGGTTTTGGCCTCCAGTCCCATCAACATCCTGGTTGCTCTTCTCTGCACTTTTTCTAGAGTCTCAACATCCTTTTTATAGCGTGGTGACCAAAACTGGATGCAGGACTCTAGGTGTGGCCTTACTAAGGCTTTACACAGTGGTATTAGGATGTCATGTGATCTTGATTGAATCCCTCTGTTAATGCAATCCCCTTGTTCATTTCTAGGTACTTGAAAATACACAGCTTATATGGATACAGTGGTGGTTTTTGCAGCTTGAAGATAGGTGGACTTCAACTCCCAGAACCCCCCTCCCAGCCAGCCCCACCTACCTGCAATCAAGAGGGTGACCCCTGCAGCGCGGCTGCGGGAGAACCGGTTGGTGCCAGAGTAGGTCATCAGTTCCAGGATGATCCCAGCAAAGGAGGAGAGGATGGAGATGAGCATGAAGGCCCGGGTGGCATCCCAGAAAGCTGTGTGGGGAGCAAGAGCCATTGGTTCCCTGGCTTCAGGTGAAGAAAAGTCAGCACAATTAGTCCTCGCTTAACGGCCAGTCGCTTTGAACGGCCGTTCAAAGGCTAGGACGCTCCTTCCCAGAGGTGCTTGCAACCCAGAGTTCTGATCGTGACCATCTTTCTTGCCGTGGTTGTTAAATGAATCCCTGAAGTTGTTAAGGGAATCATGCAATCGTTAGGCAAATTTGCCTTCCCTCATTGACTGTGGGAAGCCAGTCAATGAGAGATTACAAATGGGGACCACGTTATCCTAGGACAGTGGTTCCCAAACTTGGCAACTTTAAGACTTGTGGACTTCAACTCCCAGAATTCTCCTGTGGTTCCCAAACTTGGCAACTTGAAGACTTGTGGACTTCAACTCCCAGAATTCTCCAGCCAGCGAAGCTCCGCTGGCTGGAGAATTCTGGGAGTTGAAGTCCACAAGTCTTAAAGTTGCCAAGTTTGGGAACCACTGTCCTAGCACAATGCAGCCATGTAGAGAAGACCCAAGGCTAGGAAGTGGGAGACGGTGAGTTCTAGTCCCGCCTTAGGCATGAAAGCCACTTTGGGCCCACACTCTCTGCTGAAAAACCACCTCACAGGGCTGTTGTGGTTGGGGAAATAGGAGGGGGAAGGCGTGCTGGATATGGTCACTGCCTTGAGTCATTGCAAAATAAAGGTGGGATACAAATTAAATTAATGAATACATGCCAATTGAGAAGTGGCCAGATTGTGACCACATAGCCGTGGAACTGGGCCATAGTTGTAAGTGCGAGGATTTGGTTGTCAGTCACTTTTTTCAGCACCGTTGTAACTTTGAAAAGTCACTAAATGAATGGTCGTAAGTCGAGGACTACCTATACAGATGCTCAGAGGATGCCTTGCACCAGGGGTGTCCAACCTTGGCAACTGAAATGTTATAGGTTATCCTGGTTGGGGAGGGGGCTGGACTAGAAGCCCTCCAAGGTCCCTTCCAGATTCTATTCTATTCTGTGTTCTCTATTAATTCCATTCTATTATACTCTATTCTCTATTAATTCTATTTTATTATACTCTAGTTTATTAATTCTACTCTACTCTATTCTATTCTATTCTGTGTTCTATTCTATTCTCTATTAATTCTATTCTACTCTTCTATATTCTATATTCTATATTCTATATTCTATATTCTATATTCTATATTCTATATTCTATATTCTGTATTCTGTATTCTGTATTCTGTATTCTGTATTCTATATTCTATATTCCATATTCCATATTCTATATTCTATTCTATATTCTATGCTGTTGTTTATTCTGTTCTATTCTATTGTACTCTATACTCTATTCTACTCTATTCTATTCTGACTAAAAGACCTCCAAGGTCCCTTCCAGCTTCTCTTCTCTTCTATTCTGTGTTCTCTATTAATTCCATTCTATTATACTCGATTCTCTATTAATTCTATTTTATTCTACTCTCTATTAATTCTATTTTATTATACTCTAGTTTATTAATTCTACTCTACTCTACTCTATTCTATTCTATTCTATTCTATTCTGTGTTCTATTCTACTCTCTATTAATTCTATTCTACTCTACTCTATTCTATATTCTATTCTATATTCTATATTCTATTCCATATTCTATTCTATATTCTATGCTGTTGTTTATTCTGTTCTATTCTATTGTACTCTATACTCTATTCTACTCTATTCTATTCTGACTAAAACACCTCCAAGGTCCCTTCCAGATTCTATTCTATTCTATTCTGTGTTCTCTATTAATTCCATTCTATTATACTCGATTCTCTATTAATTCTATTATACTCTAGTTTATTAATTCTACTCTACTCTATTCTATTCTATTCTGTGTTCTATTCTATTCTCTATTAATTCTATTCTACTCTCTATTAATTCTATTCTATATTCTATTCTATATTCTATGCTGTTGTTTATTCTGTTCTATTCTACTCTCTTCTATTCTGACTAAAAGACCTCCAAGGTCCCTTCCAGCTTCTCTTCTCTTCAGACCTGTGGACTTCAACTCCCAGAATCCCCTAGTCAGCCATGCTTGAAGACATGCTGGCTGGGGAATTCTGGGAGTTGAAGTCCACAGGTCTTACGGTGGCCATGCTTGGACATCAAAAGCAGCCCCTTTCCCAGCGCCCCAACAGTCGTGTCCTCTCACCCAGAGTGATGGTGTGCGGGTGACATTTGTTCCCCACACAGAAGCGCCAGAGCCCTTGGTTGCTGAGGCTGCCGGAGTATCGGTATTGCATCCAAAAGTCCGTGGCTGTGGCAACAATGAGGAGGACCAGCCCAGAAACGGCGCACAGCAGGGCCCCTCCCATCCAACCGAACATCCTGGACCCTGGTGGGAAGAAGAAAGGGAGAATCCTGCAAACGGGAAAATAGTCCGCCTCATCGAGACCTATTTTGTTCCTCCTCTCGACTTTGGATGGGGTGGGGGACAACCATGGTTATTTGGCTTGGCTGCTCATAAAAAGCTGGGCAAGAGGGGTCCAATTCTCCGTGTGTGGACTTCAATTCCCACAATCCCCCTCTCCTTACATCCTGGCAAACTAGCTTCGTGTTTCTCAACCTCAGACCCTTTAAGATGGGTGGACTTCAATTAGCAATAGCAATAGCCATTAGACTTATATACCGCTTCATAGGGCTTTCAGCCCCCTCTAAGCGGTTTACAGAGTCAGCATATATTTCCCCCACAGTCTGGGTCCTCATTTCACCCACCTCGGAAGGCTGAGTCAACCTTGAGCCGGTGAGATTAGAACTGCTGAACTGCAGATAGCAGTCAGCTGAAGTGGCCTGCAGTACTGCACCCTAACCACTGCGCCACCTCGGCTCTTCCCCAAATTCCCTCCTTAGATCTTGGCCAGTGTTTCTCAACCTCTGTAACTTTAAAATGTGTGTGGACCAATTCCCAGAATTCCCTCCTTAGATCTTGGCCAGCTAAGTCAGTGTTTCTCAACTCCAGCATCTTTAAAATGGGTGGACTTCAACTCCCAGAAACCCCGTTTGATCTGAGCAGCTAGCTCAAGGTTTCCCAACCTCAGTAAGATACGAAGACTTTAAGATTTAAGATTTAGTTTATTTGTATGCCGCCCTTCTCCGGGAGGGACTCAGGGCGGCGAACAACTCAAAGAGGGAAAAAGGGAACATAAAACACAATACACGTAATTATAATACACAAGAGTCATACAGCCATACAAGTCGAGAGGGGAAGGGAACTCATCAACCCCAGGCCTGCTGGCACAGCCAGGTTTTGACGGCTTTCCGGAAGGCCTGGAGAGAGGTGAGGGTCCGAATCTCCGCGGGGAGTTCATTCCAAAGGGCCGGAGCTGCTACAGAGAAGGCCCTCCCCGGGTGGTAGCCAGGTGGCATTGGCTGGTGGACGGAACCCGGAGGAGGCCGACCTTGTGCGATCTAACGGGTCTATGGGAGGTAATTGGCAGCAGGCCAGGCGGTCTCTCAAGTACCCAGGTCCAATACCATGAAGGGCTTTATAAGTGACGACTAGCACCTTGAAGCGTATCCGGAGACCGATCGGTAGCCAGTGCAGCTCGCGGAGGATAGGTGTAATGTGGGTGTACCGAGGTGCACCCACAATCGCTCGCGTGGCTGCATTCTGGACGAGTTGTAGTCTCCGAATACTCTTCAAAGGCTGCCCCATGTAGAATGTAGACTTCAACTCCCAGAGTTCTCTTCAACCTTCCAGAGATGCGGAGAATGCCAGCTAAGGAATTCTGGGAGTTGAAGTCTATTGTAAAGTTACAAAGGTGGACCCAATACTCCTTTAGACCCTGCGTAACCAGCACCCTGATTAACTATAGTTTTAATCTACCTACCACCCAATCCACAATCCAAATGATTACTGGGCATAGGGAGAAATCCCTCCCTTGTCCTTTGCTAGAACAAATTTTTATTTTTAATGAAAAGCACCAGGCCCTACAGGGATGTTAGTGATTCTCACCCCGTCCCGCGCTCATCACGCTTACAACAATAATCACATTTTTCCTCACCTTTGGGAGAACTGTATTTTCCGAATTAACGCAGGATCCCAGTCACAGATGCTCCGTCCTGCCAAAGAGAGGAATATCAAGCTACGACACTGTCTCTCAATTCTAAAAACAGAGTCCAGGTAGTTCTTGACTTAGGACCACAACTCAGCCCCAAATTTCTGTTGCTAAGTGAAACATGGGTTAAGCGTGTTTTCCCTTGTTTGGCAACCTTTCTTTCCCACCGTTGTTAAGTGAGTCACGGCCGTTGCACATTTGGCAACACGGTTGATAAGGGAATCTGGCTGCCCCCCATGGATTTGGCTGGTCCGGAGGTCGTAAAAGGGGATGATGTGACTCCGGGATGCTTCAACCGTCGTAAGTACCTGCCAGTTGCCAAGTATATGAATTGTGATCACGTGACTGTGGAGATGCGGCAACGGTTGTACCAGCGGTAAGTGTATAAAACAGTGTTTCTCAACCTTGGCGACTTTAAGTCCTGTGGACTTCAACTCCCAGAATCCCCCAGCCAGCTGTGCTGGCTGGGGGATTCTGGGAGTTGAAGTCCACAGGACTTAAAGTCGCCAAGGTTGAGAAACACTGGTATAAAACCATCAAAAGCCACTTTTTTCACTGCCTTCTATAACTTTGAATGGCCACTAAACAAACTGTTGTAAGTCAAGGACTACCTTTAATGTTGCTTTCAGACAAGATGTTAAGGTTGGTTTACTTGGGTGACATTTTTGAGCTTTAACATAACGTACAAGCACCGTCGTTGATAGTTCAACAGGTGGTGCAGAGGTCAAGAAGGGATTCGTTTCAAAGTCTAATTTAAGTGTTTTATGCGCCCAGCTGCCCTGCTAGGGCCATAAATGCCACCCAAATAAAACGTGAAAACGTAATGGATGCAGAGGAATTTACTGGACCAGCTTTAAAAAGTGGGAAAGCCCCATCGCCTAAAATAATGTTGCTCAATTTTGGCAGCTTGAAGATAGGAGAAAGGGAAAGAGGAAAGAGAAAGAAGGGGAGATGGGAAGAGAGCAAGGAAGGCAGAATAAGGAAAGAAGAGAGGGAAGAAGAAAGAAGAATGAAGAGGAATGGAAAAAGGAAGGAGGGAGGGAGGGAGGGAGGGAAAGAAGGAGATTATAATGCAGTGTTTCTCAACCTTGGTGACTTGAAGATGTCCGGACTTCAACTCCCAGAATTCTCCAGCCAGCAAAGAATCCTGGGAGCTTAAAGTCCACACATCTTCAAGTCACCAAGGTTGAGAATCAGGGGCCTGAAAGTAAGAGAACCCCCGAGCTCAGAGAGCCCCAAGGACCCCACAAATTCAACCCCACAATTTAACAAATGTTCTCTTCTATGGATAATGTTCCTGTTCTGAGCATCTCACCCCCTTAAGAAACTTCAGGGTTTTGTGCTTTAAAAAAACCAGCTTCACGTATCACTCTGTGCTTCCCAAACCTGGATAAATGATCCAAAATTGGACAAAAGTTGGATTGTTTTGGTTAATTATCCAAACCCAGTCACAACCTGGACATTTAAGGGAGGACTTTCTGATCAGCGGTTTGGGATAATGAAGGAAACTTCATTTCGGAAAACTTGATCTAAGGCAGAAAGTGGCGTGCTCGGTTTTAGCTTAGAGCAAGGGTCTCCAAACTTGGCTTCAAGCCACATGAAGACACCTTGGTGTGAGCAAAGGCTTCATGGCTTCAACACAAATCTACCTCTCTTAGTAAGCCTTAGTAAGGCCACACCTAGAATCCTGCACCCAGTTTTGGTCACAACGCTATAAAAAAGATGTGGAGACTCTGGAAAGAGTGCAGAGAAGAGCAACCAGGATGATGAGGGGACTGGAGGCTCAAACAGATGATGAACGGTTGCAGGAACTGGGCCTGCCTAGTCTAGGGAAGAGAAGGACCAGGGGAGACAGGAGAGCATCTTCTGATATTTGAAGGGCTGCTACAGAGAGGAAGAAGGCGGTCAAGCTATTCTCCAAAAGCCCCAGAAGGTCCAGAGAAGGAATAATGGATGGAAACTGACCAAGGAGAGATTCAACCTGGAAATAAGGAGGAATTTCCTGACAGGGAGAACCATCAACCCATGGAAGAGGAGTTGCCTTCAGAAGTTGTGGGACCTTCATCACTGGAAGCTTTCAAGAAGAGAGGGGACTGCCATCCCTTAGAAACAGTGTAAGGTCTCCTGCTTGGGTGGGGGTTGGACTAGATGACCTTCAAGGTCCCTTCCGACTCTGTTCATCTGAATCTATCTAAGATTATCAAAGGCTTGGAGACTAAAACATATGAAGAACGGTTGCAGGAACTGGGCCTGGCTAGTCTAGGGAAGAGAAGGACCAGGGGAGGCAGGAGAGCATCTTCCAATATTTGAGGGGCTGCCACAGAGGGGAGGAAGGGGGTCAGGCTGTTCTCCAAAACACGTGAAGGCCAGAGAAGGAAGAATGGATGGAAACTGACCAAGGAGAGATTTAACCTGAAAATAAGGACAGGGAGAACGATCAGCCCATGGAGCAGAAGTTGCCTTCAGAAGTTGTGGGAGCTTCATCCCTGGAGACCCTCAAGAAGAGACTGGACTGCCCTCCGTCAGAAATGGTGGAGGGTCTCCTGCTTGGGCGGAGGTGTTGGATTAGATGACCTCCAAGTTCCCTTCCAACTGTGGAACTCTGTCTCTGACTTACCTTCAGCAGTCGGTCCAGGGACCCACCATGATCCGAGGAAGAAGCCCGTGGCAAGTGCTCGATTCCCCCCCGATGCCTCTGGCTTTCTCTTCCATGCGCCTGTCACCCACCGCGGCCGCCGCAAGCAGCACGCAGCATCGGCCGAAAATGCTGAGGCGACGCAACTTTTATAGAGCCCCGGGCGCAGCACATTGCCTACCAGGTGACAAGGCTGACAATGGGGCAGAAGCATCTCGTACCCACCGGTTGCCAAGCATCGACTCTCTCCGGCCGGCGTTTTTGCTGATGCAGGAGGCCCAGTAAATGGAACGGTGGCCGGGATCAATGGAGCCAGCAAATCCTCTGATCCCTCAGAGAGATGACGGATCGCATTGTTCTGGGATGGCAGGTCCCATCTCTCAGCTGAGGGCTGCCGTTCCTCCCAGCCCCCCACCTCCCACGGCCCTAAAATCCAGCCCTGGAAATGCATGTCATCCTCGACTTACAACACTTCCTGGAGTGACCATTCAAAGTTACAACGGCAACCGAGGAGCGTTTTCCGCAGTTGCGACCTTTTGCAGTCACGTGAGAAAATGTTAGGTGTTTATAGATGAACAGAATTGGAAGGGGCCTTGGAGGTCATCTAGTTCACCACCACCACCCCAAGCAGGAGACCCAACACCATTTCTGACAGAGGGCAGTCCAGACTCTTCTTGAGAGCCTCCAGGGATGAAGCTCCCAACAACTTCTGAAGGCAACTTCTGCTCCATGGGTTGATGGTTCTCCCTGTCCTTATTTCCAGGTTGAATCTCTCCTTGGTCAGTTTCCATCCATTCTTCCTTCTCTGGACCTTCAGGGGCTTTGGAGAACAGCTTGACCCCCTTCCTCCTCTCTGGGGCAGCCCCTCAACTATTGGAAGATGCTCTCCTGTCTCCCCTGGTCCTTCTCTTCTCTAGATTAGCCAGGCCCAGTTCCTGCAATCCTCCATCCTCTGTTTGAGCCTCCAGTCCCCTCATCAACCTGGTTGCTCTTCTCTGCACTCTTTCCAGGGTCTCAACCTCTTTTTTATGGAGTGGGGACCAAAACTGGATGCAGGACTCCAGGTGTGGCCTTACTAAGGCTTTACAGAGGGGCATTTGTACTTTTCTTGATTGTATCCCTCTGTTAATGCAACTTAGGATTGCATCGGCTTTTTTGGCTGCTGCTGCACACGGCTGGCTCCTATTTTGCTGATTGTCCACTAAGATTCCAAGATCCATCTCTCAGTCACTGCTATTAAGCCTAGTTTCACCCAGTCTGTATATGTGCATTTTTGGTTTTTTCTTGCCAAAGTTTGGCAACTGGTTCATACTTATGACGGTCACTGTGTCCCAAGCTCACCTGATCCCCTTTTGCAACCTTCTAAGCCAAAGTGGTGCCCAAAGGGCTACAGAAGCTGTATGGGGTTGGCAAAAATGGCTAAATTGACTATTTTGATTAAAGAAAAGAATAGAATTGCTTTTCTTTAGGAAGGAAAGGGAAGCAACGAAGGAAGGAAGGAAGGAAGGAAGGGAGGGAGGGAGGGAGGGAGGGAGGAAGGAAGGAAGGAAAGGAAAGGAAAGGAAGGAAGAAGGGAACGGGAAGGAAGGAAGGAAGGAAGGAAGGAAGGAAGGAAGGAAGGAAGGAAGGAAGAAGGGAAAGGGAAGGAAAGGAAAGGAAGAAGGGAAAGGGAAAGAAAGAAAAAGGGAAAGGGAACGAAGGAAGAAGGGAAAGGGAAGGAAAGGAAGAAGGGAAAGGGAAAGAAAGAAAAAGGGAAAGGGAAGGCAGGAAGGGAAGGAAGGAAGGGAAGGAAGTTAAGGAAGAAAAATAGCAATAGTACTTAGACTTATATACCGCTTCACAGTGCTTTACAGCCCTCTTTAAGTGGTTTATAGAGTCAGTCTCTTGCCCCCAATAATCTGGGTCCTCATTTTACCCACCTTGGAAGGACGGAAGACTGAGTCAACCTTGAGCTGGTTGGGATCGAACTCCTAACTGGGGAAGAGTTTGCTTGCAATTCTGTATTTTAACCACAGGGAGGGAGGAGGGAAAAGGAAGGAAGGAAAGGAAAGAAAATAGCAATAGTGCTTAGACTTATATACCGTTTTACGGTGCTTTTACAACCTTCTCTAAGTGGTTTACAGAGTCCGCCTCTTGCCCCCAACAATCTGAGTCCTCATTTTACGGACCTGGGAAGGACGGAAGGCTGAGTCAACCTTCAGCTGGTCAGGATCGAACTGCTGGCAGTGGGCAGTGAGTAAGCCCGCCGTATGCATTCTAACCACTGCACAGCTCTAGTAAAACAGTTGTTAAGTGGATCTGGCTTCCCCATTGGCTTTTCTCATCAAAGGGAACCACCTGATCCAAACTCTCATGAATATGAGCCAGTTGCCAAACATCTGGATTCTGATCCTGGGACCGTGGGGATGCTGCAATGGTCGTAGGACACTTTTCCCAGTGCCGTTGTAACTCTAAAGGGTCACTAAATGAACTGTTTGTAAGTCGAGGACTACCAGTATTTAGTGATGACGTTCATACACATATAAATTTCATAAATAAATATCTCCCTCTTTTCCTCTCTCTATAAAATCATCTCCCAGAGCAGCCCAGGGAGAATCCAATGCAGCCTTGGATGGGTCCTGACGTTGATGGATCTTTCATCTGAGGAAGGAAGATCTCTTTCTTTCTATTCCCCACCCCCCCACCCCCCACCCCCCAGGACAAACCAGCACAGGACTCATGGCAAAAACACTCATCATTGTTATTTTAACCCAACTTGGAATCCTGCTGGAATGGCTTCCTCAGCAGCTGGAGATCAGCTGGGGCTGTTTTTACATGTTATCCGCAGGGCCATGTCCCTCCCGGATGGAAATTAAATAACACATGGGGTATTCAAGTAAGCACTGAGAAGGGAGGAAAGGAAAGGAGGGAGGAATTAAGGAAGGAGAGGAAGGAAGGGAGGGAGGGAAGGAGGAAAGGAAGGGAGGGAGAAAGGGAGGAGGAATTAAGGAAGGAGCATAAGGAAGGGAGGGAGGGAGGAATTAAGGAGAAGAAGGAAGGAGAAAAAAGAAAGGAAGGGAGGAAGGAAAGAAGAGAGGAAGGAGGAATTAAGGAAGGAGAGGAAGGAAGGAAGGGAGGAATTAAGGAGGAGAAGGAAGGAGAAGAAAGAAAGGAAGGAGAGGAAGGAAGGGAGGAAAGGAAGGGAGGGAGAAAGGGAGGAAAGGAGGAATTAAGGAAGGAGCATAAGGAAGGGAGGGAGGGAGGAATTAAGGAAAGAAAAGAAGGAAGGAGAAGAAAGAAAGGGAGGGAGGAAGGAAAGAAGAGAGGAAGGAGGGAGGAATTAAGGAAGGAGAGGAAGGAAGGGAGGGAGGGAGGAATTAAGGAGAAGAAGGAAGGAGAAGAAAGAAAGGAAGGGAGGAAGGAAGGAAGGAAGGAAAGAAGAGAGGAAGGAGGGAGGAATTAGAGTCCCCTTCGGGGAAAAGGGTGGCATATAAATGCAATAAAATTCAATTAAGGAAGGAGAGGAAAGAAGGAAGGGAGGGAGGAGGGAGAAATTAAGGAAGGAAGGAAGATGTCAGGCTTGGAAGCCATACTTTACTGTGAGCCTCAAGCCTGCCACATATTCTACTGTGGGGAACTGGGAGGGGGGCTTGTATGGGGCATGAGATCTGTGTAGTCATAACAACATTCTTTCTCAGAAAGTCAAGGTCATTTTGCCTTGGCACTTGGAGAGGACTTGCTGGGAGGAATCTTCCTGTGGGACAGTGACTGATTGGGTCACGTTATGGACATGTGGGTGCTGGGACAGGGTCTTGAACTTTCAACTGGGTGGGGAAAACCTGGAAGCTGTCAGATTCAGGTTTCCCCAGATGTGCCAACATGGTTCTTCTCATAAATTGGAACTTCGATGAATTTCTAGCCTCGGATTGTTAATTGTTTGAGGATGCTATTTGGAACCCTGACATTAGGAAGGAAGGAAGGAAGGAAGGAAGGAGGGAGGGAGGGAGGGAGGGAGGAAGGAAGGAAGGAAGGAAGGAAGGAAGGAGGGAGGGAGGGAGGGAGGGAGGGAGGGAGGGAGGGAGGGAGGGAGGGAGGGAGGGAGGGAGGAAGGAAGGAAGGAAGGAAGGAAGGAAGGAAGGAAGGAAGGAAGGAAGGAAGGAAGGAAGGACCGGCCTCCCCTGGCATTCTCGTGTTATTACACAAAAATAAAGAACAATAAACAAGTCAAACAATTTATTCAAGTGTTGCTAATCGTGGAATTCTGCATCAGAAAAATAGAACACTTTGCCTTTGGCGAACAATGTGCCAACCCCCCAATGTTGAAGGAGCCGGTCAGCCGCCACCTGGAAGATCCAGAGCAGAAAAAGAAGATTTCTGAGGGGAACCTTCCCCAGGCTCAGCCCCTTCCCAGCCTCCAGGTTCAGTCCTCCAAGTTGCGGAAGGCGTTCTGCATCTCCTCATTCAGCTGAGCGTAGCTGGCCTTGATCTTGGCCTCACCATCCTTTCCGGGATCCTGTACAGAACACAGAAGAATAGACTTGGAAGGGGTCTTGGGGAGGTCTTCCAGTCCAACCACCAAGCAGGAGACTCTCTAGAGCATTCGCTGGCTGGGGAATTCTGGGAGTTGAAGTCCAGACATCTTCAAGGGGCCAAGGTTAGAAACACTGATCTAGAGCCTAGGTCATCTCGGTCAAACGGCTATCCAGCCTCTTTTGAAAACCTCCAGTGATGGAGCAGTCACAACTCCAGGGACTCTATCTATCATCTATCCCTTTACTTCCTCCCCCCTCTCATCTATCTATCTGTCTGTCTGTCTGTCTGTCTGCCTGCCTGCCTGCCTGCCTGTCTGCCTGCCTGCCCGCCCGCCCGCCCGCCCGTCCGCTCGTCCGTCCGTCCGTCCGTCCGTCCGTCCATCTATCTATGCACTCATCAAGTATATATGCCCCTCATCTTGTGGTTCAATTAGCTTAGCTAATTATATTAGCTCCATTAGATTAGTGTTCTAGAAGTCATAGAACGTAGAATCAGAAGGCTGGAAGGGACCTTGGAGGTCCTCTAGTAGTCCACTCCCTCACTCAAGCAGGAGACCATTTACCATTTCAGAGAAATGATTGTCCAGTCTCTTCTTCAAAACCTCCAGCGCCAAAACTCTGGGAAAAAGGTTGATACCTATCTATCTATCTATCTATCTATCTATCTATCTATCTATCTATCTATCTATCTATCTATCGTCTATATGTCTGTCCATCCATCCATCCATAATCATCCATCTACCTACCTACCTACCTACCTACCTACCTACCTACCTACCATCTATCTATCTATCTATCTATCTATCTATCTATCTATCTATCTATCTATCTATCTGTCCGTCCATCCATCCATCCATCATCTATCTATCTATCTATCTATCTATCTATCTATCTATCTATCTATCTATCTATCTATCTATCTACCTACCTACCTACCTACCTACCTACCTACCTATCTATCTATCCTTGGAGGTCTTCTGGTCCATCCTGCTGACCCCCTACCATTCCAGACCAATGGCTGTCTAATCTCTTCCTGGAAGCCTCCAGTGACGGAGCCTCTACCACTTCTGGAGGTGAGCCTCTTGGTTTGGAAATTAAAAAAAGGTCTTTTTAGGGTGTTATTGAAATATCCCCGTAATTAATTCCTTCCTTAGTTCAAGGAAGGAACTTCCTCTCACCTGGAACTTCATGGAGCTGAGCTTGTACATGATGTCGCCCAGGTTCTCCCGGATGATGGCCCAGGTGATCTTGTGGTCAGACTGGGCGGTCGACTCCACAGCGTGGCGGGCCAGCTCATAAAAAGTGATCATGTTCTGCAGCATGCCCACCGTCTTGTAGAAAGGGCAGAACCTGAAGCAGCAAAGAGCCAACAGATCCTGGCTCACTCAGCCCACCCGATCCTCCCTGGGAGATCCCCCCACGGACCTCCAGCTCTCCAGGGAGGCCTGGGGAGGGGGGAATCAGATTTTTCTCTTGTACTGTTTCCCCTCAGAAAAGAGAAGGCTGAGAAAAACTCCAAGGGGGAGGGGGAGTGGGCAGACCCCCCCCCAATGGGTCGAAGATTATCTAAACACAACGAAGACAGAAATTAAATATGTTCTGGAATGTTCTTTCATTCCATTTCCAGAGGCCTTTCAGGAACAGACTATGGACCCAAACCCTTCTTTCTAGGATCAAGAGGTTTCTTCCCAAAAAATCGGCCGGTTAAATCACCTTTAAATCACCTGGTTATCACCTTTAAAGCCCTATCTGGCTTTGGGCCAGGTTATTTGAAAGAGGGCCTCTCCCCTATTACACCTACCCCCCCCCCCCACAGGACACGAAGTCAGGTCACATTACGGGTCCCCTTCGATCGGGGATGTCCTTCTGGTGAGACCACCAAAAAGGGCCTTCTCGGTGATGGCCCCTTCTCTGTGGAACATCATTACTCTGGAGGTGGCTGGCCACACCCTCTTGCTTTACTGAAGGGCCCTAAATATGGCGTTTGGTCAGTGGTTTCCCGGGGACCCCGAATGGGAACAGAGCAGCCATATGCATTTGTTTCCTAAATACACACAGGTCAGAGGTGGGTTTGGCCCGGTTCAGCCTAAACGGTAGTGATAATGTTGCCTGGGTCGCAGAACCGGCAGCAACCCAGGCTGGCCACGCCCCTAAACCGGTTCCCTGGTCTCCGTTGGCGTTGCTGGCATCTTGTTTATTACCTTTTAATGGTCTTCACGGTTACGCACAACCATTTTCAGTGAACTGTGCATGCGCAAGCAATGCGCCTACAAGTGAACAGGTACCGGTTCATGTAGGAAGCCACCCTGATACAGGTAGTCCTCAACTTACAATGGCAGTTCGTTTAGTGACCTTTCCAAGTTATAACAACCCTGAAAAGGGGGGATTATTATGACCATTTTCACACTTATGACGGTTGCAGCATCCCCGGGGTCACGGGATCAAAATTTGGAGACTTGGCAACTGGCTCCTATTTATGATGGTCACAGCTTCCCAGGGTCACGTGATCCCCTTTTGGCGACCTTCCGACAAGCAAAGTCAGTGGGGAAGCCGGATTCACTTAACAACTGTGTTACTCCCTTAACAACTGTGGTGATTCACTTAACAACTGTGGCGAGAAAGGTTGCAAAACGGGGCGTAATTCAGTTAACAAATCTCTGACAGCAACAGAAATTTGCTCGTAAGTTGAAGACTACCTATGCTAACAATGGCACACAGCCGCACGTTTTGTGGCTGGCTGCAGGGGGCAGCCCTGGGGCTGCATTGGAAGTCAAAGAGGGCCCTGGGGAGTTCACGGGGGTCCTTGAGGAGACCTGCCCTGGGGTGAGGGGTGGCCTGGGAGGTGGTGGGGAGAAGCCCCGCATTACCTGTCGTAGGAAGAGTAGCCGTTTTGCTGCAAAAAGTCATCTTTGATCAGCTTGGCTACCTCCAGGGTGATCTTGTCGCTTTCAGCAAGAGATGCCTGCACAACACAAAATGGAAGAGAAGGTGTGTATGTGTGTGTGTGTGTAAAAAGCAGCAGAAGAAAGTAATGCACAAGGGAAGGCGATAAATTTGGGCTCCCTGCTCTGCCTCAAGAAGGTTCACCTTTAGAAAAGAAGATTTGTAACTCAGGATTAAAGTGTGGGGGGTCCTTGGTGCTCTCTGAGCTTGGTGGTTTTCTTGCAGGCATTTCATGACCCAACTAGGGAACATCCTCAGTGCTGGAAGGGGAAGGGGGCTTATAGAGAGGAGCAGGGAGGGGGAAAGGGAGGGGGAGGAGGAGGAGGAGGAGGAGGAGGAGGAGGAGGAAAGGGCTGTGGGGTTCCTGGTGCTCTCTAAGCTTGGTGGTTTCCTTGCAGATGTTTTATTACCAACTAGGTAAAGTCATCAATGATAGACGGATGGAGCGGGGAGGAGGAGGAGGAGGAGGAGGAGGAGGAGGAGGAGGAGGAGGAGGAGGAGGAGGAGGAGGAGGAGGAGGAGGAGGAGGAGGAAAGGGCTGTGGGGTTCCTGGTGCTCTCTAAGCTTGGTGGTTTCCTTGCAGATGTTTTATTACCAACTAGGTAAAGTCATCAATGATAGACGGATGGAGCGGGGAGGAGGAGGAGGAGGAGGAGGAGGAGGAGGAGGAGGAGGAGGAGGAGGAGGAGGAGGAGGAGGAGGAGGAGGAGGAGGAGGAGGAGGAGGAGGAGGAGGAGGAGGAGGAGGAGGAGGAGGAGGAGGAGGAAGAAAAGGGCTATGGGTCCTGTGTGCTCTCAGAGCTTGGCAATTTTCTTGCGGACCTTTCATGCCCCAACTAGGAACAACATCAGTGTTGGTGGTGGGATGGGGTTTTCTCCTTGGAGGTTCCTGGACCCCAGTAGTGTTTTGTGTTTCTTTCTCTCCAGCTTAAGTAGGGGGTGGACTAGAAGGCCTCTAAGGCCCCTTCCAACGCTGTGCTTCTGACCACCTACCTTCCCCACCAGCTGGACGATCTCGGCCAGGTCCTCCTCCTCCTGCAGGATCTCCTTGGCCTTGGTCCTCAGGGAGATGAACTCCGGGTAGAGCCTCTCGTAGTGCTCGTCCAGCGCCCGGGTGTACTTGCTGTAGCTGATCAGCCAGTTGACGGAGGGGAAGTGCTTCCGCTGCGCCAGCTTCTTGTCCAGGCCCCAGAAGACCTGGAAGGGGGGGGCAGGAAGGGTAGTCTCTCACGCGGGATAATTTTCTTCTCTATTTATGATTTCATTTGATTATTTTGATTCATTATTTTATTCATTATTTTATTTTATTCACTATTTTATTTTATTTTATTCATTATTTTATTTTATTCATTATTTTATTTTATTCATTATTTTATTTTATTCATCATTTTGTTTTATTCATTATTTTATTCATTATTTTATTTTATTCATTATTTTATTTTATTCATTATTTTATTCATTATTTTATTTTATTTTATTCATTATTTTATTTTATTCATTATTTTATTTTATTCATCATTTTGTTTTATTCATTATTTCATTTTATTTATTATTTCATTTTATTTATTATTTCATTTTATTTATTATTTCATTTTATTTTATTATTTCATTATTTCATTTTATTCATTATTTTATTTTATTTATTATTTCATTTTATTTATTATTTTATTTTATTTATTATTTTATTTATTTCATTTCATTTCATTTATGATTCATTTCATTTTATTTATTATTTCATTTCATTTTATTTATTATTTCATTTTATTTATTATTTTATTTTTTATTATTTTATTTTTGTTTTGTTTTATATTATTTTGTTTTATTTTATTATATTACTTTATTTACTTTATTTAATATTTATTTTATTATTTATTTATTTATTATTATTTTATTTATTTTTATTTATTATTTTATTTATTATTATTTTATTTATTTTATCTTATTATTTATTTTTGAAACTTTAGATAGGAGCCCAGGTGATTAAAGTGCAAGATTGTAGGCTGACTCTGCCAACTGACAGCAGTTCGATCCTGACTGGCTCCAGGTTGACTCAGCCTTCCGTCCTTCCGAGGTGGGTCAAATGAGGACCCAGATTTTGGAGGGCCAGAGGCTGACTCTGTAAACCGCCCAGAGAGGGCAATAAAGCTTTATGAAGAGGACAACCATCAAACCAGCCACTTGATGGGCTCTGTATCCTCCTGGCTCCCAGGGCTGCTGGCAGAACCCTGTTTTTAGGGCCTTTCAAAAGAGCATCAAGATATGAGCCCAGTCTTCTCTTCGCAGGGATGATGTTCCAGAAGGAGGGAGCCACCACAGAGAAGGCCCTTCTTCTAGATCCCACCAGGAGGGCCCCCTAAAGAGAGGGGACCCATAACATCCCCTGCCTCCCCACTGGGAAAAATGGTCTTTCAAATAACCTGACCTTAAGCCACGGAGGGCGTTGAAGGTGACAACCAGACCCGGAAGCAAACCGGTTGCCAGTGCAGCTCCCGCAAGAGAGGTGACACATGTGCAAATGTAGGCTTGTGCAAAAACGTTGGTGGCCACATTTGAAGCGAGTAGAGCTTTCGGATACTTTCCAAGAGCTTGCCGTGAAATGCGCATTGCGCTAGTCAAGAGGGGAGGTGAGAGGGCGTGGGTTTGTTCGCCGTGGGATCGTTGGTCCAGGAAAGGGTTGGATGTTCCGGGGCCACTAAGAACGTGGAAGCAGTAAAGCCTGACTCACCTGGACAATCCCCAGGGTCGCGGAGGTGACCGGATCTGAGAAATCCCGCCAGGAGGGGACACCCTACAAGAAACAGGGACGGGGAAAGTTGGTCAAAGAAACCCCAAATATCTTATGATTTCTCCTCTGCGAATGGCTGAGGTTTGTTTACAAGCTTTCTCATCAGCGGCATTCAAGCTCTTGATGAGACCTGTGAGGCGAGAGCGATATCCGTGGGAAAGTTGCAGGTAAATAGGCCTAGGAGTGAGCTTGCAGGCCTCACTCAACCAAAGTTTAAACCAAGGTAATTGCAAAAATGTACCAGATATATTTCTAATGTGCTGCATTTTCTGCAACGTTTGTACTGGAAATGGATCTATTTAGAGCAGGAAGAATGAGATGGTGGGAAATGAGGAAGCGAAAGTAACAAATAGCTGAGAGTTTCAAATGTACACGGGGGTTTGCAGAGAGTGACGGACAGTAAGAAGGAAGTGAAACAATGGAATGCCTAGGCCAGTAAAAGATGAGAATGGGGTCCTTTGTCAGATAGGAACCCTTGTAGGACTTGCTCTCTGTCATTGGAACCCATTGCAATGGATCTAACATGTAGGTTTTCTTATGCAATTGCATTGCTATGTTGGCTATTCATGTTCCAACTTGCTCATGAAAGAATAAATCTCTGAGCTTAAAGTAAGATTTGTTGCTTGTGAGAGAAGGAGAGAAGAAAGGAGGGAAGGAAGGAGGGAATGAAGGAGAGAAGAAAGGAGGGAAGGAAGGAGGGAAGGAAGGAGGAAAGGAAGGAGGAAAGGAAGGAGAGAAGGAGAGAAGAAAGAAGGGAAGGAAGGGGAAGGAAGGAGGGAAGGAAGGAGGGAAGGAAGGAGAGAAGGAGAGAAGAAAGGAGGGAAGGAAGGGGAAGGAAGGAGGGAAGGAAGGAGGGAAGGAAGGAGGGAAGGAGAGAAGGAGAGAAGAAAGGAGGGAAGGAAGGGGGAAGGAAGGAGGGAAGGAAGGAGGAAAGGAAGGAGAGAAGGAGAGAAGAAAAGAGGGAAGGAAGGGGGAAGGAAGGAGGGAAGGAGAGAAGAAAGGAGGGAAGGAAGGAGGGAAGGAAGGAGGGAAGGAAGGAGAGAAGGAAGGAGGGAAGGAAGGAGGGAAGGAAGGAGGAAAGGAAGGAGAGAAGGAGAGAAGAAAGGAGGGAAGGAAGGAAGGAGAGAAGAAAGGAGGGAAGGAAGGAGGAAAGGAAGAGAGAAGGAGAAGAAAGGAGGGAAGGAAGGAGAGAAGAAAGGAGGGAAGGAAGGAGGGAAAGGAAGAGGAGAAGAAGGAAGGGAAGGAAGAGGAAAGGAGAGAAGGAAAGGAGGGAAGGAAGGAGGAAAGGAAGGAGGGAAGGAAGGAGGAAAGGAGAGAAGAAAGGAGGGAAGGAAGGAAGAAGTAGGATTGTTGTAAAATAAGATGGGTGTATGAGATGCGTAAGAAAGCAATCTCAATTATATCTCGTCAATTGTAGGGGAGAAAAATTGTTATAAATACATATTATTAACAACAGTTATGAGATTATATAATTGTGAATGTATATATGAGAAATAAAAAATTTATTTAAAAAAAAAGATTTGTTGTTCTGGTTTCCCTTTGCTTTTTATCGGCATAATTTTTATGACAGAACGTTGGTAGATTTCCCCCAGCCTGTGATGGACTTGCAAAATAAAGAGATCCACTGCTAAAAGATCTCTAATTGGCAAGAGATCTTTCTTATGCTTACGGACTGTGCCGAAATGGACAAATGAACCAAAGAAATCCAGGGAAAAGAAGAAACAGAATATTATCAGATATGGAATAAATGGATAGGACAGTGTTTCTCAACCTTGGCAACTTGAAGATGTCAGGACTTCAACTCCCAGAATTCCCCAGCCAGCATTCGCTGGCTGGGGAATTCTGGGAGTTGAAGTCCAGACATCTTCAAGTTGCCAAGGTTGAGAAACACTGGTATAGGAGGATGGAGGAAAAAAACAACACACACACACACACACACACACACACACTCACGAGAGATTAAATTAGCCAATATAGCAGATACTAGTAGATGAATAAAATAAAGAGGGTTAAAAAGGGTGACATGAAAAATGAAATATATTAGAAAGGGAAATCTCATAAGGAGAAATGTACCGATTTGTAATTGCTATCAGAAAGCACAGGAAGTTCCTGCTCGTACTGTATTGTGTAAATGTAGTGTACGTCTAAGTTTTGTGTGTGTGTGTTTTGTATGTTTGTAAATAAATAGTGTATATAAAAAATAAAAATAAATCTTTCTTATAAAGGGTGGTGTCGAGGGGGTTTCTGCACAGCCTCCCTCCAGCCAAGAAACAAGGAATCTGGCAACTTACGCTCCAACGATGCTGACGCTCCCCTCTCGCTCCGGACTGCCCAGGCACTTGACACGGCCGGCCCGTTCGTAGAAGGACGCCAAGCGGGCGCCCAGGTAGGCCGGGTACCCACTGTCTGCAAAGGGAAAAGAGAGTTTCCGTCTCTGTGGCTTGGAAAAAGTTGGTGAAAGTTGAGAAGGGAACGAAGACGCAGGAAGATCCGTTTCTTCTGAATGTGGCTCTTAACAACTTTAAGGAGGGCAGACTTCGACTCCCAGAATCCCCCACTGCATCTTGGAAAGTTAGATCAATGCTTCTCGACCTCAGCATCTTTAAGATATGTGGACTTCAACTCTCTGTCAACCGTCCGACTAGTGAACGCAAAATAAGGAAACACTCTCGGGAACTTTGAATTTCCGAAAGTAAAACTTTATTGGATACACCATTTTGGTACCGAAGAATCAAAACCAGCTCTGTTTTTGACTGCCCAAATGCTTTCTTAGTTAAGGATTAGGATTTAGGATTTATTGCATTTATATGCCGCCCTATTCCCGGAGGGACTCAGGGTGGCTCATAAATCAAGGGAGGGAATACAAACAGGGGGAAAAACAACAAACAAGCGACTACAAAAGAATTTAAAAACAATCAACAACCACACAGTTCGAGTGGGGACGGGAACTCGTCAGCCCCAGGCCTGTCGGAACAGCCAGGTTTTAAGGGCTTTGTGGAAGGCCTGAAGGGTGGTGAGGGTCCAAATCTCCACGGGGAGTTCGTTCCAGAGGGCCAGAGCAGCCACAGAGAAGGCCCTCCTCCGGGTGGTAGCCAATTGGCATTGGCCGGTAGATGGGATTCGGAGGAGGCCTACTCTGTGGGATCTAATAGGTCTGGTGGAGGTAATTGGCAGCAGGCGGTCTCTCAAGTACCCAGGTCCAATACCATGAAGGGCTTTATAAGTGACGACTAGCACCTTGAAGCGTATCCGGAGACCAATAGGCAGCCAGTGCAGCTCGCGGAGGATAGGTGTAACGTGGGTGTACCCGGGTGCACCCACAATCGCTCGCGCGGCTGCATTCTGGACAAACTGAAGTCTCCGAATGCTCTTCAGGGCCTTCCCCTTTTCCCATCCCTGAGTGCTCACATTGTCCAATTATGAGACATCTTTTTGTTATGGGAACAGTGTGTCTCTTTCTCAAGCACCTGCAGCGGTGACCTTGATAGTTGCACAGGTTCTCACGGTCCATGCACACATTTTCAGCCTTCTATTTCCCCTTTCCCTCCCCCAAGTTCATTGGCAAATTGAAAAGCGTTTAGGATGAAAGAGGCAAAGCGGTTCAACCTCCAGGTACACAGGTGGTATTCAGCAGGTTCTGACCAGTTCTGACCAGTAGCAGAAATTTTGAGTAGTTCGGAGAACTGGTAAATACTACCTCTGACTGGGCCCACCCCCATCTATTCTCTGCCTCCCCGAGTCTCAGCTGATCAGAAGGGAATGAGGATTCCACATTAACCTTCCCTTGGAGTGGGGAGGAAATGGAGATTTTACACTATCCTTCCCTTGCCATGCCCACCCTGCCATGCCCATCAAGCCACACCACAGAACCGGTAGTGAATCCCACCACTGTCCCAGTATTCCCTCTGGGGAAGGCCAGGAATTGGGCTTATCTAGTCCAGGAGCCTCCAAACTTGGCAACTTTAAGGCTTATGGACTTCATGGGGAATGAAAGTTGTCAGGTTGGAGAACCCTGGTCTAGCTTATTGAAAAGAAGGATTAGGAGTGATATGATAGCAGCCTTCCAGTATTTGAGGGGCTGCCACAAAGAAGAGGGAGTCAAACTATTCTCCAAAGCACAAGAAGGCAGGACGAGAAGCAATGGATGGACATCAAGAAGAGAAGCCACCTGGAACTAAGGAGAAGCTTTCCGACAATGAGAACAATTAATCCGTGGAATGGCTTCCCTCCAGAAGTTGTGGGTGCTCCAACACTGGAGGTTTTCAACAAGAGAACTGACAACCATTTGTCTGTGATGGTAGAGGGTCTCCTATTTGAGCACGGGTTTGGACTAGATGACCTCCAGGGTCCCTTCCAGCTTTGTTATTTTGTCCACATGTCTTCCAAATAGGCATGGCCGAGAAACACTGGTTAGGGTTAGTCAAAGAAGTGTATGAAAAATCCAACCTGCAGGCATTTCAGCCAAACGACCAGAGATCTCGCGAAGGGCTTCCGCCCAGCGGGAGGTGGAATCAGCCATCATGCTAACATGGTATCCCATGTCCCGGAAATATTCCGAGAGGGTGATTCCTGGGAAAGGAAAAAGGATGGGAAAGGATTACAGGAAGGTTTCAAAACAAATTAAAGAGGCTTTGGTAGCAATTATAGCAATTGTTAGACTTATATACCGCTTCATAGGGCTTTCAGCCCTCTCTAAGCGGTTTACAGAGTCAGCATATTGCCCCCAACAACAATCCGGCTCCTCATTTTACCCACCTCGGAGGGATGGAAGGCTGAGTCAACCTTGAGCCTGGTGGGATTTGAACAGCCGAACTGCTGAACTGCAGTCAGCTGAAGTAGCCTGCAGTGCTGCATTTAACCACTGCGCCACCTTGGCTCACCTTGTTAGTCCTTTCCTATCTTTGGATGCTGCTGTCAGATCCCTAAACGGGATACTGCCACTCAATTGGGAGGAGGGGGGGCCTTGGAGTCAATTTATTGGCAGTGCCCGTGACAACTGATGTTTTACAACTGGTTTCCTGGTGCCGAAAGGCTTGAGACCCCATCACCTTTTGGGGAATGTTTATGATGGCCGTGTGGGGTATTTTACTTTAATGTCTAACGGAAGGTAGCCATGGGAATGTATGTTTATTCGACTCTCAGGACAGTTGATAAAGGAAACACACTTGTGTATTAGCTAGAATCTGCATTCTAACAAAGAGGAGGGGTCACTATCACTTTAATTCTACTTGCATTGCCTAAAGGGATTCAGACGTTGCTTTGCCTCTAACGGCTTCCATTCTTCTTAATTAAAGGTTCCTATGAAATAGGAAGTGTGGAGTGGGGAAATGGGGGATGGCATGAGACAGCCCCTCACCCGTGTAAATTGAGGCTTCCCGAGCAGCCACAGGCATGTTGGAGGTATTGGCCACCAGCGAGGTCCTCTTCATGATGGTCTCCGTCTTCCCGTCTACTTCCATGGTGAGCTAGGAGGATGAGAGAAGAACACTGGGAAATGGAGGAGAGATTGGGGGTGGGTGGGGTGGAAGTGAAGGGAGGCCAGGCCAAAGAAAGCCTTGAGGAGTACCATGGCTTACAGCGGTCATTTTCATCTTTAAACAGGTGGACTTCAACTCCCAGAATTCCCCTGCCAGCATGCTCTGCAACTCTGGGAGGTTGAAGGGAACTCTGGGAGCTGAAGTCCACCCATTTAAAGATGCAGAGGTTGCGAAACACTGAGCTAGCTGTCCAAAATTGAAAGGGGATATTCTGGGAGTTGAGCTCCATCTCTCCTGGCTGAGGAATTCTGGGAGTTGAAGTCCACCCATATTCAAATGACTACAATTTGAGAAACACTGCTATCTAATGTGCTTATATAAAACCTTATACGCTACCCCTAAACCCCTAAACCCTAGAACGGTCACAAATAAAAATTGGGATCGGTACATTCTGATCTCCACATGCTTTGCATTTCTTTCTTAAAGACAAAAATAATTATAACAGAATAACAGCATTGGAAGGGACCTCGGAGATCTTCTTTCTTTCCCCTCTCTGTAAACCACCCGGAGTCCTCCCGGATTGGGCGGTCTATAAATAAAATTAAACTGGAAACTTCTAGTCCAATCCCCCTGCTCTGGCAGAAAACCCTATACCTGTGATGGCGCACCCTATACGCATGTGCCATAGGTGGCACGGAGATCCCTCTCTGTGCTAGCTGGTCTTCGTGGGCACCGGAGTGCCAGAAAACCACCTGAAAAATGGCCTGAAAACGGCTCAAAAAATGGCTAACAGAAAATTCCTCCTTATTTCCAGGTTGAATCTCTCCTTCCATCCATTCTTCCTTCTCTGGACCTTCAGGGGCTTTGGAGAACAGCCTGACCCCTAACTCCTCTCTGTGGCAGCCCCTCAAATATTGGAAGATGCTCTCCTGTCTCCCCTGGTCCTTCTCTTCCCTAGACTAGTCAGGCCCAGTTCCTGCAAACGTTCATAATTGTAATTGTAATTTAATAAATTTATATGCCGCCTAATCCCGTAGGACTTGAGGCGGCTTACAAATACAAGAGTAAAATAAAAAATAAAATATAGGGAAAACGAAACAGATTTAAAAGCAACACACCATACACTCAAACCTAGATGGGGGCTGGACTTCATTCATCAACTTTCAACTTTAATAGAATTTGTATGCCGCCCACTCCCTAGGGACTCTGGGCGGCTGGGTCAACAGCCCCAGGCCTGCCGGAACAGCCAGGTTTTAGGGGCTTTTCGGAAGGCCGGGAGAGTGGGAAGGGTCCGTATCTCTGCGGGTAGATCGTTCCACAGGGCCGGAGCAGCTACAGAGAAGGCCCTCCCCTGAGGGGTCGCCAGCCGGCATTGTCCGGTCGACGGCACCAGGAGGAGGCCCAGTCTGTGAGTTCTTATCGGCCGTTGGGAGGTATGTGGCAGGAGGCTACATACCCAGGTCCAAGGCCATGTAGGGCTTTAAAGGTTCATCATCTGTTTGAGCCTCCAGTCCCCTCGTCATCCTGGTTGCTCTTCTCTGCACTCTTTCCAGAGCATCAACCTCTTTTTCATAATGTGGTGACCAAAACTGGATGCAGGATTCTAGGTGTGGCCTTACTTACTAAGGCTTTAAAGGGTGGTATTAACACTTCAGGCGATCCTGATTGTATATGATTTTTTAAGTTTGCTCCACAAGAACCGATAGAAGAGCAGAACTGGGGTCCTCTGAATTCTCCCCTTTTCCTTCCATTTTGACCAAGGAAGACCTCCGCAACGAGATGCAGAAGAACAGGGGCGTCGTGCCTGGTGTCCCTGCCATCCTCACCTCGGGAAAGTCCCTGAGCACCTCCGACATCTCGTTCCCACGCTCTCCGCAGCCCACGTAGATGATGACATCACTGTTGGAGTACTTTGACAGAGACTGGGAAATGACCGTCTTCCCGCACCCGAAGGCACCTGGGATGGCCGTGGTGCCACCTTGGACACACCTGGGAGAGTAGAGCAGAAGGAGAGACACACACACACCCAATTCAGCTTTTAATGAGACCCCCAGAGGGGCTTTAGCCAACGACTGGATTCACCCGACCACTGAACCAAAAAGAACCAACCAGACCCTGGGACAAAGGAAGCCAGTTTCTCCTGCAACTGGGATTAATTGGTTCAACTGGGATCAACTCAAGTGCGAAGCGGCCCTTCCGAGACAGGAGCTGAATTTCTAAGTGCTTCCTATGCTCAGTGATGGCGAACCTTTTCGGCACCAAGTGCCAAAACCGGAACGTGCGTGGATGCACCCGAGTGCCAGATCCGGAAGCCACCACTGGTCTGGTCAGTGATTACTTGCTTAATGCATGCATCGCTTAGCGACCAAAATTCCAGTCCCAATTGTGGTTATAAATTGGGACTACCTGCATCACTTTAGAATCTCTTGCAAATTTAGCAATCGGAGTTGAAATCATCCCTCATGGAAGCCGTGTCAGGAAAAGGACCTTGAAAAGCAGGGGTCGGCAACTATGGGCCCTTAATGAGTCTGGACTTCAACTCCCAGAAGTGGCGCAGTGGTTAGGGTGCAGGACTGCAGGCCACTACAGCTGACTGTTATCTGCAGTTCAGCGGTTCTAATCTCACCGGCTCAAAGGTCGACTCAGCCTTCCATCCTTCCAAGGTGGGTGAAATGAGGACCCAGACTGTGGGGGCAAGTTGCTGACTCAATTTGCTAAAAAATTTGTAAACCGCTTAGAGAGGGCTGAAAGCCCTATGAAGCGGTATATAAGCCTAATAAATAAATAAATAATAAAAGTCCCCAGGTCGTAAAGGGGTCACAGTTGCCCACCCGTGCTGAAGGGCGATCACCAACCTTCCCTTTCTTACAAAAACGATGTCTTACGGAAAGAGCGCATCCAGAACTCTCTGGCCGGTAAGCAGTGGGTGATTGGCCGGGAGCTTCTCGGACACCGGACGGATCTGCCGGACGGGCCAGACTTGCATCATGGTCAGTTTCTCTTTGACCCCCTCGAAGTCGAGCTCCAACACCACATCCTTTGGGGAGGAAGGTCAAGGGATTAGGATTCAAATCTTGGCTCAACTCCCGAAGGAAGCTGACTTTCCTTGACTGGTTCTAGTTTTGTTCTTAGGACAGTGTTGTAGGAGGTATGTAGACTTCAACAGCCAGAATTCCTGGAGCTGAAATCCACATATTGCCAGAGTCGGAGATAGGCTTCTCCCAGGTAGATGGGCGGAATCAATCTATAGAACATAGAATCATACCATTGGAAGGCGTGACCCGTCAAAACCGCGCTCAACTAAACCGCGCTCAATTAAACCACGTCGCTGATGTCATCAACAGGGCGACAACAGCCAGCGCGGAGAAAGAAGGGCGCTTTAAATAGCGCTTTGAAAGCAAGCCGATTCAAGTTAAGGTAAGGGTTAGGTTTAGGGTTAGGTTAAGGGTTAGGGTTAGGTTTAGGGTTAGGTTTAGGGTTAGGTTAAGGGTTAGGGTTAGGTTAAGGGTTAGGTTTAGGGTTAGGGTTAGGTTTAGGGTTAGGTTTAGGGTTAGGTTAAGGGTTAGGTTTGGGGTTAGGTTTAGGGTTAGGTTAAGGGTTAGGGTTAGGGTTAGGGTTAGGTTAAGGGATAGGTTAAGGGTTAGGGTTAGGGTTAGGGTTAGGGTTAGGTTAAGGGTTAGGGTTAGGGTTAGGTTAAGGGTTAGGTTTAGGATTAGGTTTAGGGTTAGGGTTAGGGTTAGGGTTAGGGTTAGGTTTAGGGTTAGGTTAAGGGTTAGGGTTAGGGTTAGGGTTAGGGTTAGGGTTAGGGTTAGGGTTAGGGTTAGGTTAAGGGTTAGGGTTAGGTTTAGGGTTAGGTTAAGGGTTAGGTTTAGGGTTAGGTTTAGGATTAGGTTTAGGGGGGTTAGGTTTAGGTGTAGGGGTTAATTTTAGGTATAGGGTTTACAGTGTGGTTCTGTCTCCGCGCTGTTGTCGCCCTTTTGATGACATCAGTGACGCAGTTTAGTTGGGCGCGGTTCAGTCGAGAGCGGTTTTGTGGGTGAACCATTGGAAGGTCTTCTACTCCAGCCCCTTGCTCAAGCAAAACACCTTATCCCAGTGGGGGCGAACTTTTTCGCCGCCAAGGACCCAAACCAGAATGCACGCATGGATGTGTGCACCGGAGCGCTGGAAACCCCAAGGCTAGCTGGGCATGTTTGGGGTTTCCAGCACCCCGTCATGCATGAAGACCAGTTGGCTGGAGCGCATGGAAGTGCTGGAAAAAAGCCGCTGGTGACAATTTGTGTGCCCACAGAGAGGGCTTTGCGTGGCATTCTTGCCATTGGTTCGCCCTCACGGCCTCACATCATTCCAAAGAAGTGGTTGTCCAGTCTCTTAAAAACCTCCAGGGAAGAAGCGCTCGCAACTTCTGAAGGCAAGTTTTTTCCACAGGTAAATTGTTCTCACTGTCAGGAAATTTCTACTTAGTTCTAGGTTGCTTCTCTCCTTAATAAGTTTCCCTCCATTGTTCTTGGATTCCATTCCATCCATCTTTTCCTGCCCTGCTTCTCTGGGGCTTTGGAGAATAATTCTTAGTGGCAGCCCCTCAAATACTGGAAGACTGCTATCATGTCACCCCTAGTCCTTCTAGACCAGGGTCAGCAAACGCTGGCTCTGGAGCCGCATGTGGCTCTTTCCTCCCTCTGCTGCAGCTCCGTCACCGGTTGGCGCCACAATTTTGAGAGGAGCTTCCGGTGAGGGGGGGGGAGAGAAGCACAGTGTGCCAGGAGAAGACTCTATGGCAAGGGGAGGGTTTTCCAGTTGTCTCCACAATTGACAGGGCTTTGGGTTATGACAGGGAGAGGAAAAAGTACACCGTGCTAGGAGGAGACTCTATGGTGGAGGAACTGAACTGAATTGAACAGGGGGCTTCCGGTTAGGACCTTTGTGGCTCCCGGCGTTTTCTTTTCTATGGGAAATGGGTCCAAATGGCTCTTTGAGTGTTTAAGGTTGCCGACCCCTGTGTTAGGCTAAACCAGTGTTTCTCAACCTTGGCAACTTGAAGATGTCCAGACTTCAACTCCCAGAATTCCCCAGCCAGCATTCGCTGGCTGGGGAATTCTGGGAGTTGAAGTCCAGACATCTTCAAGTTACCAAGGTTGAGAAACACTGGGCTAAACATACCCAATTCCTGCAAATGTTCTTCTTACGTTTTGGCCTCCAGTCCCCTAATCCTCTTTGTTGTTCCTCTCTGCACTCTTTCCAGAGTCTCAACATCTGTTTTGTATCATGGTGACCACAATAGGGCACAGCATGCCAAGTGTGATCTGACCAGGGCGGCATAAAGCAGTCCAATCACGGCCCTGTTTTCTGGCAAATTGTGTCTCCTTCCTCTCCATCTGGGGCTGGGTCGTCACTCTGCAGAAACACCCCTTACCGAAATGTTGTAGTTCCCAGCTGGGGCAACGTGGGTGACGGTGCCACGACTCCGAGGCGGCACCATGATCAGATGTTTGATGAGGGAATTCTCATGCACCGCGCCATATATGTCCCCACCGGTTAAATGGCTCCCAACCTAAAAATTAAAGGAACGCTGCTTTAAACACCTTTTGTCAGATCCCTGAAACGGCCAACCTCATTTGGGAGGAGGGGGACCTCGGAGTTAAAGTTTCAATTAGCAATAATCACACCTCGGATAAACCTCATTGGCTACGATACTGCCACTGCGCAAAGCAGAGTTCAATTACTTTTTTTTTTTAATTATTTTATCAATTTCATATATACATTCACAATTATATGATCTCATAACTGTTATTAATAATATGTATTTATAACAATTTTTCCCTACAGTTGACAATATACTTGAAGATTGCTTTCTTACCATCCCATAGCAATAGCAATAGCAGTGAGACTTATATACCGCTTCATAGGGCTTTCAGCCCTCTCTAAGCGGTTTACAGAGTCAGCATATCGCCCCCAACAACAATCCGGGTCCTCATTTCACCCACCTCGGAAGGATGGAAGGCTGAGTCAACCTTGAGCCGGTGAGATTTGAACTGCTGAACTGCAGATAACAGTCAGCTGAAGTAGCCTGCAGTGCTGCATTTAACCACTGCGCCACCTCGGCTCTCTGCATCTTATCTTGCAATGATCCTACTTCTTCTTCCCTCCCTCCCTCTTTCCTTCCCTCGTTTCTTCTCTCCTACTCCCCTTCCTTCCCTCCCTCCTTCCCTTTCCCTCCTTCTCTCCTTCCCTCCTTCCTTCCCTCCTTCCTTCCTTCCCTCCTTTCTTCTCTCCTTCTCTCCTTCCTTTCCCCCTTCCTTTCCTCCTTGCTTCCCCCTTCCTTCTCTCCTACATTCCCTCCTTCCTTCCCTCGTTTCTTCTCTGCTGCTCTCCTTCCTTCCCTCCCTCCTTCCCCCTTCCCTCCTTCTCTCCTTCCCTCCTTCCTTCCCTCCTTCCTTCCTTCCCTTCTTTCTTCTCTCCTCTCCTTCCTTTCTCCCTTCCTTTCCTCCTTCCTTCCCCCCTTCCTTCTCTCCTACATTCCCTCCTTCCTTCCCTCATTTCTTCTCTCCTGCTCTCCTTCCTTCCCTCCTTCCTAACCTCCCTCCTTCCCCCTTCTCTCCTTCCCTCCTTCCTTCCTTCCTTCCTTCCCTCATTTCTTCTCTCCTTCCTTTCCTCCTTCCTTTCCTCCTTCCTTCCCCCGTTCCTTCTCTCCTACATTCCCTCCTTTCTTCTCTCCTTCTCTCCTTCTCAGAGTTCAATTACTAGTACCTGCAACAACTGAGATTTACAACTAGTTTCCTGTCGCAGGAAAGCTGGAGGTCCCAGCACCTCTGGAGGGATGTTTATGATGGCCATATGAGATATCTTACTTTGATGTCTAACTGGAGATAGCCGTGGGAACGGGTGTTTTATTCGACTCTCAGGGCAGAAGAGTTAAGGAAACATCTTCACACTTGTGTATTGGCCAGAATCTGCATTCGGACAACGGGGCGGGGGTCATTATCAGCTTAATCCCATTTGCTTTGCCTCTAATGGCTTTCCATTCTGCTTAATTGAAGGTTTCTTTTGAAATAATTTCAAGAGTCTTTACTTTCTTAAGTTAGGAGAGGAACCATTACACCTTTTGACACTCTGGAGCAGGAGTCTCCAACCTTGGCAACTTTAAGACTTGTGGATTTCAACTCCCAGAGTTGAAGTCCACAAGTCTTAAAGTTGCTAAGGTTGGAGATCTCCGTCTGGAGAAGCAGCTAACCATTTTTCTATGAATGAAAGAAAGTACAAATAAATAATAAATAATACTTCTTCACGTGATTTTTTTTTCCAAATTCCCATCCCTTTTCCCCCCCAGGTTCTAAGAAGCCAGTGACAGCTGGTCCTTGACTTACGACCACACTGGAGGCCAAAATTCCTGTTGTTAGGCGGTTTCGCCCCATTTCCCCACCTTTCTTGCCACAGCCGTTAAATGAATCACTGCAGCTTTAGGTTAGTAGCGCGGTTGTTAAGTTAATCTCGCTTCCCCGTTCCCTTTGCTTGTCAGAAGGTCGCAAAAGGGGAATCACTTGGCCCCGGGACGCTGCGACCGTTATAAATACGAGTCAATTGTCAAGAGCTTGAATTTTGACCGGTGGGGATGCTGTAACTGTGAAAGATGTAGCTTCAAACAGTCACTAAAGGGGCTGTTGTAAGTCGAGGACCTGTATGGTCTGGCTTGAGCAGTTCTCCTTCCCTGAAGTAGGTCTGAGCCAGGGGTGGGTTTCTCGCCCCGTTCCAACCGGTTCGGTTGGAACGGGGCTGGCGGCGTCCTCGTGCACGCGCGCGGTGCACGCATGCTTACTAGCGTCTGCGCAACGCTCCAGCTGCTCCTGGACGATCGCGCAGGCGCTGTATGCGTCCTGCGCATGTGTGGAAGCGTAGAACTCGTCAAAACCGGGTAAGGATCGCGGGCGGGCGGGCGCGCCCTTCGCCGTTCCCGGAAGTTACTTACTTCCGGGTTCGGCGACCAACCGGTTCGCAGGGACCGCCGCGAACCGGTTAAAACCCACCCCTGGTCTGAGCCCAACATGGATGGAAGACCCCAAATCCCCCTTTCCCTGCACGGCTGTTTGTCTCTTACCCGGATGTTGGAACTCGGCTTAAAATCCCACTTCAGGTCCTTGGATAAAGCGGAAATGTTGATCCCCCGGGGAATGTAGATGCTTTTGGTGAGCTCGGTGATGTCCTTCAGCGGACGCTGGATCCCATCAAAGATGGAGCCCATGATCCCAGGCCCAAGGACCACGGAGAGCGGCTTCCCCGTCCGCAGCACGGGGTCCCCTACGCAGACCCCCGCTACAGGGACGGCTCAGGAAAAAGAAGGGTGCACGGCAGGGAGAAAGGAAGAAGGATGGTCCAGTCTCTGGTAGGGAAACGAGGCCGTTTTGGGGAGGGGAAGGCCGCATCCTGGCTTCTTCCTGGCTTAAACCCTGTCTAGGGAGATTGTCTTGTCAAGCAAGAGCAGAAAGCCGAGATGCATGAGGGTTTTTCCCCAACTTTCTTGAGGTTTTGACAATTAGATTGACTTGGCTGTTATACGAACTGGTTTGAATGTACTAGACGTTGAAAGCCGAAAGGTCGTAACTTTCCCTGCCCTGAAAAAAGTCAAAACTTGGTTCTTTCTCATTGCACCTTTACCTTTTGTTATCCTTTCTTAACTTCTGCCTCTCTTTGTATTTCACCTTGTGATAAACCTTAATAAAACTCTCTTTTAAAAAAGAGGATTTCAATCTCGCTCCCGGCAAGTAACAAATGAACTCTTGGAAACCTCCAGGGATGGAGCAACTACAACAGGGGTCTCAAACTCAAGGCCCATGGGCCAAATCCAGCCCACAGGATGCTTAGCTCTGGTCGACGGGAAGCAGCAAAGGTCCAGCCTGCGGTGCCTCTGCCAGCTAAACTGGAGCTCGGGAGGCCACATGAGGCCCCCTGCACCCCGTTTTCAGCCATGGCGGCCTCCTGCAACCATCCACCACTGAAAACGGAGCTTGGGGGGGCAGGTGCGGGCTCCGTTTTTGCTGGCAGAGGGTTATCAAAACAAACTAAAAACAAAAGGAGAAATGTTTCTTCCACTTTTGCATTTGAGCATGCAAGAAGGGATGGGAAAGGAGAAGGGGGAAGAGGAAAGAGAAAGAAAAAGAAGGGAAGAGAGCGAGGAAGGGAAAATAAGAAAAGAAGGGAAGGAAGAAGGAAGGAGAATGAAGGGAGGAATAACAAGAGAAGGAAGGAAGGAAGGAGATGGGAAGGGGAAGGAAGAAAGGAGATGAGAAGGGAAAGGAAGGAGATAGGAAAGAAGGAAGGAAGGAAGGAAGGAAGGAAGGAAGGAAGGAAGGAAGGAAGGAAAGAAGGAGATGGGAAGGGGAAGGAAGAAAGGAGATGAGAAGGGAAAGGAAGGAAGGGGATGGGAAGGGGAAGGAAGAAAAGAAGGAAGGAAGGAAGGGAGATGGGAAGGGGAAGGAAGAAAGGAGATGAGAAGGAAAAGGAAGGAAGGAGATGGGAAAGAAGGAAGGAAGGAAGGAAGGAAGGAAGGAAGGAAGGAAGGAAGGAAGGGAGATGGGAAGGGGAAGGAAGAAAGGAGATGGAAAAGAAGGAAGGAAGAAAAGAAGGAAGGAAGGAAGGGAGATGAGAAGGGAAAGGAAGGAAGGAGATGGGAAAGAAGGAAGAAAAGAAGGAAGGAAGGAGATGGGAAGGGGAAGGAAGAAAGGAGATGAGAAGGGAAAGGAAGGAAGGAAGGAAGGAGATGGGAAAGAAGGAAGGAAGAAAAATAAGGAAGGAAGGAAGGAAGGAAGGAAGGAAGGAAGGAAGGAAGGAAGGAAGGACACCCTGACCTATAACTCTACCTACGGCAAGAAAGGGAGACCCCAGAAATGAAGAGTTTGCAAATTGGACAAGGGAAACGAGGCTTCCCCAGAAGGATACAGGTCTCCTCGTACACTTGGATGGTGGCCAGGTCTCCGTCCAGCCGGATTATCTCACCCACCAATTCAAAATGGCCAACGCGGACCAACTCGTACATCGCTGCGCCGGCCATCTTGCAGGCAATCACCACTGTTGGGAAATTTTTTTAAAAAGGTATTTTTAGCAGAGAAAATAAGAGGCTTGAATAAGCTGCAGAAGAGAAAATAGTCTATCGGAGACAGGATAATCCGAAGTCCATCCACTTGAAGATGGGTGGACTTGAATTCCCAGAATCCCCCAACCAGGAATTCTGGGAGTTGAAGTCCACCCATCTTCAAGTGGCCAAAGCTGAGAAACACAGAATTTAGCCAGCATCTAAATAGGGATTATCAACATTTCAGCCTCCACCTTCATCGGACTGACATTCAAAACCCAGCAATAAATTAGCAGTCGATCATAGAAATACAGACTATCCCAACCATGCTTGAGAAGTTGTGCCCAAGATTTTATTTCAAACAGTGTAAAGGCCCAAGGACTGTAGTGACATCCTTAAGGTAAAGGTTCCCCTCGCACATCTGTGCTAGTCCTAGTTCCCAACTCAAGGGGGCGCTGCTCATCTCCATTTGAAAGCCCAAGAGCCAGCGCTGTACGAAGACGTCTCCGTGGTCATGTGGCCAGCATGACTCAACGCCAAAGGCGCACGGAATGTTGTTCCCTTCCCACCAAAGGTGGTCCCTATTTTTCTACTTGCATTTTTTAACATGCTTTTGAACTGCTAGGTTGGCAGAAGCTGGGACAAGTAACAGAGCTCACTCCGTTACACAGCGCTAGGGATTCGAACTGTCGAACTGCCGACTTTTCTGATCAACAAGCTCAGCGTCTTAGCCACTGTCTCTTTTAGTGACATCCTCAATTTTCTTTAGAACAAAAACTGCGTAAATAATCTCAACTATTCTCAAACATAGCAAAGAGCATTATCCTTCTTGTATGGAGTCCTATCCACCAGGACTGTTCGTTAGATTGATATCTCATTTTAATTTCTCCCAAAACCTCTAATACGATATTCTTATACAGTATATAATTTTTTGGGATTTTAGATTTGATCTCTGCAAACTGAAGGTGGGCAGCCCAGCACCCAAACTGAAAGGGAGATTCGAAGGCCGCTAGGTGGCACTCGGGAGCCTCTGTTCCTTTATTTTGAAGAAATAATAAAAAAATTAAGAAAAGTTTTAGGTCTTTGGGGGCCCCAATTCTTACCCAGGCTCTACATCCTTGCAGTTTAGAAATACTAGTAAAAATTGTGGGAGGGGAAACATCAAAGATGTTGAGACTTTGGAAAAAGTTCAGAGAAGAGCAACTAAGATGGTTAAAGGCCTGGAGAGTCAATCATAGGAAGAGGCTGCAGGTTTTGGTTCTGGCTAGTCTAAAGAGAAAAAAAAGAATTAGGGGTGATGTGATAGCAGTATTTTGGTATTTGAGGGGCTGCCCCAAAGAAGAGGGGGTGAAATTATTCTCCAAAGCACCAGAAGGCCAGACAAGCAATAATGGAGGGAAACTGACCAAAGAGACTAGGAATTAAGGAGAAACTTCCTAACAGTGAGGACAATTAACCAGTGGAACAGCTTGCCACCAGAAGTTGTGAAGGCCCCATCACTGGAAGTTTTTAAGAAGAGACTGGACAGACATTCGTCTGAAATGGCATAGGTCTCCTGGTTGAGTAGAGGGTTGGACTAGAAGATCTTCAAGGTCCCTTCCGGCTCTATTCAAGAGCCCTGTTGAATAGGTGGTTAGAATGCAGGGCTGCAGCTAACTCACTGCTCACTCCGGGAGTTTGAACTGGAGTGGCTCAAGGTTGACTCAGCCTTCCGTCCTTCCGAGGTTGGTAAAATGGGGACCCAGATTGCTGGGGGCGAATAGGCTGACTCTGTAAACCGCTTAGAGAGGCTTGTAAAACACTGTAAAGCGGGATATAAGTCTGAGGCTATTGCTGACTGATTGATCTCCTTTCAATCACACCTTGTGAAGGACAGTAGAGCAGAAATTTGCACCAGGTCCCTGACTGGCTATTAGAAACAGTTCTTGCTCTCCTGAAGCACACCAGCTAACTGCAGGTAGTCCTCAACTTACGACCACAACTGGGACCTGAATTTTGTGTGGCTAAGCAAGGCGGTTGTTAAGTGAGTCGTGTCTAATTTTATCACCTTTTTTGTTTTGGCCACAATTGTGAAATGAATCACTGTAGTGAATCCATTTAACAGCTGAAGTGACTCGCGTAACAACTGTGGCCCCCCAAAAAAGTCGTAAAAATCAGGCATGACTCACTTAACAACCGCCTTGCTTAGCAATAGAAATGTGATCCTGAAGTGAAACTAACTTGTCTCACTGAGTTTGCTTCTTGGAGGACAGCTATAAAGGTCCCGGAGCTGGGGTCTCCAACCTTGGCAACTTTTAAGACTCGTGGACTTCAACTCCCAGAGTTCCTCAGCCAGCAAAACTTTTAAGACTCGTGGACTTCAACTCCCAGAGTTCCTCAGCCAGCCAAACTTTTAAGACTCGTGGACTTCAACTCCCAGAGTTCTTCAGCCAGCCAAACTTTTAAGACTCGTGGACTTCAACTCCCAGAGTTCCTCAGCCAGCCAAACTTTTAAGACTAGTGGACTTCAACTCCCAGAATTCCTCAGCCAGCCAAACTTTTAAGACTTGTGGACTTCAACTCCCAGAGTTGGCTGAGGAACTCTGGGAGTTGAAGTCCACGAGTCTTAAAGTTGCCAAGGTTGGAGACCCCTGTCCCAAAGGACGATCCCATGGCCCTAGAATGGTGCAACCATTGAAAATAGATGTCAGTTGCCAAGTGACCGCACTTTTGATCACATGACTGTCGGGAATGGCTCAAAATGCGAGGTCAAAAGTCACGTATTTCAATACCGCTGTAACTTTGAACGGTTGCTAAACAAATAGTTGTAAGTCGAGGACTGCCTGCAAAAATAGAGAAATAACCTTCACACAGAAGGTGTGAAGAATCGAATCATGATGACTTTAAGCCTTAGCAGGAACAAGCCGGGTAAGTTAATGGGTCGCATAGTCCACCCATTGTGGTTTATGAGCCATTGCTTATGGCTTCATGTCTTAGGTAAAACCTAGGGGTCTGCCTTTAGTCAATAGATTACGATTTCATGCTGAGTTCCCCCCAAATCCCTTCTCCCTTATTATATATTCTATCTAACCAGGCTCTAAACCAAGGAGTTTTCTATCCAAAAAGAATATTTATCTATCTATCTATCTATCTATCTATCTATCTATCTATCTATCTATCTATCTATCTATCTATCTACCTACCTACCTACCTACCTACCTACCTACCTACCTACCTACCTACCTACCTACCTACCTACTTAATCTATCTATCTATCTATCTATCTATCTATCTATCTATCTATCTATCTATCTATCTATCTATCTATCTATCTATCTATCTACCTACCTACCTACCTACCTACCTACCTACCTACCTACCTACCTACCTACTTAATCTATCTATCTATCTATCTATCTATCTATCTATCTATCTATCTATCTATCTATCTACCTACCTACCTACCTACCTACCTACCTACCTACCTACCTACCTACCTACCTATTTACTTAATCTATCTATCTATCTATCTATCTATCTATCTATCTATCTATCAATCAACAAGTATAGGGAGACAAGTATGAAAACACATGAAAACAATGGCACAAATCAATGGATGTAAATGAGCAAAACATAGCCATAAACACATAAAAAGAGCACGTATAAATGGGAGAGTAGGACAGGGACGGTAGGCACGCTGGTGCACTTATGCACGCTCCCTTTACGGACCTCTTAAGAAACGCGTAAGGTCCACAGTAGACAGCTTAAGGCAAAAGGTATGGGGGTCAGAGGAACTAACAAGGGGATCAGGTTCGACTCTATTGCTGAAATCGCCTTTCCTGCAATCCAGATGAGAAGGGATTACGTGGAGTCTGTATCTCTTGATAGCCCTTGTGCTATTGCAGTTGAAGTAAAAATTAACAGGTAGGACGTTGTGGTGGATCATCTTGTGCACTGAGCTCAGGTTGCCCTAGTTCAAGGTTATCCAGGCCTAAAATGCCAAGCCTGGCGGTAGAAAGGATTTTATGGCGAGCAGAGGAGTGGAGGACTTTCCTTGTGAAATACCTCTGGGCCCTCTCCAATGTTTTAATGTCCGAAATGCAGTGTGGGTTCCAGGCAGGTGAGCAGTTTCCAAGGATAGGTCTGGCAGAGGTTTCGTATGCCCTAGTTAGCAGCATAAGTTTGACAACTCTGAATGCCGTTTTGGCATTGTTTTTAGAGTGAACTCTGGGACTTAGGTCAAAACTAGCTCAAAAGATTTCTAATCCCTGCAGGGGGGAAAAATTAACATCCCTGTCCTGGTTTAGGAAAACCTTTGAGAAAATTCCAGCTGATAGGATGTTTTAAGTCATGCCAGAGATTGGATGAAATAGCCTCATTGCAATTTTTATGAGAAGTTAATGTAAGGTTGGTTTAACTCTGCCGCAGCGTTGAAGGACAGGATGAGAAATGCAGATGAAATAAACAGGTAATAAAAAAATGAGAACGTCAAACATAGACTCCTAGGGTTGGAAGGGACCTCAGAGGTCCTCTAGTCCAGTGTTTCTCAACCTTGGCAACTTGAAGATGTCCGGACTTCAACTCCCAGAATTCCCCAGCCAGCATTCGCTGGCTGGGGAATTCTGGGAGTTGAAGTCCGGACATCTTCAAGTTGCCAAGGTTGAGAAACACTGCTCTAGTCCTACCCGCTGCTCAAGCAGGAGACCTCATTGCATCCAGGACAAACGGATATCCAACTTCTTAAAAACTTCCAGTGATGGAGCCCCCACAGCTTCTGGAGGGAAGCTGTTCCACTGGTTAATTCTCCTCACTGTCAGGAAATTTCTCCTTCCTTCCAAGTTGGAGCTCTCCTTGATAACGTTCCTTCCAACGACAGAATATTTGCAGCTCAGTGTTGAAAGGAGGAGTCATTGGTGTTCTCTGCGCTTGGTTTTCTGGCAGATGTTTCGTTACCCAAACTAGGCAACGTAATTGACTAGCCCTGACGATGTTCCCTAGTTGGGTCGTGAAAGGTCTGAAAGAAAACCACCGAGCTCAGAGAGCATCGAGAACCCCACAGTCCTCCACCTCCTCCTCAAACCACACTCCCTTCTAGCACGGATGACGTTACCTAGTTGGGTCATGAAACATCTGCAAGAAAATAGCCAAGCTCGGGGAGAGCACCAAGGACCCCTCAAGTGTCCTTCCACTGTTTCTGGTCCTGCCCTCAGGTGCTTTTTCAGAATAGGTCAACCCTGTTCTTTGCGACAGCCCTGGAAAACAGCTATCGTGTTACTCCTAGTCCTACTCATTCCCCATTTTTCCTCTGCAGATAGATAAAAGGGGTACTTTAGCTTCTTCGCTTCTCAGCCAACCTACCAGGCCCCGAGACCCCATGGACAAACCCCAATTCGCTCTCCTTTTCCGCATCCCCGATCTTGGGCAGCTCAGAGAAATCCATCGCTCCCGTGGGTCAGTTAAAGCAGCCGGATCCCAGTTCTACGACGACCTCAAGCTCTGTATCAAAGAGGGAGAAGAACCAGCAGACATAAAATAAAACAATGAAAACATGTCTTCTTTCTTCTTTCAGTGAAGGGGCCAAACCCCCCCCCCACCCCCAAAGGACTCCTAGTTTGTGACTTGGGTGGCCAAATCTTGGAGCTTCTGAGCCTCAAAAAGGTCAGCAACATCAGAAGGTCTCCTAGTCCAATTCTTGGCCCATGGCAGGAGAAGTTATACCATCCCAGTCAAATGGTTGTCCAGTAAAAATCTGAAAACTTCCAGCCATGGAGCACTCACATCTTCTGAAGGTCTAATTTGTTGATTAGTTGTTCTGTCAAGAAATTTCTCCTTGGTTCTAAGGTTGCTCCTCTCTCCTTGATTATTTTCTACCCATTGCTTCTTGCTCCACCCTCAGGTGCCTTGGAGAATAGTTTGACTCCCTCTTCTTTGTGGCAACCCCTGAGATATTGGAAGACTGCTATCATGTCTCCCCTAGTCCTTCTTTTCATTAAACTAGACATACCCAAGACCAGCAAACCTTTCTTCATTCGTTTTAGCCTCCAGTCCCCTAATCATCTTGGCTGCTCTTCTCTGCACTCTTTCTAGACCAAACCAAGATATTGAAAGTCTAGACCAGTGTTTCTCAACGTTGGCAACTTGAAGATGTCCGGACTTCAACTCCCAGAATTCCCCAGCCAGCATTCGCTGGCTGGGGAATTCTAGGAGTTAAAGTCCGGACATCTTCAAGTTGCCAACGTTGAGAAACACTGGTTCTAGACTTTCAATATCTTTGTTAGATTGTGGTGACCAAACTGGACATCGTACATCATCTTGAGTCTTGTGAGTGCATAAGAAATGGAATTATAGGAAATAATGCCCATTAAGGTATGATTTTTCTCCAGCCCTGCTTTCCCTTCTTAAGTCAAGCTCAACTTACCATTGGGAAGGTGGAAATTGTTGTAGGAGTTGGCACCGCCCGCTCGGTGTGCGTTTTCCTTTGCAAGCAAGAAGGATGAGATGCCTGCTCTGTCTTCAGCAGGAAGCCGAGGGGTTCTGATGGAGGAGTAAACTTGGAGTAAGGGACTTGCCGATCCCTCCAAGCCAGTTCTGACCTGAATAGGCACCCAGGATCTGGAGGGCACTGGAAGAGAGAGACACAGCCAAGCTTTCTGGGCAACAGAAAACCACTCCTTGTGTGTGTAGTGTCAACAGCCTGGCCTCCTATGATGACACACTTCTTCCCCACAGCAGAAACCCTGACCTTCAAATCTTCCCCATTAAGGGAGCCTTTTGTGAAAGAGAAATAATATTTCTGCCTGCAGGTATTTCAAACAAAGGAGAGGATTCGTTCTGCAGAATGACAGCGTTAAAAGGGACCTTGGAGGTCTTCTAGTCCAACCCCCATGTAGAGCAGGAGAATTCGAGATCCTTCTGGGAAAAAAATGGCGGTTGAATTCTCTTCCCCCCAGCTTGCTGAACCCAGTTTAAAATATTAATTTATTTGGGGGCTTGCACAAGATCCTGAGCTGTAATCAAATAAGCAACTGGATTGTCATGACATGATGAAAGTGTACATATGAGAGCCATTAAATCAAGGTTAATCCTTCTAATCTTCAAAGGCTAAGATGAAAGTTTCATCTATATCTTTCAGTGTCAAGGAAAAAATCCAAGTGCAAACAAAACTGTTAAAAGTTCTTCTCTTTAAAGTTAGAATGATTCTGTTATCATAGACGTCACTGAAGGGTTTCAAAAAACAGACTGGACCACCATTTGACTAGGCTTGTATGAATCTTGGGGAGGGGTTGGACTAGATGACCTCCAAGGTGCCTTCCACCTTTGGGATTCAGTGCTTCTAAATGGCTTGAAATGTTTACAAATGTAGAGCAAAAGTTTAGGCTGCCTTTCTTTTTTTATTCTACTGCATTGAAAAAAGTCAGAAGCCAGAATATTTTTTTCATTCTTTTTATCTCTGTTTCCACCCTTCCTTCCTTCCTTCCTTCCTTCCTTCCTTCCTTCCTTCCTTCCTTCCTTCCTTCCTTCCTTCCTTCCTTCCTTCCTTCCTTTCTTCTTTCTTCCTTTCTTTCTTTCTTTCTTTCTTTCTTCCTTTCTTCCTTTCTTTCTTCTTTCTTTCTTCTTTCTTCCTTTCTTTCTTCTTTCTTTCTTTCTTTCTCTCTCTCTCTCTCTTTCTTTCTTTTAACTTTCTCTGTTCGTATTTGTATTTTATTCTACAACACACTTTACTAAAACATGACAGGGGAGGTGGAAGTAACCCTAAGGCAGTGTTTCTCAACCTTGGTGACTTTAAGTCCTGTGAACTTCAACTCCCAGAATCCCCCAGCCAGCGCAGCTGCGCTGGCTGGGGGATTCTGGGAGTTGAAGTCCACAGGACTTAAAGTCACCAAGGTTGAGAAACACTGCCCTAAGGGATGATTTCGGCCAGAAGCAGCTTTTTCTGGTATTGTAAGGCAGGAGAGTGTCAAATTTGGCAGGGAATGTCTGTTCAAGGTGACTCTTAAACCTCCACTGTTTATGGAGGCTGTATTAGAGTAAACAAACAGAAATCCAGTTTTTTTTTACTTACAAATGGGATGTTATTTTATTTTATTCTTTGTGATACCTGCTGTCCTGAAGCCATTTTAGTCACAGGATGAAAGAAAGAAACCTGATTTCTGAGCCTTGGATATTTTTGCATTTGCCTATTTTATAAAAACATGGAAAAATAATAAATAAGGAGCAGATTAGGCTACAAACCAGGAGAGATATGAGATATTCGCTTTGCAACGACCCAGGATTTTATTGGCATTTCACCATCTGGAAGAGACAAGGAGAGGAAGTTTTAATATTTCGCATTCTGAAACCTTTATTATTTGTTTAATGTAAATCTACCAAGAGGATCACACTAAAACCCATCAGTCAACAACAGTATCTCCCACTTCTGCTTTACTTTCAGTGTTTCAAAGCTTGCCAACTCTAAGGTGGGTGGACTTCAGCTCCCAGAATTCCCCAGTCAGCATGATTTAATTGTCTGGATTTCAATTCCCAGAATTCCGCAGTCAGCATGATTTAATTGTACGGATATCAATTCCCAGAATTCCGCAGTCAGCATGATTTAATTGTACGGATATCAATTCCCAGAATTCCCCAGTCAGCATGATTTAATTGTCTGGATATCAATTCCCAGAATTCCCCAGTCAGCATGATTTAATTGTCTGGATTTCAATTCCCAGAATTCCCCAGTCAGCATGATTTAATTGTACGGATATCAATTGCCAGAATTCCCCAGTCAGCATGATTTAATTGTCTGGATTTCAATTCCTAGAATTCCCCAGTCAGCATGATTTAATTGTCTGGATTTCAATTCCCAGAATTCCACAGTCAGCATGATTTAATTGTACGGATATCAATTCCCAGAATTCCACAGTCAGCATGATTTAATTGTCTGGATTTTAATTCCCAGAATTCCCCCGTCAGCATGATTTAATTGTCTGGATTTCAATTCCCAGAATTCCCCAGTCAGCATGATTTAATTGTCTGGCTTTCAATTCCCAGAATTCCCCAGTCAGCATGATTTAATTGTAGGGATATCAATTCCCAGAATTCCCCAGTCAGCATGATTTAATTGTACGGATATCAATTCCCAGAATTCCCCAGTCAGCATGATTTAATTGTATGGATTTTAATTCCCAGAATTCCCCAGTCAGCATGATTTAATTGTCTGGCTTTCAATTCCCAGAATTCCCCAGTCAGCATGATTTAATTGTCTGGATTTCAACTCCCAGAATTCCCCAGCCAACTTGTTTTAAGATGGGTGGACTTCAGCTCCCAGAATTCCCCAGCCGACCATGTCAGCTGGGGAATTCTGGGAGTTGAAGTCCACCCGTCTCAAAGCTGCTGAAGCTGAACATCACTGCTGTCATTTATGTCTCAAAGCAAAAATATGAGGGGAGGGGGGAAAAAAGTACTCCCCACATGCTCAGAGACCAAGGACCCCCTCTCAGCTCCTCCATACCAACAACTAGAACAGTGTTTCTCAACCTTGGCAACTTGAAGATGTCCGGACTCCAACTCCCAGAATTCCCCAGCCAGCGAATCTTCAAGTTGCCAAGGTTGAGAAACACTGACATAGATGGTAAATCATAGATAACAGAGGGAGAGAGAGGTGTTAGAGATGATACATAAGAGTAGATAGGAGATGGATGGATGATAGATAGATAGATAATGGATGGATAGACAGATAGATAATGGGTGGATGGATGTAGATAGAGGATAGATAGATAGATAGATAGATAGATAGATAGATAGATAGATAGATAGATAGATGATAGATAGATAGATGATAGATAGGTAGGTAGGTAGGTAGGTAGGTAGGTAGGTAGGTAGGTAGATAGATAGATGATAGATAGATAGATAGATAGATAGATAGATAGATAGATAGATAGATAGATAGATGATAGATAGGTAGGTAGGTAGGTAGGTAGGTAGGTAGGTAGGTAGGTAGGTAGGTAGGTAGGTAGATGATAGATAGATAGATAGATAGATAGATAGATAGATAGATAGATAGATAGATAGATAGATAGATAGATAGATAGATAGATAAATACATAGATCAGTGTTTCTCAACCTTGGCAACTTGAAGATGTCTGGACTTCAACTCCCATAATTCCCCAGCCAGCATTCGCTGGGGAATTCTGGGAGTTGGGTCCGGACATCTTCAAGTTGTCAAGGTTGAGAAACACTGAACTAGAAGAACAACACATTTTGCACAAAAGCTCCCTGAGCAGGGCCTGTTTTCCATGGGGTGGGGGGGGGTGGGGGGTAGAGAGAGAAGGGTTCCAATTAAACCCTTGGCACTTCCAGTAAAAATAAAAATAAAAAAAGAGGCTTGCAAAAACAGGGCATATGCTGCCTTGGAAGGCTCCAGTCTGAAAAGCCACTCTGCACATGCCCAGAGGCTCCCAGATCATCAAAAGAAATGATGCTCTAACCCCCCCCCCTCCAAATCCCACTCCATCAACTTGGCTCCTTTTTGCCAGTTATCTGCCAAGTGTCTCTGCAGTGGCAATTAAAGCAGCTGTGCCCCTTGTTCTGCAACTCCCATGCTCCACAGCCCCTGTGCCTAGGAGGGTGTGAGGTCCACGGCCCTGAAAGCAAAGATTTGGGGCAGAAAGTAGAGCCCCCCCCCCAATCCGTGCTGCCTGCCTGCCCACCCAAGCCAGGCCTCCATGGCCTGCCTCCTCCTTGCCTGGGCTGGCTGCGGTTGCCTAGCAACCAGGCTCTGCACCACTGCCAGGCTCCCCATGGCAAGGTAGGCCCCAGGGCACAGCTTGCAAAGGTGAGCAATCCCACTTCCAGGGATGATGCCTCCTCCTCCTGCAGGAGGGGAGGGGAGGGAGGGACGGGGGACGGGGGGGCTGAGCGTGCAAAGCAGCAAGCGTGCATGCACGGAGGGGGGGGGCTTTGCACACTAGTCACTGGGGCAGACCCAGCCCCCCCCCCCTGTGCCCTGAGCAAGAATTTATTTTCCTGAGGTTTTTCTCCCCCTCTCTCTAATGCAACATTTTTCTATCGCTGATGCCTGTTTTTTTTCTTTCTTTATTTTTTAGCTAGGAAACATGATTGTTGGAATCAATAAGTTAGATTTTTTTTCCTGGCAATGTTCCCAAAACACAGCCACGGCTTTTATTTGGCTTGCCAGTTCTGCAAATTAGCTATTGCAGCCTGCTTCATCCCTTGTGTTAATTAAGATATCATTCGTTCAAATTACTGGTTTAATATGGATACAGAGATCCTATATTTTTTTTGGGGGGGGACGAAATAAAGCACTGATTTTTTTGGGGGGGGAGCAAATTTGAAAGAGACTTGTAAGGTGTGTGTGTGTGTGTGTGTGTGTTTGTGGGGAGAATCGGCTCGTCACAAGAGTCCATCACAACAGAAACCCAATATTTTTACTGTTGCCTTTGTTATATTTGTGTTAACTTTATTTATTTATCAGCACAAATACTACACGTATGTATGTATATATGTATATGTATATATGTATATGTGTATATGTATATGTGTATATGTATATGTATATATGTATATGTGTATATGTATATGTGTATATGTGTATATGTATATGTGTGTATGTGTATGTGTATGTGTATATGTATATGTATATGTATATGTATATGTATATGTATATGTATATGTATATGTATATGTATATGTATATGTATATGTATATGTATATACATACATATACATGTATATATGTAGTGGATGTTTACAAATGGGTTAGCAAATAGTGAGAAAACCTTTTTGTATTTTAACTTTTTTATTCTTTGAAATTAAATACAAATCTTAGAAAAGAAAGCTGTATCCGAATAAAAATATCTGAAATTGAACAGTGCAGGTTAAAAAGAAGGTACGTTATATTTTTCACATGAAGGTGAAAGGTGCATTGTAAAAAATGTGAATCTTTACAATGTAAAATTTATATTGTGAAAGATTGTGTGTTGTACAGCAGTGGTTCCCAAACTTGGCAACTTTAAGACTTGTGGACTTCAACTCCCAGAATTCTCCAGCCAGCAGAATTCTGGGAGTTGAAGTCCACAAGTCTTAAAGTTGCCAAGTTTGGGAACCACTGCTGTACAGTATCTGCAGGGTAAAAATTGAATGGCAAAAGTTTATTTTTGAAAAAGAAATCAACCTGAAGAACAGCTTTCTGAAGGAGAAAGCTCTCCTTTATAACAAAGGATCATCCTAACCAAGATGTGAGAATTCAGCCAATTACAGTTTAGTCCACAAACCATGGTTTAAAACAAGACGTCTCTCTTTTTATTAGAATTTATTAGAGGTTCTCCTGCCATGTTAATCCTCCATACTTTAACGCTTTATCCAGGGCTGCCCACATTTCAGTGTGAATTTTTCCCGCCAGGCTTGGGCAGGGGATGGGCTAGATTCTAAAAAAGGAATATACTTTGGTCCTTGAAGCGCTTTTCCTGTTATTTGGACATTATATATATATACGTACATACATACGTACGGTATGTATATATGCATGTATGCATGTATGCATGTATGTATGTATGTATGTATGTATGTATGTATGTATGTGTGTGTATATATATATATATATATATATATATATATATATATATATATATATATATATATATATATATATATATATATATATATATATATATATATATATATATATATATATATATGTCTGTAGTCCATAATATAGTGATGATTTTAAAAAAAATTAGTTGAGCACATGGAATCTTTTTTCTTTTAGTATATTTTGGAGGTGGGGGCCCACTTTGTTATTTAAGATAGTATCTCCTTTTATATATGGTAGTGAAGATACCTAATACTCCCACCCCCTATTTTCCCCACGACAACCTTGTGAGGTGGGGGGGCTTAGATAGAGTGAATGGGCTTAATACTGTATTCTTTTTACATTGCTATCCTCTGGCTTATTTAATTTTGCCCTTGCTCTTTTTATCTTTGACCTTGATTAATTCAGCTGTTTATTCCTTAAAATCTACATACAAAATGGAAGGTGGGATATGATTCAGGTGTTGAATTGGGAAGGTGGATTTAAAAAGTATGTTTGTATTCCCCCATTTTCGCTCCCTCACCCCTGCACGCACTCAGCGGGCCACGGTAAAATTATCAAAGGCTGACTGGTCTGCAGCGATAAAAAGGTTGGGGACCACTGGGCTAGAAGACCTCCAAGGTCTCTTTCAACTCTTATTATTCTAATCTATGTCCTATCCCAGTGTTTCCCAAACTTTTGACATATGTGTACCCCTTCTATAATTTTCGTAATGCTGAGTACCCCTCATAAAAAACATACGCTTTAATAAAAATCAAAATATATTTCTTTTTTCTTTTTTGGGGACATACGCAAAATAAACGAAAGTTACATTATAAAGAACATTTATTTGATTCCATGAGAAGGATGAAATTGTTTATGTTGAGATGACAGATCATCATAATTTGGTTCCCTGGTTGTTAATTTTAATCTGAGATGCGGCTCCACATCCAATAGTCTCTTCCTTTTTGTCGACTTAATGTCTAAAAATGCAGAAAAAGCAACTTCGCATAAATATGAAGTTGGAAAAGGCAAGATGTATTTCAGGACTTTTTCTGTTAAAACCGGATACAACACGTACCCCCACCAAACTCTTCCCGTACCCCTGGGGATACGCGTACCGCGGTTCCACCACAAAACCACGGTGGAATAAAGCGCGCTCGACGAAAGCGCATACGTGACGTCATCACAGCGCGACGAAAACATCGTGCTGTGAGCAGTAAATTTAAAATTAAAGCGAAAACCTTACCCTAACCCCCCCAAACCTAACTCTAAACTTAACCCTTAACCTAACCCTAAACCTAACCCTAACCCTAACGCTTAACGTAACCCTAACCCTTAACCTAACCCTAACCCTAACCCTAAACCTAACCCTTACCTTTATGTGAATCGGCTTGCTTTAATTTTATTTTAATTTTAATTTTATTTATTTTTAATTTTTTTCATCGCGCTGCTGATGACGTCACGTACGCGCTTTCGTCGGGCGCACTTTATTCTACCGCGGTTTTGACGGGTCACGGCGTACCGCACTTTGGGAAACACTGTCCTATCCCAAAGCTTGCTATTCTTCTAATGAAGTTTGTTGTTGTGCTCCAATGTGATGACACCCATTTTCCATCTCATCCTCTCCAGCTTTGATCCGGCCTGTCCCAACTCAAGACCAGCATGTTCGCCTCGGGTGGAAGCCGCTGGGAATGGGAGCCGGTGGTCCGCAATGACCTCTTGGCTCGGGGTTTCCATTCCTGCAACGTCGTGCAAGGAAAGTTCCTGATCTTTGGAGGGCTGAAGACTCAGGACACCCAGGAGCCCCCCCTGGGAGACGTGGTGGCCTTTGACCCAGCCGTCCAGACGGTGCGCACGCTTGCTCCGGAACACGGCTACCGCCGCAGTCACCACCAGGCGGTGGTGCTGGGCGACCACTTGCTGTGTGTGGTGGGTGGGTGGGATGGATCTCGCAGGGTCTCGGATGTCTGCAGCTTCGATGTGGAGCAGAAGCAGTGGGAAGGCTGGGCAGCCAGGACATCCGAGACCCCCGTGGGGCTGAGCAGCCATACTTGCACCAAGCTGACGGAGCATGAATTGCTAGTGGTGGGCCGGGAGGGCGGCCTGCGGACCCAGCGGCGTTACGCCAGCATCTTCACGTTGCACCTTCAGCCCAGCAGCAAGACCTACTGGTAAGGTCCCACTCAGTGCCCGGCGTGGTCAATGGAGACGTACGGCCATGCCAGGGGTGTCAAACTCCTGATTTTATTGAGAGCCACATCAGGGTTGTGCTTAACCTCGGGGGGGATGGGATGGGCATGGCCAGCTCGTGTCGGGGCCACCTATGATGACCAAGTGGTAAGGCAGGATTTCCCTGAGACCCTCCTTCACTCTCATTATAACAGTGTTTCTCAACCTTGGCAACTTGAAGTTGCCAAGGTTGAGAAACACTGCATTATAATCTCCTTCTTTCCCTCCCTCCCTCCTTCCTTTTTCCATTCCTCTTCATTCTTCTTTCTTCTTCCCTCTCTTCTTTCCTTATTTTGCCTTCCTCGCTCTCTTCCCATCTCCCCTTCTTTCTCTTTCCTCTTTCCCTTTCTCCTATCCTGTCCCTTCTTGCAGGCTCAAATCCAAAAGGGGGAAACATTCCTCCTTTTCTTTTGTTTTTCAGTTCGTTTTGCTAGCCCTCTGCCAGTGAAAATGGAGCCCAGGGGGCCCATGCGCTGGCAGAGGCACCACAGGACGGTCCTTTGCTGTTTCCAGGGGATTTGGCCTTGAGTTTGACACCCCTGATCTATGACAGTGTTTCTCAACTACAGCCAGTGAAAGATGTGCGGATTTCAACTCCCAGCATCCCCAGGAATTGAATTGAATTGAATGCATTTATATGCCGCCCTTTTCCCCGAAGGGGACTCAGGGCGGCTCACAATCCAAGTCAGGGAAGGGGGTACAGATAAGGGATAAAAAAGATGAACAGAACAATACACAATTTAAAAGCACACAACAACCATACCATTCGAGAGGGGGGGCAAAAGCTCTTTAGCCCCAACCCTGTCGGAACAGCCAGGTTTTAAAGGCTTTGCGGAAGGCCTGGAGGGTGGTGAGGGTTCGAATCTCCACGGGGAGCTCGTTCCAGAGGGTCGGAGTAGCCACAGAGAAGGCCCTCCTCCGGGTAGTCGCCAGTCGGCATTGGCCGGCAGATGGAATTCGGAGGAGGCCTAATCTGTGGGATCTGATCGGTCTATTGGAGGTAATTGGCAGCAGGCGGTCTCTCAAGTACCCAGGTCCAATACCATGAAGGGCTTTATAAGTGACGACTAGCGCCTTGAAGCATATCTGGAGACCAATAGGCAGCCAGTGCAGCTCGCGGATGATAAGTGTTACGTGGGTGAACCGAGGTGCAGAAGTGTGCTAGAGTATCATGGTTAACAAACCATCACATCAATGTTTCCTTAACGGGCTAAACCAGTGATGGCGAACCTATGGCACGTGTGCCACAGGGACAGTGGTGGGTTCCAGATCCTGTTCCTACCGGGATGGGTGCAGGTAGCGGGGCATGCGTTGTAGCTGCAAATGATGCTTTCGCAATCCCTCCGCAACACTCCAGCTGCTCAGCAAAGCATCACGCAGGCCGCCGAAAGCGCCAAAAGCTTTAAAACGCGGTAAGGAAGTCGGTCAGCTGGGCCCTCTGGAGCACCGTATCGGAACGGTACCCGGTGCTACGGGCAGGCTCCGGTACGCCCGTACCAGGGCGTGCAGCCTGCAACCCACCTCTGCACAGGTGGCACACGGAGCCCTCTCTGCGGGCACATGAGCCGTCATCCCCCATGCATGCGCGCAGGCCTCCTGCTGATTTTTGGGTCTCTGCTGCACATGCGCGAGGAGCAAGGTGTATGCAGGAGACACGCACGGGGGGAGAGGGGTGTCACACACCCATGTACAGGGGAAGGCCATCACTGTGCTAAACTAAATGTTCCTTTTGCTTTATCAAAGGGCAACTGGGCTTGTTTTGCTTCTCATCCAAGAAGCTTTCTTCCATTTTTCTTCTTCTTCTTCCGCTTCACTTCAAAACCGAAGAAGCTTCTCCGATGAGAAGCGAAACGACTTCAGGGAAAAACCATGGAAGTGCAGTGGCCTTTTGAAAAAGCACCTTTGGGGGCAACCAGGACCTGTGGGTATCTCCACAGACGTGGTAAACCAAAGCAAGCCACTGCAGACGGGGCACCTGTAAAGACATGGTGCGTTTTGTAAACTGAGCACAAGCTGAGGGTCCAGGTAGATAAGGCATACAAAACCCAAAGGCGATTATAGAACTCTAGACCAGTGGTTCCCAAACTTGGCAACTTTAAGACTTGTGGACTTCAACTCCCAGAATTCTCCAGCCAGACGGTTCATTTTTGAACCCAAGCTGTCCCGGAGAGACAGTAAAAGGTTGGGGGAGATCCAGTGACCCCAGAGACGTTCGCAAAGTCTCTGGGGGCTTGGAATTTAGCCTCCATTGCCAGCTCCTTCTGGATTAGCTGAAGCTAACCGAAACTGCAGGTTGCCCCTAAGAATGGTGGAAGTGTTTTCAACTGGTAAGCTCCCAGCGTGTCCTTACTTGCAAATATCTTCTGCGTCACAACATGGCGTCTGTACCTGCTTCAAGTGATTCGTTTCAAGTCCACAAGTCTTAAAGTTGCCAAGTTTGGGAACCACTGCAGATAATACATTTGCATTTTGAATTGTTTAAGTGACACTTACTTTGTGTCAAAGCTTATTCTCAGCAGAACCAACAATGATATTTTAAAAGCAGGCAGAAGAAACTGATGCATTGAAAATCAAAGTCTTTGCTTTCTCCTTTTCTTCTTCCTCCTCTTTCCCTTTTCTTCCTCTTCTTCCTCCTCCTTTTTTCCTTTTCTTTCTCTTCTCCCTGTTCTATCTCTTCTTCTTCCTCCTCCTCCTCCTCTCCCTTCTCCTCCTCCCCTTCCTCCTCCAAGGTACAAAGAAGAGGAATCCCGGACAGCCTCCCGAGCCGGCCACTCTGCCATGCTGCTAGAGGATTATGGCCCGCAGGGAAAGAGCAGCGGCTACAAACTCTTGGTCTTTGGAGGGCGCGATTCTGCGGACTGCGATGTGGCCGGACATTGGGGCAAAGGAAAGGTCCACGTGAGTCAGAGGCCAGTCCGTGGACTACAGACTGGTAGCCCCAAACTGGACACAGAATAACAAGAGCTGGAAGGGTCCTTGGAGGTCTTCTAGTCCAACCCCCTGCTCAAGCAGAAGGCTCCATGTCTTTCCAGACAAAGACTGTGGAAGCCAAGACCCCGGTGGAAATGGTTCCCACCCCTTAGGGTCAGCCTAGGCCAGTGGTTCCCAAACTTGGCAACTTTAAGACTTGTGGACTTCAACTCCCAGAATTCTGCTGGAGAATTCTGGGAGTTGAAGTCCACAAGTCTTAAAGTTGCCAAGTTTGGGAACCACCGGCCTAGGCTAAAGTCTCGGGGGTCCCTTCTGTCCCTTGCAACCTTTCCTGTCCTCCTTGTGGGCCCCAAAATTATACAGTAATTCAGAAAGCAGGAGGGGGTGCACTAAACTGCTTGATGAGAAGATGGGCTAAATTATGAGAGGGGTATGAACCAGGGAACTTGCTGGACATGTGCCTCTCCCCCCCCTACCCCGTCAAAATCTTGCTAGCAAGGAGGAAATCCATAGGGTTGCTCCAAAATTCGTAAGATCAAGGATGGTCAGCAATGCTAACCCTGGCTCTCAATCTTGGCCACCAGAAGATAGCAATAGCAATAGCAGTTAAGACTTATATACCGCTTCATAGGGCTTTCAGCCCTCTCTAAGCGGTTTACAGAGTCAGCATATTGCCCCCAACAATCAGATAGATAGATAGATAGATAGATAGATAGATAGATAGATAGATAGATAGATAGATAGATAGATAGATAGATAGATAGGAAAGAGATGGAGATAGATAGATAGATAGATAGATAGATAGATAGATAGATAGATAGATAGATAGATAGATAGATAGATAGATAGCAATAGCAGTTCGATTTATCTACCGCTTCATAGGGCTTTTAGCCCTCTCTAAGCGGTTTACAGAGTCAGCATATCGCCCCCACAGTCTGGGTCCTCATTTTACCCACCTCGGAAGGATGGAAGGCTGAGTCAACCTTGAGCCGGTGAGATTTGAACCGCCGAACTGCAGATGGCAGTCAGCTGAAGTGGCCTGCAGTACTGCACCCTAACCACTGCGCCACCTCGGCTCTTCGATTCGATGGACTTTGATTCCCAGAATTCCCCAGCCAGCAGCTGCATGTAGGCACAATAAGGTTAAATTAGTTCAGAAGGTGGAGCATCCTTAAGATCTGGCCAAGCCGAACTGTCTCTGCCTTTTCTTCCGCAGGTAGAATCTACCCAGGCTCCGGAGCTGACTGAGCAGCTTGCTCACTTAGTGGCCACTGAAAAGGGGTCCCAGCAGGCCCCCAAGGGCCTAAGGCACCATTCCTGCACGGTGGTTGGGCCCTTCGCGGTCATCTTTGGGGGAGAGTCCCTGACGAGGGGCCGAGACGCCATCTGCAACGAGCTTTACATCTACGACGCCAGTAAGAGTTCTTAACAAAATCTCTTCTCTTCCTCTGACCCTGGGCCTCCACTATCGGCCACTTTACGACTTCTGGACTTTAAATGCTGGCTGGGGAATCCTGGGCATTGAAGTCCACAAGTCTTAAAGTGCTCTAACCTGAGCCACTGATAGAACACAAGTAGGTCTTCTCAGTTTTCTGCCACGCAACGTGTCCTATCCACCCTTACCACCCAACGTGTCCTATCCACCCTTACCACCCTTACCAGGAATTGGAATTCCTAAGACAGTGTTTCTCAACCTTGGCGACTTTAAGTCCACAGGACTTAAAGTCGCCAAGGTTGAGAAACACTGTCCTAAAAGCTCACTTCAACTCAGGGAATTGCAATTAACAGCCTGGCCATCCGAGATTGGAACCTGGCCTTTGAAGGTGGTCCTCAACTTACGGTAATTGCACAATGATCATGTTTCCACGAAAATATGACCTACCCCCCGCCAGTGGTCGGTTTCAAAATTTTTTAGAACCTCTTCTGTAGGTGTGGCTTGCTTTGTGGGAGTGGCTTTCCAGCCATGTGACCGAGTGGGAGCGGCTTGGCAGTCATGTGACTGGGTGGGCGTGGCCAACTTGTAAAACGTGGTGAAACTCACTTAACAACACTCTTGCTTAGCAACCAAAATGTTGGCTCAGGAACTCTGGCATTGAAGCACGCAAATCTTAAAGCTGTCAAGTTACAAGACCCTTGCACGCCCTTTAGAAAAAAATCCCCAGGGGTGTTCAAACTTGACAGCTTTAAGACTTGTGGACTTCAACTCCCAGAATTCCTCCTCCAGTCATGTTGGCTCAGGAACTCTGGCATTTGAAGCACGCAAGTCTTAAAGCTGTCAAGTTACAAGACCCTGGCCCCCCTAACCCTTTAGAAAAAAAAAACCAGGGGTGTTCAAAGTTGACAGCTTTAAGACTGGTGGACTTCAACTCCCCGAATTCCTCCTCTCGCTCTTCATCTTGATGATGGGGAGGGAGCTGGAACCGGTTCTAAATGGCACTGTGGATTTGTGGAACCTCTTCTAGAGAAGAGGTTAAAACTGGCAGGAATCCACCCTGCCTACATCAAAAGTAAGCCCCAGCTTGATTTTTTACACGTGTGCCCAATATAAGCCCTAGTTAAGACCCCACTCACTACACAGGTAAAAATTAAGCTAATTAATGGGGGGGTGGAGCTGCCCTACTTCTTATCTTTGGACAGTTGCGGCCAGGCCCCCCACACCCTAGTGGTGGGTTCCAGATCCCGTTCCAACCGGTACAGTTGGAACAGGCCCGGTGTCATCCAAATGGACGCGCGCTCACATGTGCAGTGCGGACGTGTGCCGTAGCTGCCAGCGACACTTCTACAAGCCTCTGCGATGCTCCAGCTGCTCAGCGGAGCGTCACGCGGGCGCTGTACATGCCATGCCCCTGCACGGAAGCGCCAAAGGCTTTAAAGAACAGGTAAGGAGCGAGGACAGGTGGACGAGCCCTCCGGAGCACTGTACTGGAACAGTACTCGGTGTTCCGGGCAGGCTCCGGTACACCCGTACCGGGGCGTACCGCCTGCAACCCACCACTACCACGCGCCGACAACTGCCTCGCCAGCGCATTTCTTCTGCAGCCGGCAAGGTTTTCCTGAAGGCAATAAGAGGGGTCCTGAGATTGGTTGCAGAGGCCTTCAGGAAAAGCCTTGCCAGCTGCAGACGTAGTTCCTGAAGGCCTCTGACAGCGAGAAGGGGGCCGGAGGCAATGGGCACAAGGGAGGTGAGTCCGTGGGAAAACTGCCTTGAATCGTGTCGGTGTAGGGACCCTGCGAAGGCCAGCCCAAAGTCCCTTTTTTCTGGGCTAATTATGGACACTTGCTAAGCCAGTGTTTCTCGGTTCCACCACAAAACCGCGGTAGAATAAAGCGCGCTCGACGAAAGCGCGTACGTGACGTCATCACAGCACGACGAAAACAGCACGCTGTGAGCGGTAAACTTAAAATTAACGCGTAAATCTAAACCTAACTCCCCCAAACCTAACCCTAAACCTAACCCTAAGCCTAACCCTTAACCTAACCCTAAACCTAACCCTTAACCTAATGCTAAACCTAACCCTTAACCTAACCCTTAACCTAACCCTTAACCTAACCCTAAACCTAACCCTAACCCTAACCCTTAACCTAACCCTAACCCTAAACCTAACCCTTACCTTTATGTGAATCGGCTTGCTTTAATTTAATTTTAATTTTAATTTAATTTATTTTTAATTTTATTTGTCGCGTTGCTGATGACGTCAGGTACGCGCTTTAATCGGGCGCGCTTTAGTGGACCGCGGTTTTGACGGGTCACGGTGTTTCTCAACCTTGGAGACTTGAAGTCCTGTGGGCTTCAACTCCCAGAATTCCCCAGCCAGCACAGCTGCCCTGGCTGGGGGATTCTGGGAGTTGAAGTCCACAGGACTTCCAAGTCTCCAAGGTTGAGAAACACTGTGCTAAGCGAACGTCCGTTAAGCATTTAGGAGTCTCCGTTTCGCTCTTGCAGGGGCGTCGCCAGCCAACTGGTTCCGCTTTCCTTCTTCGACCCATGCGCAGAAGAGATGCGGCCACCGAACGTGCCTCTGGAATGACAAACTCTACCTGGTGGGTGGGTTTGGGGCCGATGGGAAGACCCCTTGCCCAGAGATCTGCAGCTTAAGGATATCGCCATGAAAGCCGGGATTTTGCTCACCAGCTGGGACCACCAAATGCTTCTTCCACCACTCCCGAAGTATCTTTCTTCTTGGCTCTGGAGAGTTGGCCCGCTCGGATGGCGTAAACGCACCCACGCATGTCATAAAGACGTCTCTTTGGGCAGACAAATATCTTGACGCAAACCAAAAATGCCAGCAAGAAGTCTCCTCCTTAAATAACTGAGGTGTGTCCCCAGTTTATGAATAAAGTTTTGCCCAATTGACAAATAAAAGTTTTGACTTTCTCCCATTGTTGTAACCTTTCCCAAGCCTGGTTTTGATCCAATCTTTTCAAACAAAAATCTAATAAAGTGGAACGAGGGTGGGAGGTTCGTTCTCTGGGCTTTTGAGTTGGTTTCCGAACGTTTTCGTTACCAGGCGAGGTAACATCTTCAGCGGAGTTTAGGGGACGTCAGTTTCGGTGTTCGTCTGAAAACTAATGAGACTTTTGAAAACCAACCCACAAGCTCGGCGTGTCAACCCTGAAGCTGACCTGGGTGAAGCCATCTCGGAGCTTCAGTCCGCTTTGCTGCTGCTTCGGCTGCCATTGAAACGTGGAGGGAGGGGCATGGTATTTGGGAGGGGACTCATTGTTGTGCTGGAGGAAGATTCTAGATTTTGGACTGTCCACCTTACTGCGCATGTGGAGGAGGAGTGTTTCCCGCCAGGGCCAACGGCACCGGCATTCCATCCTGGTGATGCCTTTCGACGTTATCTCACACCTGACACTTGGGAGAATTATGATCGGACTGTGCACGGGATGCCAAGGAGAGGGGAATGAATTATACAATATACTATTCGCTTTCGCGCCTAAATAATCAGTCTTCGCTTTGCTTCGCTTCTGTTCATTTATAATTAGTAAAAGTACACTTGATTTCTACCAATGGAGTCCTGTGGTTTTCTTTCCTGATTTTTAAATGAAGAAGGGCTGACAGGCCACACTGGAGCAAGGGAAGGGGGATTAGAGATAGCTGGGTAGTCAAAACAAAATACTTTTCTCTTGGGAACCAAGGTCATTCTCACACCTGGCCAGAGGAAGGAGTGATGCCACCAGACACTGCAGTGATTGGGCCATGTGACTAGGGCAGTGTTTCTCAACCTTGGCAACTTGAAGATGTCTGGACTTCAAGTCCCAGAATTCCCCAGCCAGCGAATGCATGAGCCAAGGTGGCGCAGTGGTTAAATGCAGCACTGCAGGCTACTGCTAGATCAGCAGTTCAGCGGTTCAAATCCCACCGGCTCAGGGTTGACTCAGCCTTCCATCCTTCCGAGGTGGGTAAAATGAGGACCCAGATTGTTGGGGGCAATATGCTGACTCTCTGTAAACCGCTTAGAGAGGGCTGAAAGGCCTATGAAGCGGTATATAAGTCTACTGCTAAGTCTACTGCTATTCGCTGGCTGGGGAATTCTGGGAGTTGAAGTCCGGACATCTTCAAGTTGCCAAGGTTGAGAAACACTGTTCTAATGTATGAATTAAAGCAAATATATTTTCACATGAATGCAGGTTTTGTAGAAAGGGGGCTTTTCAGAGAGGGGATGAAAAGATTTCTCCCAGGGGCAGAGATTGATTCTTGTATTTTAACAAAATTAGACCATGTTGCTGCTGCATTTTGAGTGGGAGGTCTTGGTCAACTTCCCAGGTTGTGACAAAAGAGGGGGGGGAAAGGCTTCTGGTGAAGAGGCTGAAGTGTTACTAGAGTTAAAAGTCACCTTGCTCACTTTAAAAATCTGCTACCTGACAAACCAAGCATGTTTTTTTTTTCATAAAGGACGGAATAAATGCCGCCCATTATCGTATTTTTTAGAGTTTAAGACGCACCTTTCCTTCCCAAGAGACTGAAAATCTGGGTGCGTCTTATACACCGAATATAGCATTTTTGGCCTCCCGAAACCCCAGCTCCTGAGCATCCTGGGTTTTTTGCAAAAATTGACATGCAGAGGGTTTGGGAGGCCTGCAAAGTGCGGCTGGGGAGGGAAAAAGCGAGCAAAAAACAGACCGTTGCGTCCTCATTTTTGTCCCCCGCTCCCCAGCCCAAAGGAGCACTCTACAAGCCTCCCAAAGCCTATGCATGCCCTGTTTTTGGAGGGGGGGAAAAAAGGCCTGTAGAGGGTTTGGGAGGCGCGTAGAGTACAAAAACTTTCTTTTTAAATTTACCTCTTCAAAATCTTAGTGCGCCTTATAAGTCCGAAAAATACAGTAATTCAAAATTACAAAATGAAACAATCCTAAATATTTCTCACAATTCGTTCTGTGGTGGGATCTGTCTTAGAGAGGATCTGGGGCATGGCTTTCCCAAACCAACACCCACGACGTTCACAGGACAGCAATTGCCATATTTTCCCAGCGAGGGCACTTCCCGTGTGAGAAAATGAAGCTCCAAAAGACACTGCCCAGAACGTCACCTTGGCAATTGTCCTCATTTCTCCATTGTTAAATAAGTCAAGGAACCAAACTGTGCTTTAGCTGGAATGGCCTCAAATAGGCTGCTTTAAGATGGGTGGAGTTCAAGTCCCAGAATTCCCCTGCCAGCCATGCCCATTTTCTGTCTTTCAATCTTTACAACGGGGAGACGGCAGAGAAAGGGATCACGGGAGAGTAAGCAGGTACGCTATGGGGACAGACATCAAAAGGGAAGTGTTATCACCAGGGAATTGCTGGCTGGGGAATTCTATGAGTTGTAAAGTCCACTTATCTTAACGTTCACCCTGCCCCGGACACAGACAAGCCCCCGTGCCATAAAGATAACTCTACACGTGCATGTTTGCCTCCATTTCACAACAAACCAACATTTATTTAACAAAACACAAGAGGAGATGACCCTATAACATCCAGATAACGGTGGGGGTCTCTTGAGAGCCAAAGCTGCAACGGTGGGCGGAGGGAGGGTGGGGTCAAGTCCTTCCATACAAGTCCACTCTTCTCTTTAAGAAACCAGGACCCCGGCGGAACTGGATTTGGCAGCAGCCCCCTCTGGGCTCTCTTTGGCAGGTGGCTTCTGCTCTTCCTCGCCCATCAGGCGGATGTTGTGCTTCTCGCGGAACTCGTTCAGCTCCCGGCCTTTGGTCTGCAGCTGCTGGCTCAGGGTCTCAATGATCTTGTTGATCTGCAGGGGGACAAAGAGGGAAGAGGCGGCAAGAGCCAGCCAATGGGGCGCCTGGATGTTCAAATCTTGCCTGAGCCGCGAAATCTGGCTGGATGACCATGGGGCTGGTCATTCTCTCTCAGCCCAGTTTTCACTTCACCTCACAGGGTTGTTATTATTGTAGGGAAAATAGGAGGAGGAAGAATTAGATATGTTCGCCACCTTCGATTCTCTCTTAAAAATAATAAGGAAGGAAAGTAGAAAGAAAGGAAGGAAGGGAGAGAGAGAGAAGAGGAAAAAGAAAGAAAGAAAAAGGGAGGAAGGGGGAAGGAAGAAAAGGGAGGAATGGAAGGAAGGAAGAGAAGAAGGGAAGGAAGGAGAATAAAGGGAAGGCAGAAAAGAAAAAGGAAGAGGGGAAGCAGGAAGGAAGGGAGGAAGAAAGGAGAGTAAAGAAAAGAAAGGAAGGAAGGAGAATAAAGGAAAGGAGGGAGGGAGGAAGTCTCTTTTCTCACTTTCCTTGAAGAGGCAGGCGTGTGATTTGGGTGGATCTAAGCTCATAAAAATAATTCCCTGCAGTTAACGGAATTATGTCCAATGTAGCGGCGGTGAAAAGCAAAGCAGGCTGGGGAATCCTGGGAGTTGAAGTCCGCCAGGCTTAAAGTTGCCAAGATCGGAGACCCCTGGACTGGAGCGATCCAAGTCACAATTGTGGCAAAAAATACCCCATCATCAAATGGTGCACGACTCACTTAACAACCACCTTGCTTAGCAATGGAAATTTTAGGTTCCCTTGTGGTCGTAAGTCGGAGACAACCGGTGTCATATGATATACGTGGGTACGTGCATAATTTTGTATTGATTTATTTAGTCATGGTTAGGTAGGGTATATTGGAGGTGGAGACCCTTTGAGAGCTGTTATGCAACGCAATTCGATTTTAAGGCATGCCAATTAGGGGACATTCAAAGTGACAATGAAGCCGTTCTAAATCGTCATTAAAGGTGCCAAATCCACCTTTGCTCCCTCACTGGGAGTGGGAGAGGCTGACCAGTGTCCGAAAAGCATGATTTATTTATGGTTTTCTTTTTCGGCTGTCCATCTTGCTGTCAGGTAACTCTTGGCTTACCTGCTCCTTGTTATTTTCCAGGGCTGGGAGGACCTCCTTAACGGTGCGCTCCACCAACACCCCTCCTACCATGCGGAAGCACTTCCTGCTGGGGTCCACATCTCTGAGGGTCTCGATAACCAACCTGCAGAGGAGACGGACATTCCAAGCTCATTCCAGCAGCTCCGGGCAAGGCCAAAACCAGGGAAGAAGCTAGAACAGTGTTTCTCAACCTGGCTGGGGAATTCTGGGAGTTGGAGTCCAGACATCTTCAAGTTGACAAGGTTGAGAAACACTGAGCTAGAATAACCTGCAAATCAGTTTGCAAGACTTCCGCCTTGAAGCCTCACTGCAGCCCAGATTTTGAACACAGGTAGTCCTCGACTTACAACCGTTCGCTTAGTGACCATTCGGAGCTACTGAAGAGTGCCTTGACTGTTTTTCATACGTGGGCATCCCTGTGGTCACGAGAGCAAAACTGAGACGCTGGGCAACTAACTCATATTTATGACGGTTACAGTGTCCTCGGGTCACGGGATCTCCTTTTGCGACGGCCTGATAAGCAGAGTCCATTTCGAAGTCAAATTCACTTAACAACCGTGTCGCTAAGCTAACAAGTGCAGTGATTCCCTTAACAGGTGGGGCAAGAAAGGTCGTAAATGGGGCGAAGCTCTCTTAGCTGTCAAGCTTAGCAACTGGAATTTGGGCCTCAATTGTGGTTGTAAGTCGAGGACTACCTGTACCAGGGGGATCTAGGCTGCCCTAATTGAATTCCAACCAAGGCAGAAAAACATCCGGCTTTTATCTGCCAAGAGCCAAGAAAATCCCCGCTTTCCCTCTGTGGCCACGACATACTTGTGTTCGTTCAGCTCCATCTCCAGCTCAGCCGCCTTCGAAGCCAGGCCTCTCTGCTCCTGGCGGAGACGGTTGAATCCTGCTACCACCTGGAAGGAGAGAAGATCAACTCCGATCACCTTCCCAGTCCAATTATGTGTGTCAGACCTGCCCCCCGTTTGATCCCTTAGGGCAGGGGTCAGCAAACTGCGGCTCTGGAGCCGCATGTGGCTCTTTCCTCCCTCTGCTGCGGCTCCGTCACCGGTCGGCGCCACAATTTTGAGAGGAGCTTCCAGTGGGGGGAAGGAGGGGGGGAGAGAAGCACAGTGAGCCAGGAGAAGACTCTATGGCAAGGGGAGGGTTTTCCAGTTGTCTCCACAATTGATAGGGCTTTCGGTTATGACAGGTAGAGGAAAAAGTACACTCTATGGTGGGGGAACCGAACTGAATTGAACAGGGGGTTCCGGTTAGGACCTTTGTGGCTCCCGGCGTTTTCTTTTCTGTGGGAAATGGGTCCAAATGGCTCTTTGAGTGTTTAAGTTTGCCGACCCCTGCCTTAGGGAAGTAAAACTCTCAACTCCATCTGAAGCGAAAAGGCACTGACTAAAGGAATACTGGATGCAGGAGAGTCAGGGGGAATCTGAAATTCCTGCGTGGCAATGCAGAACTGAAGCAACGGTTTCCCCTAGCCCTCCCCCCGCCCATTGTGGTCCGTGGTGTAGCCAATCCATCATCAATGTGATGTTATGAGAAACCCTTTGGAGGCGTTTGGGCTGGTGAAATTCCACACCCAGGGCAAACGTCCTTGAGGATGCTCCAACCGGATTCAAGGCTGTTCTGTTCTTCATCAACTGTCAATTCCCCAACTCCCAATTTCCCATGATAAACGTATACGGCAGTGGTTCCCAAACTTGGCAACTTTAAGACTTGTGGACTTCAACTCCCAGAGTCTTAAAGTTGCCACGTTTGGGAACCACTGGTATACGGCAACCTGACCATTTGTTCCCCCTCTTGTTCCTTCCTGCACTGATGACAGTAGGGACAATGTGTTGCAGTAGCTTTCATTTATTAAATGTATATCCCATCTGTGTCACTTTCCAGAATGAATCTGGATGGCTGAGCATGGCCACTTTCATCAGAAGCCCGTTGGGAGTACGGGGTGCGTAACGTTTTAGGACTGTCTTTGATTAATGATTCGAGTGCCCTGAATTAACACAATCTTCTCCATGTGGAATATGGATTCTCCTAAGAACCTGTCCAAACCAGCCAGAAACAAGGTCTGGGTGAAGATTTGAGCTCTGGTAACTTGGAAACTCAGCATAATGTAGGAAACGCACCTCCTGAAGATGAAATCAAGCCCAGACCCAAGTCTGCATTCTTTTAAGTTCACTTCATATTAGCTCTTTGACACCAACTGCCAGGGGAGGCATCAGTTACTGAGTTTAAACATGCTTGGGATAAGCACATGTCCACCATATGTCCACCATTCCGCAAAGCCACCAAGTCCTGGCTGCTCCAGCAGGCCGGGGGGGCTTGTGAAACATCCAGCCCCACGGAAATTGTGAATGTTGCGTCTTTTTAAAGTGTTGTCTTTGTCTATTTATCCCCCTTCCCTTGTCTGTTGTGAGCCGCCCGGAGTCCAGAATTACAAGACAAAGAAATGAAATGAAATATGACATTGAGAAATAAAATGAATAACATTAAAAATAACAAATTAAAAATAAGACAAAAAACCCTCCATAGACTCAATAGAAGACTAGATCTTGGTTTTCTATACAGGTTGTCCTTGACTTACGACCATGAATGAGGCCAACGTTTATGTCATTAAGCGAGACAGCGAAGTGAACGCTGCCCCAGTTTACCACCTTTCTTGCCATAGTTGCTAAGTGAATGATTGATTGATTGATTTAATTGATTTATTACATTTATATGCTGCCCTTTTCCCCCGAAGGGGACTTGCCGTTGTTAAGTTAGTCGCACGGTTGTTGAGCGACTCTGGCTTCCTCATTGACTTCACTCGTCAGAAGGTCGCAAAAGGGGACCACGTGACCCAGGGAGACATTGCGACCGTCATAAATATGTCAGTTGCCAAATGTCCAGATTTGGGTCACGTGGCCGGGGGGAGGGGCTGCAACGGTCGTAAGTGTGAAAAATGATCATAAGCCCCTTTTTTTCAGCGCCGTTGTAACTTGGAATCTAAGGGGAATGGTTGTAAGTCGAGGACTACCTGTATTTCCATGACCCTCCTCCCTCCCCCCCCCCTTGAATTCAGGGCCCAGTTTAAACCTTCCAGGCCCAGATTTGAGTTCTAAGCCGCCCAGAGTCATGGACGGAGAGAGGCAGCCGAAGAGAATTAATAGTGAATAAAAAATAAAATCAAAATGAATAATAAAGGCTCCTAAGAGCCTCGGGGGAGGCCTGGTGGGGGCCGAGCAAACGGGCTCAGGGCGCTCTGCACATGCTCAGCGGAGAGAAGCGGCACCGTCGCCCGTGGCAACCGCATCCAACCGCCGCCTCATGCTCGGTTGGGCGCTCTGCACATGCCCAGAAGCCCGCCGACCGGCTCGCTCCCGGCCCGCCCCACGCGGTACCTGCTCGGGAGTCAAAGGCTTCGCCGCCCCGCCGCCGCCGCCGGCAGGACCCGCCGGAGTCGCCGCCACCGGCCCACCCTTGCTCTTGCTCTCCTCCGCCATCTTCGCCCTCCTCCCTCCGGGCAGGGAGAATGACCACTTCCGGTTGCCTGGGGAGTCTTCGAAGGGGGCCGGAAGTAGCCGCTGGCGCCGTTTCGTCCGCCATCTTTGCTACGGGAATCTTCCTCTCCTCGCTTCTTTTCCTAGGAAATATGACAGCATCCATATTGAAAACCAAAATTTCTGCAACAGAGAGCGAAGGTGACCCCGGAGACGTGAAAATAAGTTGAGCTCGGGCGGTTTATTTCAGCCTGGTACCTTCTTGAAGCGTTCATCTTTGTTAAGGGCGAGGCTGACACTTCCCAGGAGGCTGTTCGCCGCTACCACGTGACCGGCCCGCGAGGGGGAAAACGGCGAAAATGTGAACGTTATTCAAATCAGGACGAGAGGAAGCGGAAATGGAGCGGCCGGTTTAGCGCCGGAGCGGCCATCTTTGTTAGGGGCCCAGCTGGGATGGACTGACCTGGAACGGAAGGACCTGCCGCTGGCGTGGAAGCTCCCCGGGGCGCGCGTGGGCCGGAGGCAGGAGCGGAATGTGGGGTGCTGGAGCTGCAGGGCTGGGAGGGAGGCGGGCTGTAAGGTTGGAGGGCATGTCACGGCGTGGAGTGTGACTAACTCGGGGTAGCAAGTTGTGCAAATGCCAGGCTTTTCAGCTTGGCCCCTTTAAGAGGGCTGGACTTCAACTCCCAGGATTCCTCAGCCAGCAAAGAATTCTGGGAGTTGCAGTCCACCCATCTTAAACCATTGTTAGCTGAGGGGATTCTGGGAGTTGTAGTCTACCCATCTTAAAAGTGTTAGCTGAAGGATTCTGGGAGCTGTAGTCCAATCTTAAGCCATTGTTAGCTGAGGGATTCTGGGAGTTGTAGTCTACCCATCTTAATAGTGTTAGCTGAAGGATTCTGGGAGTTGTAGTCCAATCTTAAACCATTGTTAGCTGAGGGATTCTGGGAGTTGTAGTACACCCATCTTAAACCATTGTTAGCTGAGGGGATTCTGGGAGTTGTAGTCTACCCATCTTAAAAGTGTTAGCTGAAGGATTCTGGGAGCTGTAGTCCAATCTTAAGCCATTGTTAGCTGAGGGATTCTGGGAGTTGTAATCTACCCATCTTAATAGTGTTAGCTGAAGGATTCTGGGAGTTGTAGTCCAATCTTAAACCATTGTTAGCTGAGGGATTCTGGGAGTTGAAGTCCATCCTTAAAGCATGCTGGCTGGTTGGGGAATTCTGGGAGTCGTAGTCCACCCATCATCAAGGGCCCAAGCTTGAAACACAGCACTAGTTCTTCAGCTGGGTTCAAAGAGTTGTGTGAAGATGCCAATGAGTCACACTGTAGGAACAGAGCAGTGGTGGGATTCAGCCTGTTCGCACCTATTCGGGAGAACCGGTTGTTAACTTTCTAAGCAGTTCGGAGAACCGGTTGTTGGAAGAAATCTTTTGGTTTTCCCCCACTTTGCAGGGCTAATCCTGTAAGGAAGGCAGGAAGGAAACATTCTAGTGGTGTTTCTAGCCTCATCTTTATTGCCCGGCCTCTCCGGTTCACCCTTATCACCATTGTAACAACTAAGGTGAAGTGCCCATCGACCTGAGTGACGTTGACTTGGCCACGCCCAAATGACCACCGAGCCCCGCCTACCCAGCTGGACATTAGGGCTGGACATTGAATCCCACCACTGGAACAGAGTTAATCTATGGGGCAGGGGTGGTTGAGAAGAGGGGACAATGAAAGACAGCGAGATGGTTTATCTATGTCAGTGGTTCCCAAACTTGGCAACTTTAAGACTTGTGGACTTCAACTCCCAGAATTCTCCAGCCAGCTGCTGGCTGGAGAATTCTGGGAGTTGAAGTCCACAAGTCTTAAAGTTGCCAAGTTTGGGAATCACTGATCTATGTATCTGTTGATGGCTGATTTGTCCAAGTAGCAAAGAAGCAAATTCCCGAGATCGCCAAGGACTTCACGGTTCACTCCTGAGCTACAAATATTCTCTTCTGTATATAAACCCTTCTCCTTTTCCAGATTCTCCTAGAACAGTGTTTCTCAACCTTGGCCACTTGAAGATGTCCGGACTTCAACTCCCAGAATTCCCCAGCCAGCAAATGCTGGCTGGGGAATTCTGGGAGTTGAAGTCCGGACATCTTCAAGTTGACAAGGTTGAGAAACACTGTCCTAGACACTGAATTGTTTATACGCGAATGCTGGCTGGGGAATTCTGGGAGTTGAAGTCCGGACATCTTCAAGTGGCCAAGGTTGAGAAACACTGTCCTAGAAGCTTAGAAACAAAACACCCTTTTTCCTTTGAACTGTTCTAGGTTGAGAGGGGTGGTCCAGAAAACCTTGCAGATCCTGTGCAGTGCTGGAAAACAGTTCGGGGGGATCCAGGGACAGGGACCTGGCCACAGGTAAGGCGCCTCCGGGCTGCTTTTGCACGTGACGCCCTCGGGAGCAGTAAGACGTTAAATGCAACGTGAATTTTTTCTTCCTCATCCAGGGGGCTGAGGATTTCTGCATAGGTTTCCTCTGATCTCCCTATTTTCTCTCTCCAGCTTCCCAGCCATGTCCTCGGGGGCCCAAGGCCCAAAGCCCCTCATCGCGGTCTGCCAGGTGACGTCGACCCCGGACCAAGAACACAACTGGGCGGCATGTTCGCAGCTGGTCCGAGAGGCAACTCGGCGGGACGCCTGCGTCGTCTTCCTCCCGGAAGCCTTCGACTTCATTGGCAGCCGTACGGAAGAGACCCTGCGCCTGGCGGAGCCCTTGGAGGGGGATTATCTCCAGCGCTATCTCAGCCTGGCCAGGTGGGACACGCAGGGGGCCAGAATAGCTGATTCTCAAAGAGGTTGGATCCCTATGGGAGCGCCTAGCGACACGCAGCTAAGAGGAATCATAAAAAACGGTCCCAGAACAAATCAAGTTTGGCCTAGCGGTTAAGGCGCCAGGCTAGAAACCAGGAGATGGCGAGTTCTAGTCCTGCCTTAGCCATGAAATAGCAGTAGACTTAGCAATAGCAGTAGACTTATATACCGCTTCATAGGGCTTTCAGCCCTCTCTAAGCGGTTTACAGAGAGTCAGCATATTGCCCCCAACAATCTGGGTCCTCATTTTACCCACCTCGGAAGGATGGAAGGCTGAGTCAACCCTGAGCCGGTGAGATTTGAACCGCTGAACTGCTGATCTAGCAGTAGCCTGCAGTGCTGCATTTAACCACTGCGCCACCTCGGCTCTAAATGAAAGCCAGCTGGGTGACTTTGGGCCAATCACCAGGAGGTGGTGAGTCCTAATCCCACTTTAGGTACGAAACCTAGTTGGGTGACTTTAGGCCACTGAGTGCCGAAACGGGAGCACACGCGTCCATGTGCCGAAAAGCGGAAGACCATCTTCCTGCCGTGCGCATGCAAACCAGGCAGCTGCTCTTCTGGTTTTCGGTGCTCCTGCGCGCATGAAAACCAGCTGGCCAGAACCCGGAAGAGCAACAGGTGACGGCTCACGTATCCGGAGAGAAGGCTCTGCGTGCCACTTCCGGCGTCCGTGCCATAGTTTGCCATCCCGGCTTTAGGCCATTCATTCTCTCTCTGCTCCACCCACTCCCAGGGTTGTGATTGTGGGGGGAATAGGAGAAGGAAGGCCTGCTAGGTAAGGTTTGCCATCTTGAGTTATTTATAAAAATAATAAAAGGCAAGATAAAACATCTTAAAAATGTGTTTATCTACCGAGATGGTGTTTCTCATCGCAACTTTTAAGAGGTGTGGACTTTAAGAGGTGTGGATAAGAGCCGAGGTGGCGCAGTGGTTAAATGCAGCACTGCAGGCTACTTCAGCTGACTGCAGTTCGGCTGTTCAAATCTCACCGGCTCAGGGTCGACTCAGCCTTCCATCCTTCCGAGGTGGGTAAAATGAGGACCCGGATTGTCGTTGGGGGCAATATGCTGACTCTGTCAACCGCTTAGAGAGGGCTGAAAGCCCTATGAAGCGGTATATAAGTCTAACTGCTATTGCTATTCATCTCCCAGAATTCCCCAGCCCCAGCATGGTTGACTGGGCAATTCTGGGAGTTGGTCCACCCCTCCTGTTCCTAAAGCTGAGAAACCCCAACCGAAGACTCTTTCAGAAGCAAAAGGTGTTACTTCGTGTAGCACAGTGTTTCTCAACCTTGGCAACTTGAAGATGTCCGGACTTCAACTCCCAGAATTCCCCAGAGTTGAAGTCTGGACATCTTCAAGTTGCCAAGGTTGAGAAACACTGATCTATGTATGTATCTATCTATCTATCTATCTATCTATCTATCTATCTATCTATCTATCTATCTATCTATCTATCTATCTATCTATCTACCTACCTACCTACCTACCTACCTACCTACCTATCTATCCTCTATCTATCCATCCATCCATTATCTACCCATCCACTATCTACATCCATCCACCCATTATCTGTCTATCCACCCATTATCTATCTATGTATCTATCATCCATCCATCTCCTATCTACTCTTATGTATCATCTCTAACACCTCTCTCTCTCTCTGTTATCTATCATTTACCATCTATGTCAGTGTTTCTCAACCTTGGCAACTTGAAGATGTCCGGACTTCAACTCTCAGAATTCCCCAGCCAGCGAATGCTGGCTGGGGAATTCTGGGAGTTGAAGTCCTGGACATCTTCAAGTTGTCAAGGTTGAGAAACACTGGCTGTAGCAGATTCAGAGAGTGGCTCCATCTTCTGTGGGGAGGAGGAGGAGACCTTCAGCCAGGTAAATCCAGGTGGGAACAAACCTTTGCCTCTCTCCGGACAGGGAATGTGGCGTATGGTTGTCCCTCGGAGGTTTCCACGAGAAGGGCAAAGACTGGGAAAGCACACGACGGATCTACAACTGCCACCTTCTTGTGGATCCCAAAGGTAACGAAACGTCCTTAAATTAGGTGGAGGTCTCTCCTTGCCCACCCCCCACCCCCCAATATTCCTGCACCAATAGAGCACAGCCACAAGGGCCCAGAGTCAGATTGGACTAAAACAGACGAGAAAGAGTTGCAGGAAGTGGGCGTGGCTGGTCTAATCAAGGACCAAGGAAGACAGGATAGCAGCCTTCCAAAATTGAGAGAGAGAGAGAGGAGACAGCGGGTTGGACTAGATGACCTCCAAGATCCCTTCCAGCTGTCATTCTGTTATTATTCTGTTATTCAGAAGTTTTGGAAGTTTCATCCCTGGAGGCTTTCAAGAAGAGACTGGACTGCCCTCTGTCAAAAATGATGTAGGGGCTCCTGCTTGTGCAGAGAGGGTTGGACTAGATGACCTACAAGGTCCCTTCCAACTCTGTTAATCTGTCAGAAATGGTATGTAGGGTCTCCTGCTTGGGCAGGTGAGGGGGGTGGTTGGAGTAGATGACCTTTAAGGTCCCTCCCAACTCCCTTATTCTATTATACAGAAGTTGTGGGAGCTTCATCCCTGGAGGCTTTCAAGAAGAGACTGGATTGCCCTCTGTCAGAAATAGTGGAGGGGCTCCTGCTTGGCTGCGGGGTTGGACTAGATGGCCTTTAAGGTCCTTTCCAACTCCATTATTCTATTATGCAGAAGTTATGGGAGCTTCATCCCTGGAGGCTTTCAAGAAGAGACTGGATTGCCCTCTGTCAGAAATGGAGTAGGGTCTCCTGCTTGGACTGAGGGGGGGGGGTTGGACTAGATGACCTCCAAGGTCCCTTCCAACTCTGTTCATCTGTACCAGGATTGCCCATACTTCCTTAAAAAAATTCTTTGCAGTGGGGATAGTTGGGGGGGGGAAGCATTTAAATTCGACTTCACACATCGAACTAAGACATAAAGTGTGGCGATGAACTACATTTTTTTTAAACTTTTGTCTTATGTGTTTCTTTTAATGTTGTACGCCGCCCTGAGCCCCTTGGCAGAAGGGCGGCATATAAATCGAATAAACCTAAACCTTGGCTGTGTTTACACAACTTGTTAAGTCAAAACAAAGCATCCAGGATGGCTGAGTTTACACTGTTATTTTTCAACCAACAGCTGGTTTGTTTTCCCTGCAATTTTAGTTTGTTGTGGGACAACAGAGTGTAATCTGTAAACGTTGAGTTAGGACTCCGGGCGATGGAAAAGCAGCAGTTGGAAAGTTTACGTCCTACAGGAAAGCCTTTGGATGAATCTAAAATTAAATTAAACTTAAGAGCCTGAGATACATTGCTGATATTACATTTTGAAAGGGAGGAAAACGTTGCCCTGGAACCAGAAAAGGCAAGAGAGTTTGTGAAAGATATTTTTGGGAGAAGGGAAGATTTGTAGGTCAGGATGGAATGAGGCCGTTGTTGGGGGGTCCTCAGAGTGAAGTTGTTTTTTTGGGGTAACATCATCAGTGCTGCAAGAAATCAACCAAGCTCACAGAGCACCAAGGACTCCACAAATATAGAAAGCCATGCATTAACAGAGCAACAGGATGGGAAGGGACCTTGTAGGTCATCTAGTCCAACCCCCTGCCCAAGCAGGAGATCTTATACCATTCTGGACAAATGGTGGTCCGGTCTCTTCTTGAAAACCTCCAGTGATGGAGCTCCCACAACCTCTGGAGCAGTGTTTCTCAACCTTGGCAACTTGAAGATGTCCGGATTTCAACTCCCAGAATTCCCCAGCCAGCATTCGCTGGCTGGGGAATTCTAAGAGTTGAAGTCCAGACATCTTCAAGTTGCCAAGGTTGAGAAACACTGACATAGATGGTAAATCATAGATAACAGAGAGAGAGAGAGGTGTTAGAGATGATACATAAGAGTAGATAGGAGATGGATGGATAATAGATAGATAGATAGATAGATAGATAGATAGATAGATAGATAGATAGATAGATAATGGGTGGATAGACAGATAGATAATGGGTGGATGGATGTAGATAGTGGATGGATAGATAATGGATAGATGGATGGATAGATAGATAGATAGATAGATAGATAGATAGATAGATAGATAGATAGATAGATAATACATAGATCAGTGTTTCTCAACCTTGGCAACTTGAAGATGCCCGGACTTCAACTCCCAGAATTCCCCAGCCAGCATTCGCTGACATAGATGGTAAATCATAGATAACAGAGAGAGAGAGAGGTGTTAGAGATGATACATAAGAGTAGATAGGAGATGGATGGATGATAGATAGATAGATAGATAGATAGATAGATAGATAGATAGATAGATAGATAGATAGATAGATAGATAGATAGATAGATAATGGGTGGATAGACAGATAGATAATGGGTGGATGGATGTAGATAGTGGATGGATAGATAATGGATAGATGGATGGATAGATAGATAGATAGATAGATAGATAGATAGATAGATAGATAGATAGATAGATAATACATAGATCAGTGTTTCTCAACCTTGGCAACTTGAAGATGCCCGGACTTCAACTCCCAGAATTCCCCAGCCAGCATTCGCTGACATAGATGGTAAATCATAGATAACAGAGAGAGAGAGAGGTGTTAGAGATGATACATAAGAGTAGATAGGAGATGGATGGATGATAGATAGATAGATAGATAGATAGATAGATAGATAGATAGATAGATAGATAGATAGATAATGGGTGGATAGACAGATAGATAATGGGTGGATGGATGTAGATAGTGGATGGATAGATAATGGATAGATGGATGGATGGATAGATAGATAGATAGATAGATAGATAGATAGATAATACATAGATCAGTGTTTCTCAACCTTGGCAACTTGAAGATGCCCGGACTTCAACTCCCAGAATTCCCCAGCCAGCATTCGCTGACATAGATGGTAAATCATAGATAACAGAGAGAGAGAGAGGTGTTAGAGATGATACATAAGAGTAGATAGGAGATGGATGGATGATAGATAGATAGATAATGGGTGGATAGACAGATAGATAATGGGTGGATGGATGTAGATAGTGGATGGATAGATAATGAATAGATGGATGGATAGATAGAGGATAGATAGATTAGGTAGATAGGTAGGTAGGTAGGTAGGTAGTGGGTGGATGGATGGATAGAGGATAGATAGATAGATAGATAGATAGATAGATAGATAGATAGATAGATAGATAGATAGATAGATAGATAGATAATACATAGATCAGTGTTTCTCAACCTTGGCAACTTGAAGATGTCCGGACTTCAACCCAGCGAATGCTGGCTGGGGAATTCTGGGAGTTGAAGTCCGGACATCTTCAAGTTGCCAAGGTTGAGAAACACTGCTCTGGAGGGAAACCGTTCCATTGATTAATTGTTCTCGAGGCCAGCAAATGTCTCAATTCCAGGTTGCTTCGCTCCTTGATTAGTTTCCATCCATTACTTCTGCTTTCGGGTGCTTTGGAGAACAGGTGAGAATTCTTTGGGGCAGCCGCTCAAATATTGGAAGACGCTATCTTGTCACTCCTAGTAGTTCTGTTAAAAAAAATAAACCAACGGAGGACTTCCCACCCTTTGTTCAAAAATATTGAAAATGAAAATGAAATAAAACATATATTGAACGAAAAATATTAGATCTTGGGTCATCCATTCCAGGTGACGGGCAAAATATTCTTTTCATTCATTCTGACAAAAGGGTTTTTTTTCGTGAAGTTTGGAAAATTCCTTTATGAAAAGATCCCGATAAATTGCTGAGCTTGGAAAATGGGGGTCTTAATTTACAGGTAGGAAAAAAATATCCTGAAAGTAAGAAAAAAATTAGACATTGGGAATTATTTTTTGAAAGCATAATGTAGTCCTCGACTTACAACCATAATCGAGCCCAAAATTTCCGTGGTTAAGAGAGACACTTAAGTGAGTTTTGCCCCGATTTTACGACCTTCCTCGCCACCATTGTTAAGTGAATCATGCAGATGTTACATCAGTAACCCAGCTGTTAGTGAATCTGGCTTCCCCATTGACTTCGGTTGTCGGACGGTTGCAAAAGGGGATCACATAGCCCTGGGACACCGCAAGCGTCATAAATACGAGTCAGTTTTGCCAAGTGTCTGGATTTTGATCACATGAGCAGCTAAGTGTGAGCAATGTTTTCTTTTAGTACCGTTGTTTGAAGGGCCACTAAACAAGCCGTCGTCGTAAGACGAGGACTAACCTGTGGCTGGCATGAAGATTACATGCACGGGATTGTAATTTCGTAGATTTTATTCCCAGTCTCTTTATCTGCTTCTAATCCGCCGGGTCCTTCCTTCCTCCCTTGGCGAGGCCGGTCTCAGGGTCTGTGGTGGCCACCTATCGGAAGATCCACCTCTTTGACGTGGAGCTGGAAGGGAGGGTCTCCCTGAAGGAAAGCGCCTTCACCAACCCCGGCTCAGAGATGGTGCCGCCTGTGCCCACCCCAGCTGGAAAGGTAGGCGGTTTGGAACGGGTGATGTCCTTCAGCAGCCAAGCAGAGGGAGGACTGGGAGTCAGAGTCAGGAATAAGGCAACCTGAGAGCTCCCAGGGGGAAGAGGGAAGGGGGCTGGCAGGGAGGGGGGGTAGAGCCTGCCTCCCCCCAGATGGAGAGTCAACAGCCCCCAGGTCTGGAGGTGGCTGATGAGGAAGAGGAGGAAGAGCTGAGTCCAGTGCCTGACGCGCGAATGCACAGAAGGCAGAGGAGAGGAGAGCAGGGGAAATATATGGGCCGGTCCTTGGGCCGGAAGAGCCACTGCTGCTGGAGAAGCCCCACCCGAGCTCTGGGGATCAAAGGCAGAGGGCGGAGATGAATAGATGGGGCAGAGGAGAGGAGAGCAGGGGAAATCTATGGCCCGGTCCTTGGGACGGAAGAGCCACCGCTCCTAGCGACGCCCCACTCGAGCTCTGGGGATCAAAGGCAGAGGGTGGAGATAAATAAAGGGGGCAGAGTAGAGGAGAGCAGAGGAAATCTATGGGCCGGTCCTTGGGACGGAAGAGCCACTGCTACTAGCGAAGCCCCACCCGAGCTCTGGGGATCAAAGGCAGGGGGCAGAGATGAATAGATGGGGCAGAGGAGAGGAGAGCAGGGGAAATATATGGGCCGGTCCTTGGGACGGAAGAGCCACCGCTCCTAGCGACGCCCCACCCGAGCTCTGGGGATCAAAGGCAGAGGGCGGAGATGAATAGATGGGGCAGAGGAGAGGAGAGCAGGGGAAATCTATGGGCCGGTCCTTGGGACGGAAGAGCCACCGCTCCTAGCGAAGCCCCACCCGAGCTCTGGGGATCAAAGGCAGAGGGCGGAGATGAATAGATGGGGCAGAGGAGAGGAGAGCAGGGGAAATCTATGGGCCGGTCCTTGGGACGGAAGAGCCACCGCTCCTAGCGAAGCCCCACCCGAGCTCTGGGGATCAAAGGCAGAGGGCAGAGATGAATAGATGGGGCAGAGAACTATTCCTCTCCCGGACGGACGGACTTCTTAGCCTGCGGTGAGAGAGAAACCTTCTGCCGGGGCTCCTCATGAAGGAACCTTTGAGTTCACTTTAGAGGGTTGGTCGTTGTTTGGGGAGCTGGGTCGCAACAACGGTGCTCTGTGGCCTCCACTGGCCTCAGCCCAGAGAGGCAGCTAACCCTCCCTTCACCTGTGCAATTCATTCCCATGTGCAGGTAAGTCCTCAGGACCACAATTGAGCCCAGGATTCCTGTCGCTGAGTCAATTGCTCGTTAAGTGAGCTTTGCCTCACTTTATGACCTTTTCTTGCCCCAGTTGTTAAGTGAGTCACCGCAGTTCTTAAATTAGTAACACCGCTGTTAAGTGAATCAGGCTTTCTCCCTTGACTTTGCTGTCAGAAGGTTTCCAAAGGGTATCTCGACTCTCTCTTTCTCTCTCCCTCACACACACACACACACACACACACACAAACACACACATACCAGGGACAGTGCAACCGTCATAAGTGCGAGTCAGTTGCCAAGTGTCTAAATTTTGATGACTATGGGAATGCTGCAGCGGTTGTAAGTTCCAACAGTCTTTTTGTTTTTAAATGCTTTAAAAAAAATCCAAACCATCACTAAATGAACCGTTGCAAATTGAGGACTATACCTATAACTTTTTTGTGCTGTAAATTGTTTTTTTGTCTCCCCCCCCCCTTTTGAACTGTGAGCCGCCCTGAGTCCCCCCAGGGAAAAGGGCGGCATACAAATAAAATGATTTCAATTTCAATTTCAATTTCTTTGTGTGGTGCTTCATCCTCGACTATTTCTAGATTTTTAACTTTTAAATCCTCCTATATATTTTAACGTTTGATGGCCCCTCCACCCAGATTCCCTCTCTGAGGGAGATGGGCACTTCCAAAATATGAACAATAAATAAAAATACAAGTACATGACACAAAATTCGGACCCTGGAAAACTAACTAGCAAGGCCACACCTAGAATACTGCAATCACACTTTTAAAAAAGAGGTTGGGAGTTTGGAAAGAGGGCAGAGAAGAGCAGCCAGGATGATGGGGGACTGGAGGCTCAAACAGACGATGGAGGGTTGCAGGAACTGGGCCTGGCTGGTCTAGGGAAGAGAAGGACCAGGGGGGGCAGGAGAGCATCTTCCAATAGTTGCCCCAGAGAGGAGGAAGGGGGTCAAGCTGTTCTCCAAAGCCCCTGAAGGTCCAGAGAAGGAAGAATGGATGGAAGGAGAGATTCAACCTGGAAATAAGGACAGGGAGAACAATCAACCCGTGGAAGAGGAGTTGCCTTTGGAAGTTGTGGGAGCTTCATTCCTGGAGGCTTTCAAGAAGAGACTGGGCTGCCCTCCGTCAGAAATGGTGTAGGGTCTCCTGCTTGAGCGGAGGGGTTGGACTAGATGACCTACAGGGTCCCTTCCAACTCTGTTTGTCTGCATCTGTTATTTACAGGGGTTGGAGCATCCTGGGCTCCCATGATTCCCATTCGTAACCTTCCTTGAGGCATTCTGATATGCAGAGTCAATGGGAGGCGGTGGGGGGGGGAGATGGATTTGCTTAACGGCCATGGGAAAAAAGGTCGTAAAATCAGGCATGATTCACTTAGTGCAGTGGTTCCCAAACTTGGCAACTTTAAGACTTGTGGACTTCAACTCCCAGAATTCTCCAGCCAGCTCTGCCAAGTTTGGGAACCACAGGAGAATTCTGGGAGTTGAAGTCCACAAGTCTTAAAGTTGCCAAGTTTGGGAACCACTGACTTAGTGGCAGGGGTTCCAATCCCAACTGTGGTCGTAAGTCAAAGACCAGCCGTGCTACTTCACATGTACTCAGTTCTTAGCAGCCGGAGGTCCTGGGTGTTTCTCACCAGGCCTTCCCCGTCTTTCTTTCCCAGGTGGGCCTGGCCATCTGCTATGACCTCCGTTTCCCGGAAATGTCGCTGGCCCTGGCCCAGGCGGGGGCCGAGATCCTCACCTACCCGTCAGCCTTCACCGTGACAACCGGCGCCGCCCACTGGGAGGTAAGTCCCTCGGCCTTTACTACAGGTAGTCCTCGACTTACAACAGTTCACCTAATGACCATTCTAAATTAGAACAGCCCTGAAAGAAGGGGGCATTTTTCACACTTACGACCGTCCCCAGGGTCACGTGATCAAACCTCAGACACTTGGCAAGTGACTCGTGTTTATGACGGTCACAGGGATCCCGCTTTGCGACCTTCTGACAAGCAACGAGGAAGCCTTAACAATTGTGTTATTAACTTAACTACTGAATAGCTCACTTAATAACTGTGGCAAGAAAGGTCGTGAAATGGGGCAGCATTCACTTCATGAACGTCTCACTTAGCGACAGAAGTTTGGGGCTCAGTTGTGGTCGTATGTCGAGGACTGCCTGTGTTACGTTCACAGCTTCCTTCTCTCCCTCTCTTCCTTCTTGTTGTCAGTGGAACAGCTGGCCACCAGAAATTATGGGCACTCCCATCACTGGGTGTTTTTAAGAAGACTCTAAACCAGTGTTTCTCAACCTTGGCCAACTTGAAGTCCACCGGACTTCAAGCTGGCCAAGGTTGAGAAACACTGCTCTAAACAGCAACCTATCTGACAGGTATAGATTGCCCTGCTTGAGTAGGGGGCTGGACTAGTAGACCTTGTACTCAGGACCTAATACCACTCCACAAACCCTTAGTAAGGCCACACCTGGAGTCCTGCACCCAGTTTTGGACACCAGACTATAAAAAGGATGTTGAGACTCTGGAAAGAGTGCAGAGAAGAGCAGCCAGGAGGATGAGGGGACCGGAGGGTAAAACATAACAATGAACGGTTGCAGGAACTGGGCCTGGCTGGTCTAGGGAAGAGAAGGACCAGGGGAGGCAGGAGAGCATCTTCCAATAGTTGAGGGGCTGCCACAGAGAGGAGTTAGGGGGTCAGGCTGTTCTCCAAGACACCCGAAGGCCAGAGAAGGAAGAATGGATGGAAGGAGAGATTCAACCTGGAAATAAGGAGGAATTTCCTGACCGGGAGAACAATCAACCCATGGAAGAGAAGTTGACTTTGGAAGTTGTGGGAGCTTCATCTCTGGAGGCTTTCAAGAGGAGACTGGACTGCCCTCTGTCAAGAATGGTGTAGGGTCCCCTTCTTGGCCAGGGGTTGAACTAGTAGACCTAATCTAGAGGAAAGAAGGACCAGGGGAGACAGGAGAGTATCTTCCAATAGTTGAGGGGCTGCCCCAGAGGGGAGTTAGGGGGTCAGGCTGTTCTCCAAAGCCCCTGAAGGTCCAGAGAAGGAAGAATGGGTGGAAGGAGAGATTCAACCTGGAAATAAGGAGGAATTTCCTGACAGGGAGAAAAATCAACTCATGGAAGAGAAATTGCCTTCGGAAGTTGTGGTAGCTTCATCACTGGAGGCTTCCAAGAAGAGACTGGAGTGTCCTCTGTCAGAAACGGTGGAGGGTCTCCTGCTTGGGCTGAGGGGGGTTGGACTAGATGACCTCCAGGGTACCTTCCACCTCTGTCAATCCAACCTAAATCTAAAACCTTCAAGGTCCCTTCCAGCCGATTCACTCTCTTCTATTCTCCAGGTCCTGCTGCGAGCCCGTGCCATAGAGACCCAGTGCTATGTGGTGGCCGCAGCCCAGACGGGCCAGCACCACCCGCGCCGCACCTCCTTCGGCCACAGCATGGTGGTGGACCCCTGGGGTAGTATCGTGGCCCAGTGCCGGGAGGGGCCCGGCCTCTGCTTTGCCGAAATCGACCTGGCCTACCTGCACCGCCTACGCCAGGAGATGCCCGTCTTTGCCCACCGCCAGCCTCGCCTCTACAGCCGGGCAGCTGGCGAATGGGGCTTTGCGCCCCCTTGACGGGCTCAGCCTCCCCAAGGAGGGGGCTTGGCTGCTGCAGCTGGATTCTGCACGGTCCGGGGTCTCTGGCCCCTCCAGGAGCTGCTGTCCAGAGGGGCCGAGGGAGAGAACCAGAATGCAGGGGAGGGGGGACATTTCAACACAATCCCCTCCTGGTGGGAGCATCGGATGTTTGGGGTTCAGACTGGGGTGGGGTCCAGCCGGTCCCCTTCCCTCTAGGGGGCCTTCGCTCCTGAAATAAATTCGCTTTTCAGCCACACGGCTTCCCTCTCTTCACTTCCATCCAGCTTTTTCTAAGACTCCCCCTTTCCCTTTGATCAGCAATGTCCAACCTCGGGAAAATTGTGGACTTCAACTCCCAGAATCCCCCAGCCAGCAGAGTTGAATTCTGGGAGTTGAAGTCCACAGGTCTTCAAGCTTCTTGAAGAGCATTTGGAGACTTCAGCTCGTCCAGAACGCAGCCGCGCGAGCGATTGTGGGTGCACCCCGGTACACCCACGTTATACCTATCCTCCGCGAGCTGCACTGGTTACCGATTGGTCTCCGGATACACTTCAAAGTGCTAGTCGTCACTTATAAAGCCCTTCATGGTATTGGACCTGGGTACTTGAGAGACCGCCTGCTGCCAATTACCTCCCAAAGACCCATTAGATCCCACAGGGTCGGCCTCCTCTGGGTTCCGTCTACCAGCCAATGTCACCTGGCTACTACCCGGGGGAGGGCCTTCTCTGTGGCTGCTCCGGCCCTCTGGAACGAACTCCCCGCGGAGATTCCGACCCTCACCTCTCTCCTGGCCTTCCGAAAAGCCGTCAAAACCTGGCTGTGCTGGCAGGCCTGGGGTTGATGAGTTCCCCTCCCCTCTCGATCTGTGTGGCTGTTGGTCGTTTTTAAATGCCTGTATTTGTCGTTTTGTTGTGATTCCCTTTCCCTCCTTGGGTTTGTGCGCCGCCCTGAGTCCCGCTGGGAATAGGGCGGCATATAAATAAAATGAAACCTAAACCCCCTTTCCCTTTGATCAGCAATGTCCATCCTCGGCAACTTGTGGACTTCAACTCCCAGAATTCCCCAGCCAGCAGAGTTGAATTCTGGGAGTTGAAGTCCACAGGTCTTCAAGCTTCTGAAGTTGAGAGACGGCTGGTTTTGATCAAATACGGAGAACGTCACCTTCAGAAGTTAAGATTCTCTCTGCCAGAATAGGGCTTTCTTTTCGGCTTGTATGCATGTTTACTTTTTAAAGTTTATTTTTCACATTTTCAAACCACCCATCTCCCCCAAAGACAGACTCTGGGCAGTGTCCCCCCACCCCAAATAAAATATGCTCCCTTTTTGTGTCGTGCAGGTGTACATATACATATATACGGGCACACACAGCTTTGGAGATTCACGATTCACAGCTTAGGCTGCAGGGATGACTTCTCCATCATGGCAATACCAGGTGGTCGTAAGATCAGGCACGACTCACAACAATTGCCCTGCTTAGCAACGGAGAGTCTGGCACCAGTTGTGGTGATAGCTCAAGGGCCATCTATGTTGCAAGCACCTCATACTACAAAACGGAGAATTAGACTATGATTTAACTGTCAATACGGACTCCAGGTTCAGCTAATCTGAGAAATACTTGGAATGGGGAGGAATCCGATTGAGATTGATTTTTAAAAACTTGAATTTTCTGTATTATAGAACTTGATTTCAGCCAAGTCTGCTTGTGCACTTTACACACACTTTTATGTTGCACAAGCTGCCACCAACGATTGTCACGTTTTAACCTGGTTCAAACCCACTTCGGGTTAAAATCTGTGGCTGTAGCCACAAAGGCCAAGATTTTCCCCCTGCAAACCACAGGAAGTTGCCTATCTCTGCTCAGCTCCTGTGCTTGAGGAGACCTTCGGGGAAGGGAAACGGAGGACAGGATCTTGTAGGACTCTCGGATGGAAGGATCCCCCGGGCAGACGGTCAGCCAACATTTTGGGCCACTAAAAGCATCTCGCAGGTTAACACCAGTAGTTACCAACGTTCCTTTAGTGCAGTGAATGCTGTCTGGGGAATTCTGGGAGTTGAAGTCCGGACATCTTCAAGTTGCCACGGTTGAGAAACACTGCTTTAGTGGCTGTTCTGGGGTTACAAAGGCAATGTGACTTAGTGACTGTTTTGGGACTTGTAGCATCAAGTGATCCAAGTTCAAACGCTTGGCAACTGGCAGGTACTTATGACAGTTGCTGTGACTTTCTGACAAGCAGTCAATGGGGAAGCCAGCTTCACTTAACAGCCATGGCAAGAAAGGACGTCAAATGGGGCAAAAGTCGCTTAACTCTCCTGCTTACAACAGAAATTTGAGATCCTACGTTGAGGACTTAACTATGTAGGGAACTTGTAGGGATTTAAAACTTGCTCTTCACATAATCGATAGGTGCCGTGTTTCCCCCAAAATAAGACGGGGGGGCTGATGTCTCTTGCTCCGAAAGACGCATTAGGACAGTGTTTCTCAACTTTGGCAACTTGAAGATGCCTGGACTTCAACTGGCATTCGCTGGCTGGGAAATTCTGGGAATTGAAGTCCGGACATCTTCAAGTGGCCAAGGTTGAGAAACACTGATCTATGTATTATCTATCTATCTGTCTGTCTATCTATCCATCCATCCATCCATCCATTATCTATCCATCCACTATCTACCTCCATCCACCCATTATCTATCTGTCTATCCACCCATTATCTATCTATCTATCATCCATCCATCCCCTATCTACTCTTATGTATCATCTCTAACACCTCTCTCTCTCTCTCTGGTATCTATGATTTACCATCTATGTCAGTGTTTCTCAACCTTGGCAACTGGAAGATGTCCGGACTTCAACTCCCAGAATTCCCCAGCCAGCAAATGAAGTCCAGACATCTTCAAGTTGCCAAGGTTGAGAAACACTGCATTAGGGCTTAATGCCTGGTTAGTCATTATTTTCAGGGAAAATACAATTATTCAACGCGTCCGTCTGGCTGATGATCTTAATGATTGCCTTGTTTTGGGGGGTAGGGCTAATATTACGAGCACCCTGAAAAACCACGCTACAACTCCCAGAATTCCTCAGCCAGCCACTTTACGAGTTGAAGTCCACCAATTCGTAAAAACTGTCGAGTGAGGAATTCTGGGAGTTGAAGTCCACAAGTCGTAAACGGGCCAAAGTTGGAGACCCCCTCACCCATCTTGTGCTTCTTCCCCCCCAAAAGATCCTTTCCAGGACATCCGACTGACTGACGGGGACTCTTGAGGAAACTTTGGTTTCCGGGGCGCCAGCGAGCCCAACAGCTGCACCGAACAAAGGCAGAAGATTTTTTTTTATTATCATCATCATCGTCATCTCAGAAAGAAAGCCGAAAACCGAAGGTACATTAGGGAACACGGCCAGTCACACTGGCGTTTCCTTTTAAAAAAAATAAGAAGTCGTCGTCACCGATTTTACACACGTTTGTGCCAGAATTATCATGAAATATCGGGGCTTTGCAATGATTAGACTTTTGTGTACTTGGGGGGGAGGCAACCGGGAAGGGGCGGGGGGGGGCAGGGAAGAAGCCTCCGGTGTCCAGCTGGACCAAGCCAGGCCAAGGGTCACTTCCTCCCTTTCCCAGGTTTAGGGCCCAGCCAGAAAAGAAGCGGATCGTTACAGAGCAGTGATCTGATTTTTGGCTTGTGTGCCAAAAGCAGGGGGAGTGCAGGGGGGCGGGTCGTGCGCGGGCATGTCACACCCATAATGCTATGCACATGACACCAGCCCGTCATGCGTACATGACCAGACCTCCCTCTCCCACATTTTTGCCGTGCTTTTTTCGCCCTCCCCAGGCTCCAGAGGCTGGAGAGGGCAAAAACAGACCCCCCGTCCTCCCCCGGAGGCTTCGGGAGCATCCCTGGAGGCTCCGGAGCATGAAAAACAGGAACTTGCTTCCAGTTTGCTCGTAGGGTCATTTTTTGTCCTCTCGAGCTTGCAGGGAAGCCTCCGGAAGGCTCTGGAGGTGTTTTCTCAACCTTGGCCACTTGAAGATGTCCGGACTTCAACTCCCAGAATTCCCCAGCCAGCTGGCTGGGGAATTCTGGGAGTTGGAAGTCCGGACATCTTCAAGTTGCCAAGGTTTAGAAACACTGCTCTGGAGGGCTAAAACCAGGAGGGTGAAAAATGTGGTATGTGTGCCATAGATTCCCCATCACAGTTATAGAGGGAAAATGGTGGTGGTGGAATTGAGAAGTTCTAGCCCAGCGCTTCGGACTTGGGGTCACATTTGGGGCCCCGGCGTGAGAACCAAAGCAGGCGCCGCTGGCAACTCACGGAAGCGGAGACCTCAAAAATAAAACCCCAATGGCCTGTGCAATTTTAAGGTTGGCAGCTGTGCAATTGTGGAAAGAGAGGCCCCCGCTTGGGTGAGCCGCACGAAGGCGTCGCATTTGGCTCTTCCGCGCACGCTCCGAAGCAGGGGGACGGGGGGCTTCGCTTCCCATCCAGATCCAACACGCCGTTACGAACCTTCGTGAAAAAGCCACTTCCGGAAAATCGTTAACACAACACAAGTAACCAATTGAACGTCTGGGGAGAGGGGGGGATTACATGGCCCCCTCCCTCTTCCATGCACTTTTTCCTGTTAGTGTCCGTCCCCTCTTCCTGCCCCCCGTGAAATGCTGGAGGGCCACCTGAGCTGATTTAAGGGGGCCGAACAGAACCAACGCACGGCGTGTGGGGTCAAAACAGCAGGAACCGAAGAACCTGGGAAGAGACACCAAAAGCGTAACCCCACGGCTGAACCCCGGCAGAGCCCCCTTCCCCCCTGGCCGTCTCCCCAAAGAAAACGAACATTGAGACGTAACCTCCAAGCGTCTTCCGAGCTGTTCGGGGAAGTCGGGACGGGACGATCCACCAGAGGAACCTGACAGGATTCCCCAAACGCGTGACCTGACAAATGCGCGCATGACAAAAGCGCGGCGCTAAAACCGCGATGTCATCAACGCGCCGACAACAATGCGCCGACAGAAGCGCGATTTAAGTTAAGGTAAGGGTTAGGTTTATGGTTAGGGTTAGGATTAGGATTAGGGTTACAGCGCGCTTCTGTCGGCGCGCTATTGTCGGCGCGCTTCAGTGCTCATTCGTCGGCGTGCTTTAGAACTCGCGGTTTTGTCACCGCGGTTTAGTCAGGCGCGCTTTTGTCGTTCGCCCTTTTGTAGGTGAACCCCCCCAAACGCTGGGCCAGGCCAAAGGGGCATCCCTCCTAAGCTCGGGCTCCCCTCCTTCCCTAGCTGGCCGAGGTCTGTCCATCTCTGGGCGAACTGCCCCAGGTTGGGCGGGTCTCCTCTGAGGCTGCATGGCTGAGGAGGGAAGAGGAAGGGCCCTTCTCGTTCATCTCCGGAGGCCGGAGAGCGAGAGGAAAAGGCACAGGTGGGATGGCGGGATGGCGGGCAGGGGAGAAGAGCCGGGAGGGGTCTGGGAGGAGCTGCTCAAGCCAAAGGGGGGGGGAACTTGTGGACTTGGCTGGGGGATTCTGGGAGTCGAAGTCCCTTCGTCTTCAAGCTGACAAGGTTGGAGAGCCCTGCCCAATTATTTGACCCACAAGGAAATCTCCCCACCCCACCGAAGTGGGGTTCGGAGCAGCAGCCGTGGCTCACCCTCGTCTTTGGACCCACATCTCCTGCCCCACCTTGGCTGAGCTTCACACGACACCCCTCCATCGACACACAACCCCCCCGGCCCTTCCCTTAGCGAAATCATGACTAAATTGGAACACGCCTCCCCGCCCCCACCCCGCCCCCCCTGCTTTAGCTGAGTGGAAATCAGAAAATGAAAGACCCGGGATGGGGAGACAGAGCCCCCTCCTCTCCCCATGAGCCAAGGCCCCCCTTTCTGTCCCCTTCCCCCACAGAGAGACGGCAACGGGGACCCAATGACAAGAACAGCTCCTTTAATGGGAAGGGGCGGATTAAGGGCCTGCCTTCGGGGGTCTTAGGTCGGGCTTCACCAGGAGGGGCCGACGGCGGGGGAACGAATCGATGCCAACAATACCGAAACAACAGAAAAGTCGGACAGCACAAGAGGGCAGGCGGAAAGAAAGAACTGCCGAGCATCTTTTGGGGGGTCCCCGATGCTCCGCGAGCCCAGGACAATGGGCCCCTTCCAGGCAGGGGTGCCAGGCGGGCTTCTCCGGGCCCCCTGTTTCCAGTTCCCCCCTGGAGGAATAAGAAGAAGAAAAGCCAGCGTATCCTCCCACGGAAAAGACTCATTCAGTCTAGGTGACCAATTCCATTTCTCGGAGATATCATTCCCGCCCCCTTCTTCCCCTCCCTCTCTCTTCTTTTTTTAAGGAAAATAATTTTGCAAAAAAAAAGAAAGAAAGAAAAATATTCCTCCCAAGGAGCGCCTGAGGAGAGGCAGGAGAGGAAGAAAATTGGGGGGAACCTCGCCCCCCCAAAAAAACCACCAAATTGTCCACCGCCGGTGGTTCAGGGGGCCGTCTGCAGCATCAAATTCCTCAGGAGTTTCTGGCGGCCCACCTCGTAATCCTCCTCGTCCACGTTGACCAGGAGTTTGATGGCCTCGTGGCCCACGGCCTGCTTGAGCGAGTCTGTGATGAAGACGCCCTTCAGGGCCTCCAGCAAGGAGCCGTTGATGTAGTCGCGCCAGAAGGCGTCCAGGTACGTCAGCTCCGAGAACTTGATGTCACAGATGATGGAGCCCAGATCCCGGGACTTCAGGATCGTGTTGGCCTGGCTGAAACGTTCAAACTGGCGCTCCAGGGGGTCCTGCTTGTTGGAGAAGACGTTGCCCTCCAGGGCCGTCTCGTGCTGGCAGTATTCGGCCCGGACTCGGAGGCGGATATCTGCGGGGTTGGGGGGGGGGAGAGGGGGGAGATACCAGCAAGAGCGTTAAGAGGCAACCGGACAACTGGGAGGAAGAGCATTTCAAATCCGGCACGGAGAAGGGAAGGAGGCAGAGTGGAAGAACGGCTGGAATTAGCAGGGATGGCAAAATGGACACTCTATTTGATTTGATTTATTTGATTGCTAGAGCCTCCACCCTTCTCAGCAAATGACTCTGGGTGGATAATTCCTTTAATTTTGACCTCTAGCTTTGTCCTTACTTGGAAAAAACTTTTTTTTTTCTTTTGCTTGAAACAGAAACAAAACTTTTAATTTCAGGAGTTGACAATTGGAAGTGTTGACCGTTACAGAAAGGCTGCGTACTATCGTTCCCCTTAAAGTAACAGGTTTCCACAGTTGATATTTGAACCTCAGTTGAAGAAAATCAGAAACCCCTGTTTTGTCCTTCCTTTCCCTTATTGGTACTCCTAACCTTGTGTCGGATCCCTAAACGTGATCCTGCCATTCAATGGGGAGGAGGGGGAGGGCTTGGAGTAAGATTTATTAGCAGGGCCTTTTTACAAGTGGTTTCCTGGCACTGAAATGCCTGAGATCCCATCACCTTTTGGGGGAAAGTTTATGATAGCCATGTGGGACGTTCCACTCTAATGCAGTGTTTCTCAACCTTGGCCACTTGAAGATGTCCGGGCTTCAACTCCCAGAATTCCCCAGCCAGCATTCGCGTATAAACAATTCAGTGTCTAGGACAGTGTTTCTCAACCTTGTCAACTTGAAGATTTATTAGCAGGGCCTTTTTACAAGTGGTTTCCTGGCACTGAAATGCCTGAGATCCCATCACCTTTTGGGGGAAAGTTTATGATAGCCATGTGGGACGTTCCACTCTAATGCAGTGTTTCTCAACCTTGGCCACTTGAAGATGTCCGAGACTTCAACTCCCAGAATTCCCCAGCCAGCATTCGCTGGCTGGGGAATTCTGGGAGTTGAAGCCCGGACATCTTCAAGTGGCCAAGGTTGAGAAACACTGCTCTAATGTCTAACGGAAGATGGGAAGGTATATTTCTTTGGTTCTCAGGGCAGTTGGTAAAGGAAACATCTTCACACTTGTGTATTGGCTGAAATCTGCATTCTCTACTGCTTTAATTCCACTCCCAATGCCCAAGGGGATTCAGACGTCGCTTTGAACTGAATGGTTTCACTTCGGCTTCATAAAAGGGTCCTTTTGAAATCCTTCCTTTCAAGAGTCTTCACTTTCTTAAGCACAGTGGTTCTCAACCTTCCTAATGCCGCGACCCTTTAATACAGTTCCTCATGTTGTGGTAACCCCCAACCATAAAATTATTTTTGTTGTTACTCTATAATTGTAATTTTTGCTACTGTTATGAATCGTAACGTAAACATCTGAGATGCAGGATGCTTGAAACAAGACCCTCAACTTTGCCAGTCAGTAGTCCCTCCCCCCCCACCGTTACTTAAGGCAGGACTCCTCCTGGGAAGTTTAAGTAAGTAAGTTTGTAAGTTTAATTTTATTTTTTAGGCCGCCCAATCCCGAAGGACTCCGGGCGAGCAGGCTCTCGGCTCTAAGTTGAAAGAGTGCCTTTCTTTTAAAAAGAAAGAAAGGAAAGAAAAAACAAAACAGCCACCAATTCTTCCTTCCTTTCTCTTTCTCTCTCTTTCTGTCTCTCTCTCTCTGTGTCTGTCTGTCTATGTGTGTGTGTGTGTGTGGCTCTTTGTTTCACTCCCCCTCCCTCCCTCCCTCCCTCTCTCTGTCATTCGCTCTGTGTGTGTGTCTGTTTCTCCCCCCCTTTCTCTCTCTCTCTTTCTGTCTCTGTGTGTGTGTGTGTGTGTGTGTGTGTGTGTGTCTTTGTTTCACTCCCCCTCCCTCCCTCTCTGTCTCTCTGTCATTCTCTCTCTGTGTGTCTCTCTGTCTCTCCCCTCCCTTTCTCTTTCTCTCTCTCCCCTCCCTCTCTCTGTCTGTGTGTGTGTGTCTCTCCCCTCCCTTCCTCTCTTTCTGTCTCTCTGTCTCTCCCCTCCCTTTCTCTTTCTCTCTCTTTCTCTCCCCTCCCTTCCTCTCTTTCTGTCTCTATGTGTGTCTGTCTGTCTGCCTGTATCTCCCCTCCCTTTCTCTTTCTCTCTCTCTCTCTCTCCCCTGTCTGTGTGTGTGTCTCTCCCCTCCCTTCCTCTCTTTCTGTCTCTATGTGTGTGTGTGTGTGTGTCTGTCTGCCTGTATCTCACTCACTGACTCACTCAATCACTCACTGTGTATGTGTCTCTCTCTGTGTGTCTGTCCGTCTCTCTGATTTCCTCTCTCTCTCTGTGTGCCTCTCTCTCTGCCTGTCTGTCTCTCTCTCACACACACACACACTGTGATCCCCTCACCTCCTGTTCTCTGGCTGCCGCACAAGTCCTGCATTGCCCTCTTCTCCCTTGACAGTTCCCTCGTTTCCAATGGAGGGGGTGCGTTTTCCTCCCTCTGGGAAACAGGCCGGGCAAGTGAGAACAAGTCCCCGCCAGTCTCCGGGGCTGTAATTGTACGGGGTGTGCCCGCGCACCTATATTTTCCACGGCTACACGCTACACGCTAGCGAATGCTGGCTGGGGGATTCTGGGAGTTGAAGTCCGGACATCTTCAAGTTGCTAAGGTTGAGAAACACTGCGCTAGGACCTGTTGGCAGCCATGCTTAGCCTGTCCCCCCCATACTGAGCTCTGTCATCTGCAGGGGGTTGGACTAGAAGACCCCCAGGGTCCCTTTCCAGCCCCATGATTCTAGGCCGTTTGAGGAAGCTGATGGGTCTGGGGGCAAACGGGTGGAGCCCAGAGGGTCCCGCGTAAAGTGCTTGTCGGGAACCTCACCGCAGGTCTGTTTGTCCTTCGGATCCGGCGTCACAGACTTCCTCCTTTTCCGCTGGTTGCCGAGCAGCGCCCGTCCCCGGCCGGATCTCTTGGCGCAGATCTGGGGGCCCGAAGAGGAGCAGCAGACCAACGGGTGGTGGGGAGGCACTGCGGAACACACAAAACGTCAAGGGGTTCAAAGCCAGGCTGGGTTTGCTTTGGGGGGGGGGCATGGAAATTAAGCCGGTCGGTCTGGCTTAGCGGTTGATAGCAATAGCAGTAGACTTATATACCGCTTCATAGGCCTTTCAGGCCTCTCTAAGCGGTTTACAGAGAGTCAGCATATTGCCCCCAACAATCTGGGTCCTCATTTTACCCACCTCGGAAGGATGGAAGGCTGAGTCAACCCTGAGCCGGTGAGATTTGAACCGCTGACCTGCTGATCTAGCAGTAGCCTGCAGTGCTGCATTTTAACCACTGCGCCACCTTGGCTCTTTCTGTTGAGTTGATACAGAAGAGAGAGAGAGGCTGGGAGAGGGGGAGCTCCAGGGTGGATAAAAATAGATGATTTTTCTTTTAAATTTTATTCGCATTTTTTATTTTTATCAAATTTGTTTTAATAAAATGCTTTTTGTCAGCTACTGAGGATTTGATGGCTGCCAGCTGATGTAAGGTTGTAAACTGTAAGCTGTAAGCTGATGCAATGTGGATGAATCATAGAAATAGGTATAACCAGTTTAAGACTCTGGTGGGGTCCACACAAGTCGTTTACCGTTTTAAAAGGTGTCTATATATAGGTGGCCATTAGAGGGTGTTTCTCTCGTCGTGTATCTCATTTCTCTCCTTGTAAGGGATTTATCTACCATGTGAATGTCTGTATATCCCAACTGCGTTGCAGCATCCCTCCCCTCGCTCCTCGAGTCAGTAGCCGAGCTGGCAGTTGAGTTCCCCAGGCTTATAGTTCTGGGGGACTTCAATTTGCCATCGCTCGGTGAACGCTCTGATGGGGCGCAGGAGTTCATGGCTTCCATGACAGCCATGGGCTTGACCCAGGTAATTCGGGGCCCAACCCATGCAGCGGGTCACATGCTCGACCTCGTATTCCTCTCGGAGCAGTGGATGTGTGATCTTGGTCTGAGGGGTAATGAGATCATACCCCTGTCGTGGTCAGACCACTGCCTACTGAGGCTTGACTTCCGGAGGCCAAACCCCCACCGTAGGGAGGAGGAACCGACCGGGTGGTTCCGCCCCAGGCGACTTATGGACCCATTGAGGTTCCAGACGGAGCTTGGGGTCATTCCTGATACTCTCGCCCACAGTTCGGCGGAGACTCTGGTTGCCGCCTGGCATTCAGCGGCGTCGGAGTCTCTTGATCGGATTGCGCCACTACGGCCCCTCCGGGTCAGTGGATCCCGGAGGCCCCCTTGGTTTACCGAGGAGCTCCGGGAGAAGAAACGCCGGAGGAGATGCCTAGAGCACCAGTGGAGGTCCGATAAGTCCGAGGCGAACCGAGCACTTCTAACCACCTGCACCAAGGACTACGTCCGAGCATTAAGAACTGCCAAAAGATCATACATTTCTGCCTTGGTTGCGTCCGCCGAGTCACGCCCAGCCGCCCTGTTTAGGATAACCCGCTCCCTCCTTAACAGGAGGGATGCGGGAGACCCCTTGCAGGGTAGGGCTGAGGACTATGCTCAATTCTTGGCGGACAAAATAGCTCGGTTTCGGTCGGACTTGGACTCCACCGCAGTAGATCCAGCCGAGACACAGGAGGACCGCTTGGCAAATCATCTCTGGGTTGAGTTCCAGGATGTTGCCTCTGGGGATGTGGACAAGGCCATTCGAGCTGTAAGTGCCTCCACCTGTATTCTGGACCCGTGTCCCTCCTGGCTGGTTGCCAACAGCAGGGAGGTGACACATGGCTGGATCCAGGCGGTCGTGACCGCCTCCCTTCGGGAGGGGCACTTCCCCGCCGTACTTAAAACGGCGGTGGTGAGACCCCTCCTGAAGAAACCATCCTTGGATCCAGCCATTTTAAACAACTTTCGTCCTGTCTCCAACCTCCCCTTTATCGGGAAGGTTGTTGAGAAGGTGGTGGCCTTCCAGCTTCAACGGGCCTTGGAGGAAGCTAGTTATCTTGACCCCTTCCAGTCCGGCTTCAGACCTGGTTACAGCACAGAAACCGCTTTGGTCGCATTGACCGATGATCTCTGGAGGGCCAGAGATGGAGGCTATGCATCCATCCTGGTTCTCCTTGACCTCTCAGCGGCTTTCGATACCATCGACCATGGTATCCTTCTGCGACGACTGCGGGAGGTGGGAGTGGGAGGCACTGTTTTACAGTGGTTCTCCTCCTACCTCTCGGACAGGTCGCAGTCGGTGTTGGTCGGGGGGCAGAGATCGTCCCTGAGGCCCCTAACATGTGGGGTGCCACAGGGTTCGGTCTTATCCCCCCTACTATTTAACATTTACATGAAACCGCTGGGCGAGATCATTCGGAGGCACGGGATAAAATACCACCAATATGCGGACGATACGCAACTGTATCTGTCCGCCCCGTGCCAACTCAATGAAGCGGTGGACGTGATGAACCAGGGTCTAGAGGCCGTTAGGAACTGGATGAGCGCTAACAAACTGGTACTCAACCCGGACAAGACCGAGTGGCTGTTGTGCTTCCCTCCCAACAATTTGGCTAATGTACCAACACTTAGGCTGGGGGGTCAAATTTTACACCCCTCAGATAGGGTCCGCAACTTAGGAGTCCTCCTGGACCCACAGCTGACTTTTGACCACCAGCTGTCAGCTGTGACCAGGGGGGCATTTGCCCAGGTTCGCCTGGTCCGCCAGTTGCGGCCCTACCTAGACCGGGAGGCTCTCACAACAGTCACTCGAGCCCTTGTGATCTCTAGGCTGGAATACTGCAATGGGCTCTACATGGGGTTGCCCTTGAAGTGCATCCGGCGACTACAGTTAGTCCAGAATGCAGCCGCGCGAGTGATAGTGGGCGCACCGCGGTTCGCCCACGTTACACCTGTCCTCCGCGAGCTGCACTGGCTACCTGTTGGTCTCCGGGTGCGCTTCAGGGTACTGATGACCACCTTTAAAGCACTCCATGGTAGTGGATCTGGGTACTTGAGAGACCGCCTCCTGCCGATTACCTCCCTTCGACCAATTCGATCGCACAGACTGGGCCTCCTCCGAATCCCATCTGCCAGTCAATGCCGACTGGCGACCACACGGAGGAGAGCCTTTTCTGTTGCAGCTCCGACCCTGTGGAACGATCTCCCCGCTGAGATCCGTACCCTCACCACCGTCCAGACCTTCCGCGCAGCCCTCAAGATCTGGCTCTCCCAGCAGGCCTGGGGATAGGTTCCTAATTCACCCGCCCGAGTGTTTGATTGTTGAACGAAAGTTGTGTTTTACTATTTTTTTTTCTTTGTTCACATTTTGTTTTGTTTTTGATGTTGCACTTCCCTCCCTTGTGATTGTAAGCCGCCCTGAGTCCCCTTAGGGAAAAGGGCGGCCTATAAATTTTAATAAATTCAAATTCAAATTCAATATATTTGTGTATAAACCACTATTAATTGTCTGAAGGCCCTGTGTTTCGCTCCTGCGTTTATCTCATAATAATAGTCAGTCTGCCAAAACTCTTGACACTTTTGGAGTAAAAAAATCATCTAAAGGTAGTTTTCTATTTAAGATAACATTAATAATTTTGTTTATTCAGCATGAAATGGAGCTTAGTTATGTAGCATGGGACTGTCTATTCTGCAATATTTACATTTTTGATAAACTCATTCCAGGAATCCATGCTCTGCAATATTAAAGATTCTAATTACCAGCAAGAATGAGTCCGTACATTGACAGAGCACCTGTCATTTCAGATCCATCAGGGTGGCAGCGCCTGTTAGCGGGCATCCACTCACCTGCAGCCCTCCACGTCCCTCACCTGGTTGTGTCCCTGCCGCATCACCAGCCGTCCCATTAAAGTGAACGGGACTGTCGGTGAGTCAACAGCTGGTCAGAGGAGGGGGCGCTGCGGGACAGAGATGACGGTGGCTCTTTAAAAAGCATGAATTAAATTGAGTTGATTTAAACCAAGCCTTTTTACTAGTGATTTCAATCAGGATTTAATCTTAGACTTGATTTAATGCTGGCTGGGGAATTCTGGGAGTTGAAGTCCGGACATCTTCAAGTGGCCAAGGTTGAGAAACACTGATCTATATATATATAAACGTACGTGCGTGCGTGCGTGCGTGCGTCCGTGTGTGTATTCCAGCATAACTCTTCAACCAAACTTGGTACACTGATGACTTCCACTCTGGAAACAAATACTGTGGGGGTGAGAAAACCCTACACCCCTCGGTGTGTGTGTGTGTTCAGTTACGATACAGCCTGTTGTGCCTTTAAATGGCTTCTCCTGCACTGACGTAACATGGCTTCTACTGTACAGCACAGTGGAGTTGCCACGGTAACGGCTTCACAGTATTTCACAAGGGCGCTCCCTGTGGTAAGGGGGGGGGGAAATCCAACATTAGAAATTATGTTTGGTCCAGACGTTTCCCCCCTACAAATAAACACCTGGGCAATGTCAGGTTATCGGCTAGTTAAATGAGTAAGGCCACACAACACTTGTGAACGACTGCTTGTTCTAACAATAGTTAATGCACTAGATAGAAGACCAAGTTCAGGATTCGGGGAGTGACTTTGATCAGTACAACAGGCTAACCACGATCATTTAAAACTAGCCAGGTTCATCATTTTTGCAAAAAGGGGATGCCAGGTTTTCCGGTTAAGCACGTTGGGTGAAATCAACAAGGGGGACACCCAGACTGACAGTGCCCATTCAACGGAGACCCAGCACTCTTAGCACACTGCTTCTTCTCAAACCTGGTTAAATCGTTGGCAGGGGGCTCCATGAAGTGCCAAAAAGAAGAAGAAGGAAAGGTGCGTGGGGGAAGGGTAGAAATCCCCGCGCAAATTTCAATCGGGTTGGTCTCCATCTGTATCACCCACCCGTGAAAGTAAAGGAACGGATCAAAACGGGTCTCCGAGAACAATCTAATCCGTAACAAACATGGGAGAAGCTGCTCTCAACAACGCCTTACCCAATCTTTTTTTTAATGTTTTTAATTTAAAAAAAAAATCAAATCAATGCGCAAACAGTGTTGCAACTGGGTGTCATACATTCTAATACAAATAAAACTAATGAAATATATAATAATAAAAGTAACAATAAGATACAACATGGAATATTTGAATGATGATTGACTATAATCCAATGTAAATATGTATTATTGCTAGAAATATACGAGTTGATTGAATGTAACTGTAAGGTTTTCTAAAAATGCCCTAATTGATTCCTGAGTATCGAGCCAAGTTTCAATACAAAGCTAGTCAATTATTAGGAGCCCCATTAGGCAAGATCTTTCTGCAGTCAAGTCTAAGCTTTGTTTGATTTATAGCTGCACTTTACCCCTGTTCCTTTCCTCCCCTCAGTCTGTGTCATAAATCACATTCCCCTATGAGGTGCACCCATCCCAAACCGGCTGCAGTAATCTGAGACCCGACTTCCGCAGACAGTATGCGTGGAAGGCACTCTCGCCCCCTTGTCTCACTACGACAACATTGGGAGTTGACAGTAATAATTATGATTAATGTCATTAGTTTTATTTGTATTAGAATGCGTGACGCCCCAGCTTTTTATTTTTATTTATTTATTTGTTAAATTTTTATGCCACTCGGGCCTCCTAAAAGGTGATTCTGTTTGGCTTAGAAGTTATAAAACAGGCAAAAAAAAAGAGATTAAGATTAAAACCACAGAGTTCAAATACTATGAAGAACCAGCCCGAAGCAAAAGAGAGAGGAAAGCCGGATGGGATGGGGGTCTTCTTATCCCATCGGCCACCTCCAGAGGTGAGCACCCCCCTACTATCACTGGAAGAACCAATGATCCCCAGCCACCTTCGACAACATTTTCTTCAAATGGAAGGTCTGCACTCAAGAATCCACAGGAGATTAAAAAAAAAAGTGACAGACCACAGGGATCTCCTGCAGAATCTGTCCCAATGTGGACAGGTGAACCCAGGAGGTGGAGGGGGGGAGTTATCTCACAAATAAAGCTAAAGGTTTCCCTGTCCAGTTGGGTCCAACTCTAGGGGGCCAGCGGTAAAAGACAATTTCCCTAGCCAGCCTGGCTGTACACCCAAAGGCGCACGGAACACTCTTACCTTCCCACGGAAGTGGTACCTGTTGATCTGCTCGCATTTGCTTGCTTTCAAACGCCCAGGTGGGCAGGAGCTGGGGCGAGGACAGGAACTCACCCCGTTGTACAGTGCTTGGATCTCAGTGGCACACAACGGGGTGAAAGAGCTAACAAGCTGGCACCGTTAACCATTGAATAGTTATCTAGAAATTGGGTTGGAGTTGCAAATGGCTGCGGGCCTCCTTCCTGGAGTGTGTGGTGCCTGGTTGGGAAGGCCTGTTTGTGCCCAGAATTTAATACACACACCCCAATAACAATTAAGGTGGATTTCTCTCCCCTGTGCGGTCACCTTATTCCTTCACTCTCTCTCTCTCTCCAATTTTGTTCCTTCTCGTTCCCTTTCTTCCCCTTCCCAATGCTTGGGCAGGGAGGGGGGTGGACTAGATGACCTACAAGATCCCTTCCAACTCTGTTAATATAAACCAATCCAGCAGTCACCAATTGGTGGTCCACAGATTTTTTTTTTTTCATTTTCTGTATTGCACTAAATCAGGAGTCCTCAAACTACGGCCCCGGGGACGGATACATGCAACAAACGTTTGTGTTGCTGCAGAGAGTCTCCCCCTTTGGGGTCTTTTTGTGTGGGTCGGAGGGGGGCAGAAATTCCGACATGGGGTCTGCTTTGGCCTCCTAGTGGGGGGGCTTGGGGCGAAGACTGGAGGGAAACGCCTCTGGTGGCGAAGAGCCAGAGGGCCTCGTTCCAGTGGGACTGCATCATGGCCTGGAAATAGCTGACCGTCTCAGCCCGCTGAGCCTCCAGGGGCTGGCACCTGGCCTGGCACTCCCGCAGGCCTTCCCTCTCTTTGGAAAGCCTATGCTCCTAGTCCTAAAAGAGGGTGAAAATTTGGGTGCGTCTTATACACTGAATGTAGCCCCACCCATCCACTGGCCCCCACCCTTTGGCCTCTACCTCCCAGCAATTTACCTCCTTGCAGCAAACGGGGGCTTGAAGAGGCTTCAATAAGCTATAGGAATCCCTGCAGCCTGAAACAGCTGATGATTGGGAGAAAGTGAAAGTGAAACTTGCTGTTTGCTCCACCTGGCAAATTGCTGGGAGGCAGATTTGTTTTTTCTTGTGCTAATCAGGCTGTTTGCTGCAAGGAGCTAAGTCAACAACTATAAAGGCCTCTAGAATGTTCCAATTATTAGACTCATTTTTTAAAGACTGCTTTATTATTATTATTGTTCTAGGCAACTTAACAAAATGAAGCAGCTTTTTAAAATAAACGATTGATCTGAAGAGGCCCCGTGCTATTGGTTTAAAAAGTGCTATTCTTTGAAGTAGCAGAGAATAAGCTTCCAGAAAGCCCATCAATTTTAACAGCATCTGTACAGGTATAGTCTGAAATATAACACTACAAACAGTGTATATCGTCTGTACTGTTTGTTGCAAGGAGGCAAGTAGCTGGGAGGCAGATATTTTCCCCTTGTTTTCCTCCCCAAAATCTAAGTGCGTCTTATACTCCAGAGCATCTTATACTCCAAAAAGTACGGCAAGTCCTATTAATAGACGGAGAAGGAGGAAACAGACCACCTGGATGGCATCTTCCCACAAAACGGACGACCGGGTATCTCTATCCACCCAAGCTACGAAAGGATGGCACTGCCATACATCAGAACCATATCAGAAGCAACCGATTACTATAACCACGGGGCAAACCAATTATTATTAAATAATAAATATACTGCAAGTTAACACCCCGGATCCATGATGGGAAACCTATGACATGTAAAAAGGGTAAAATTGAACAAAAAACGGTCTATTTTTTGCTCATTTCTGCCCTCCCCAGCCCCCAGAGAGTCTCTGAAAGCCTCCCTAAGGCTATTCACGGCCATTTTGGTGAAGGGGGCGGGGTTTCAGTTGGGAGAGCCATTTGCCTGAAACGGTATAGGGCTTCCTGCCTAGGCAGGGGGTTGGGCTAGAAGACCTCCGAGGCCCCTTCCAACTCTGCTATTGTATTGTATTGTATCGTCCTTGTTGCTCTCCTCTGCACGCTTTCTAGAGTCTCCACATCCTTTTTTTTTTGGTTTTGCGGTGACCAAGTCTGGTGTCCCCACTGCCAGGGGTGACACCTTTAAGCCAAGGAGTACAAACCGAAGTGTATCCGGAGACTCAGCTGTTGAAGGTGGAGACATGTATGAAAACTCACCAGATTTGTGTTGGTGCACAGGGAGATGCTCCGTATTGCTATGGTCTCGGGGCGTCACATAGCGGATCGAAGTTTCTTCGAGGTACTTATCTACAAGGTCGGGACATACTGAAGGGGAAGAAAGGAAAACGTATGACGGACGAACTGCCAACCGTACAAAAAGAGTAATAATTGGAAACACAGGTAGTCCTCGACTTACAACCACAATGGAGCCCAACGTTGCTAAGTGAGAAGACAGTTGTTAAGGGAGTTTTTGCCCCATTTTGCAGTTAGTCACACAGTTGTTAAGTGGCTTCCCCACTGTCGGGCGGTTACAAAAGGCGATCGCAGGATGCTGCGACCGTCATAAACGTGAGTCAGTTGCTAAGTGTCTGGATTTCGATCATGTGACCACGGGGAATGGTCATAAGCGGAGGTTCAGCCGTTTCGACCGGGTGGCCCCAAATGCTAACGGGAATTGCGCTCTCCTGCCCCGGCTTCATGCCCTCCGCATTAGGCACATTTTTGAGGCCGAGCACATGCACGGAAGGCCAGGTGCATGGGTGGAAGTGGGCACATGGCAAACCCACTTGGCAGCAACATGTGACACCACCGCTGGTCGTAAGTGTGAAAAATGGTCGTACGTCACTTTTTCCAGGGCAGTTGTAACTTTGAACGGTCACTAAAGGAACTGTTGTAAGTTTGAGGACTACCTGTATGCCTTCAGAGCCGAGGTGGCGCAGTGGTTAGGGTGCAGCACTGCAGGCCACTTCAGCTGACTGCAGTTCTGCAGTCCAGCGGTTCAAATCTCACCGGCTCAAGGTTGACTCAGCCTTCCATCCTTCCGAGGTGGGTGAAATGAGGACCCAGACTGTGGGGGCGATATGCTGACTCTGTAAACCGTTTAGAGAGGGCTGAAAGCCCTATGAAGCGGTATATAAGTCTAACTGCTATTGCTATTGCTATTACAGCTTTAGCGCGATGCCTTTTTGGAATGCCAACATTCTACCCACAGAGGAAGAGAAGCGGGGTTTAAATTAGATTTCTTTAAATGGTAAAGATCAGATGCAGAAGGACATCAGCCGACGGAGGGTCCAACCTGCAGACCCACCCCCGGTATTGTCTTTTATTTTATCCAAGCTTTAAACTGCAGAAAGGGAGTAAACCAAGGTCTGTTAAGCAGAACCAGGGCTGAGGAAACACTTCCAGCCATGCAGACACACAAGGGAGGAAGCAACAAGATTCGTGGGTGGCCGCTTTAAGACTTGTGGACTTCAACTCCCAGGGTTCCTGGCTGAGAAATTCTGGGAGTCGAAGTCCACAGGTTTTAAGGTGGCGAAGGTTAGAGGGCCCTGCAAGACGGCTTTTATTTTTATTTTATTTTATAAGTTTCTTAAAAGCAGCGGGATGGAATTCAGCCGAAAGATCAGACAACTGTCCAACACGGGGAAATAATGCAAAAAACGTCACTTGCACAAGTTGCACGAGGCCCTTTGTGTGGCTACACAGGGTCATTTTGTCTGCAGGGCCGAGCTTGGCCAACCTGCAGAAATCTTCACCAACAGGGCTCAGGGCAACATTTCCCAACCTTCCCCACGTTCCCTTCTCTGGACTTCAACTCCCAGAATTCTCCAGCCACCTCGGTCAATTCTCTACAGCAGCATCGCCTTCAATGTCATTGTACTGAGGAGGGAGGGAGGGAGGGAGGAGGAGGAGCAGCAGCAAAAAAAGGAGCAAGAGGAAGAGTAGTAGTAGTAAGAAAGGGAGTGAGGAAGGAGAAGAAGGAGCAAGGAGGGAGGGAGGACGAAGAGGAGGAGGAGCAAGGAGGAGCCAGGAGGCGGGGGGAGAGATAGGGAGGAGGAGGAGCAGGGAGGGAGGAGGAGGGAGGAGCAAGGAGGTGGGGGGAGAGATAGGGCGGAGGAGGAGCAGGGAGGGAGGGAGGAGGAGGAAGAGCAAGGAGGTGGAGGGAGAGATAGGGCGGAGGAGCAGGGAGGGAGGAGGAGAAGGTGGAAGGAGGAGCAAGGAGGCGGGGGGAGAGATAGGGAGGAGGAGGAGCAAGGGGACGGGGTGAGAGATAGGGAGGAGAAGGAGCAGAGAGGGAGGGAGGAGGAGGAGGAGCAAGGAGGTGGAGGGAGAGATAGGGCGGAGGAGCAGGGAGGGAGGAGGAGAAGGTGGAAGGAGGAGCAAGGAGGCGGGGGGAGAGATAGGGAGGAGGAGGAGCAAGGGGACGGGGTGAGAGATAGGGAGGAGAAGGAGCAGAGAGGGAGGGAGGAGGAGGAGGAGCAAGGAGGTGGGGAGAGAGATAGGGCGGAGGAGGAGCAGAGAGGGAGGGAGGAGGAGGAGAAAGTGGAAAAAGGAGGAGCAAGGAGGCGGGGGGAGATAGGGAGGAGGAGGAGCAGGGGGGAAGAGGAGGAGGAGCAAGGAGGAGGAGCAGGGAGGCAGGGGGAGAGATAGGGAGGAGGAGGAGCAGGGAGGGAGGAGGAGGAGGAGCAAGGAGGAGGAGCAAGGAGGTGGGGGGAGAGATAGGAAGGAGGAGGAGCAGGGGGGAAGAGGAGGAGGAGCAAGGAGGAGGAGCAAGGAGGTGGGGGGAGAGATAGGAAGGAGGAGGAGCAGGGAGGGAGGGCGGGAGGAGGAGGAGGAAGGCTTTCAGCATAGCTGGATCTTCACTTTGGGTCAAAGAACGGGCATCCCCAGAATTTTTCTATACAATGAAATTGGTTTTGGTCTCACTGGTGCAACCCATGACAACAAATACAAACAACATTAATAGTATAAAGAATAAACCCTTAGGGAAAGAAAGAAAGAAAGAAAGAAAGAAAGAGAGAGAGAGAGAGAGAGAGAGAGAGAGAAAGAAAGAAAGAAAGAAAGAAAGGAGTCCTCGACTTACAACTATTAGTTTAGCAATGGTTGTAATTCAAACAACGGCACTGAAAAAAAGTTACAACCAGTCCTTGCCTTGTGACCGTCGCAACATCCCCACAGCTCCTCAATCAAAATACGGGCAGTCGGCCCGTGTTTAGGACGGTTCCAGAGTTCAAAGGTCACGCGATTGACCATCCCAGTCGGCTTCCAACAAGCGAAGCCCAGGGGGAAAGGCAGACCTGCTTAATGACCATGTGATTCACATAATCACATTCAGGGATTCTCTTAACAACCAAAAAGTTCATCAAATCAGACAAGCGACTCACTTAACAGCCGCCCTGCTCAGCACATAGGAAATTCCGCTCCCAATTGGTCGTAAGTCGAGGACTCCCTGCAGACATCCACAAATGAAGAGAGGCCCTTTCACACCAGGGGTGTCAAATCCAATTTCACTGATGCGTCAGCATGATGGTTGACCTCAGAGGGCCACCTGCGTGTAATTCTAGGTATCATATTAGCTGAGGCTCGGAGTGGTGGGGTGGCCTAGAGGTGGAGCTCTCACCTCGCAATCAGGAGGCCGTGAGTTCAATCCTAGGTGGAGGCAGATATTTCTCTCTCTGGGCACGAACAAAACTCCGCATTGGCGACAGGGTAGGGCATCCGGCCAGTAAAACACTCTGCTAGTTCCATTCTGCTACCCAGACTCCACCCCTCCAGAGATTATAGGGCCGTTAAAAGACAATGATGATATTAACTCAGGTTTCTTGATCAGCTTTGACCCGGGCCTGACACAGGCCTCCCGCCTCGCCTTTCCTCCCGTCCTTGGGGGAGAGTCTGTGGTGAGAATGGCCACTTGTGGGAAAGAAAGGGGAGGAGGGGAAGGCAGCAGGGCAGGGAGGGGTGAGAACGGAAGAAACCCACGTCCTGAGCCCCTTCTGTCCTTTCTCTTTCCTTCCCTCGCTCTCAGGCGGAGGGCGCTTTAACCATGCCCACCCCAGTGGTTATGGCTGGCGCACAGCTCCACGCATTGCAGAGGCTCCCGGTGCCCATCCTGGCCTGGCACTGCTGCCACTGACGAGACCCCTGAAGAAGCAAGGCGGTAACTGTTCCATCACCTCCTCCTGTTGGCCTGCTTGCCCGCCAGATCTAAACACATCACGGGCCGGATCTGCCCGGCGGGCCTTCTCCCCACCGCCCCCCCCAGAAAGCCAAGCGGGAGCCGACCTACCAGCCTTCCTCCTCTTCAGCGTGACGTAGGGCAAGAGGTCGTGGCGGGTGATGATCCTCAGTAGCTGCAGCACCTGGCGGAAGTTGGTCTCGTCGCAGCGGCCCTGTCGCTCCAGTGCCAGGAGGAAGTCCTGCCCGCTGCGGATCATGCCCCGCTCGTAGTCGTCGATGACGTCCACGAAGAGGAACGAGAGCACGCGGACGTCGCGGTGAGTCAGGTGGGTGCCCACGATGTCAAACATGCGGTGCAGGCTGTAGAGGCCGTGCTCCCGGTCGCCCTCCTCCTCCGGCCAGGCTTGCTGGTGGCTGCGCTTCACGGTCGGCATCTTGGGCGTCTGCGAGAACCGGGCCCGGCCGCCCAGCATCCAGGGGAACGGAGGGGACGGCGGGTCTCCTTCAACGGGGGCACTGGAAGAGAAGAAAGCAAGGCCCGGTCAGAGCCCCCCCAGGCTGCAATTCGGGCTGAAGAGGGGTTAGTTAGCCCTGAACGGCTCTGCCTAGGGACTTCATCGGGGGGGGGGGGGGGCTTTGGTGCTCTCTAGGCCTTTCTTGCTCGCCTTTCATGACCCAACCAGGTAATAGCATCAGAACTAGAAGGGAGCGGGGTTTGCAGGGGACGGGAGGAGGACTGTGGGGTCCCTGGGGCTCTCTGAGCATGGCTGCTGTCTTACAGATATTTCATGACCCAACTAGGTAGTATTATCAGAACTAGAAAGGGGATGGGTGGAGAGAGAGACAGACAGACTGACAGGAGGAGGAGGAGGAGGAGGAGGAGGAGGAGGAGGAGGAGGAGGAGGAGGAGGAGGAGGAGGAAGAAGAAGAAGAAGAAAAGGACTGTGGGGTCCTTGGTGCTCTCTGAGCTTGGTGGTTTTCTTTCAGATGTTTCATGACCCCACTAAGCAACATCATCAGTGCTAGAAGGGAGAGGGGTTTGCGAGGAGGAGGAGGAGGAGGAGGAGGAAGATGGGGTCCTTGGGGTTCTCTGAGCACAGTTGTTTTCTCGCAGATGTCTGCACAGCAGTGGAGGGTTTCAATTTTTCTTACTACCTATTCCATGGGCGGGGCGGGGTGGGCGTGGCAGGGGACGGATACTGCAAAATCTCCCCTCCCGATCAGCTGGGACTCGGGAGGCAGGGATTAGATGGGGGCGTGGCCAGCCAGAGGAGGCATTTGCCGGTTCTCCAGGACTGGTCGGAACCTGCTGAAGGCCACCTCTGGTGCACAGACTTGCCCACCCCCATAAGGACAGAGCCCAGCCGGCATTTCAACCCACAAGAACAACTGGGGGGAAAAGTGGGCCTGTTAGCTGAGCCCACAACAAAGGCCTGCAAAGCCTTAAACGGTGACAGCTGGCACTTTCGAAGGCTGCGCTCAGACGCCAACTGGGCAGGGAGAGCAACTGGCGGATTCCCTTCCCTTCCTCTGGAGCCAGGGACGCCCGTGACTCTTCGGCCTCCTTCTCCCCAGAAGAGGACACCGTATTTTTCGGACTATAAGACGCACAGGTGTATAAGACGCACCAAGGTTTCGAAGGAGTAAGAAATAAATAAAAGGTTTTTTGTCTGCCCGTCCCCCAGGTGCAGTTGGCAACCTTCAGCAGGGCTGGGGGAAGGCAAAAACACAGTTTTTGCAAAAAAGGATGGAAAAACAGCCATTTTTTGCAAAAAACGGAGGCATTTTTGCCTCCCCCCAACCTTCCTGAAGCCTGCAGTGTTCCTGGGGGCTTCAGGGGGGCGAAAATGGCTGTATTCAGTGTATAATACGCACCAACATTTCCACGCTCTTTTAGGGAGGGGAAAGGTGCGTCTTATACTCTGAAAAATACGGTCTGTGTCGCTCAGGATTTAGTTTAGTTTATTAGTTTTGTATGCTGCCCACTCCCGGAGGAGTCCGGGCGGCTTACAATAAAAAGGGAGGGGGGATAAATAAGACAATACAACAGTTTAAAAATTACACCAACATTCATAATTGAAGTGGGGCTAGATACTTCAACAGCCCCAGGCCTGCCAGAACAGCCAGGTCTTAATGGCTTTACAGAAGGCCGGGAGGGTAGTAAGGGTCCGGATCTCCACGGGGAGCTCATTCCAGAGGGCCGGAGCAGCAACAGAGAAGGCCCTCCCCCGGGGGGTCGCCAGCCGACACTGGCTGGCAGATGGAATCGGGAGAAGGCCTAGTCGGTGCGATCGAATTGGTCTTTGGGAGGTAATTGGCAGGAGGCGGTCTCTCAGGTAGCCAGAAACTGTGGGGTTGCTAACTGAGCCTTGTGGTTTCCCACCAGACATTTCATGGCCCAACTAGGTAACACCATCAGTGCTAGAAGAGAGTGGAGCTTGTGTGTGTGGGGGGGGGGGGAGAAGACAAGGACTGTGGGTATCCTTGGTGATCTCTGAGCTTGATGGTTTTCTTGCATGCGTTTCATGACCCAACTAGGAAACATCATCAGTGCTAGAAGGGAGGAAGTGGGGGGCAGGGTTGGCTCTCTGTTTAGCAATGTTGAAGTTCCCCACTCTGGCAACGAAACGTGTGCAAGGAAACGAAAGGGTCAAGGATCCCACAATTGTGGTCCTCCTCCTCAAACCCCCACTCCCTTCTAGCACGGATGATGCTATCTAGCTGGGTCACGAAACATCTGCACGAAAACCACCCAGCTCAGGGAGCAGCAAAAGGGCCCCACCGTGGTCTCTTCTGCTGCCATGTCTTCTGTCTCCCTGGCCTCGCTTTTTTTTGGGGGGGGGGGGTGTTTCTAGGACTCTCAATTAAAATACGATCCTTTTATTACCATTTTTCTTGGATCCAGGCCCAACTGATGTGCTAAAGTGCGTTTCTTGGCCAGGGACGGCTCTTTTGGTGCCAAAGGCACTTAAGGGCTAGGCTAGGGGGAGGAAGGGAGAGGAGAGAGAGGAAAGAGAGGAACAGAAAAGTAAGGAGTTTTGTTTAAAATTCATGTTTTTTTAAATTGAAAAAATACAAGCAAGAATTTCGGAGTTGTGGGGGACCTTGGAGGTCTCCTAGCCGAACCCCCTGCTCGAGGAGGCGGACCTGGGAGCAGATTTCAACTGCATCCCATACTGATAAGTTCCCGGCGTGTGACGGTTGTATCGGCAAACACTCCAGGCCTTGCAAACAGCATTGTCTTTAAAGGAACTCTTCAACGGAGCCCAGGAACGCTACAATTCAAGAAGCCTCCAGTCCTCGACTTACAACTGGTCGCTTAGCGACCCTTCAAAGTTACATCAGACCCAGAAAAAGGTACTGGGTTTGAAGTTCCAAAGATTTCCCAGCAACCCCTGTGGTCATGTGATCACATTTTGAGCCCGGCAACAGGCTGAGATTTCTTTACAGCTGCCTGCCTTTACAGATTGACAGCATGATTTATGCTTTTGAGAGCAAACTTATTTATTTCCAGTTTCCCGTTTTTAAAAAAATGCCCCATAGCTAACAATGGCTACACTTAACAACCACAGGGTTCACTTTACAACCACTACAAAGTGGGTCGTAAAGTCAGTCACGATCACATTAGCAACCCATAGGACAGTGTTTCTCAACCTTGGCAACTTGAAGATGTCCGGACTTCAACTCCCAGAATTCCCCAGCCAGCATTCGCTGACGTAGATAGCTGGCTGGAGGATTCTGGAAGTTGAAGTCCGGACATCTTCAAGTTGCCAAGGTTGAGAAATACTGCCATAAAGGGCCTGAATATAATGACCCAAACTAGGAAGGAAGAGATGAGGTGAGTAAGGTTGTCAGTAAGGAAGACTCTCATCCCAGATTGAGGAATTGCAAAGTTCAGCAGAGCCATTAGGAAACACAGATAAGTCCTTAACGGAGGACCATAACTGAGCCAGTGCTGAGTGAGAAATCTGTTGGGTACGTTTCTTGCCACCATTACCATATTGTTCAAACTATAAGACCATCCGGATTATAAGACGCACACTTGGAGGAGGAAAACAATAATAAAAAAAGCCAGAAGTTTTGTCTTCTGAGATTTTGGACTCGTGCTGGAGCCCACCTTTGGGGGATTTGAATGACAAATGGTCATAAGTCACATTTTTTCAGTGCTGTCACTAAACAAACTGTTGTAAGTCAAGGACCACCCCTGTTCCTCAATTTCACTGGCCCACAGAGCTTTGCATGCAGAAAGTCCCAGGTTCAAGTCCTTGTAACTTCTCCAGAGTCTCAGAAAGCTTCCCACGGAGATTAGATAGGCATTCACACATCCTGGTAGTTAATGTTTAATCGGGGTTCGATGAACGGTCTGCAATTTTCACCTGATCGTAACTGACTAGTGGGAGTGAAGTACTGCACTGACATGGGACCGTGAATTTGAACCAACTCCGGAAGGCCGTGGAAGAGGACATTGGGGCGGGGACGATGGGAGACGGAGCAAAATCTAGGCAGGTCAAAAGTATGGAAGATGACAGAATAATTCTGGGAGAGTCACAATGTCGCCCCAAAGCTCCCAGGACTGTTGTGGGGGGATAAAATTAAGGGAGGCCTCCATGTATACCCTCGTAAACTATGAGTGAAAAGGCAGGATAAAAATGCAACGAGTAAAGAAACAACTACAGGTAATTCCCAACCATTCGTTTTAGTGGCCCCTGGAAGTTTCAACAGCACTGAAAAAAAGAGGCATCACATTTTTCGGAGTATAAGAAGCAACAAGGTTTTGAAGAGGCAAATTTTTAAAAAAGTAGAGAGGTAGATACAGGAATAGAGAGGGAGGGAAAGAGAAATACAGTAGGGAGGGAGAGAGAGAGAGAGATAGGTAGGTAGATGTTTCCAGGTGTATTTATCCATGTGCTGGAGAAGGAAATCGCTGACAATCTGCAGCACCTAAGACTTTGTTTCTGCTGGCACAGCGCTTGATCAATCTAATTCTCATCAGTCAGTTAAGAGAGTTTTCCAAAAGGGAAAAAAAAGTTTTTGCACTCTGCAATCCTGCCAAAAATAGCCCATTTTTCGCAAAAACAAGCCCGTTTTTAAAAAAAGGCATGAATAGCCTTTTGGGGGGGGGGGCTTGCAGAGTGCTCTTGCAGGGCTAAAAACAAGCAAAAAACACCCCGTTTTTCACAAAAACAGGCCCATTTTTTGGTCAAAAAATTGCATGCATAGCATTATGGAGGCTTATAGAGTGCTGCTGGGGGCTGGGGGGGGCAAAAACAGCCCATTTTGTGCTCATTTCTGCCCTCCCCAGCCCCCAGGAGCTCTCTGAAAGCCTCCATAAGGCTATGCACGGGCATTTTGGTGAAGGGGGCGGGGCTTCGGGAGGCGAAAAATGCTGTATTTGGTGTATAAGACGCACCCAGATTTTCAGTCTCTTTTTTGAGGGAAAAAAAGGTGCATCTTATACTTTGGAAAATACAGGTAACCTATGACTTCGTAACTAACAATAACAACATAACCGTTGGTCAAACGATTAAAATTAGAACACTTGGTTACAGGATAAAGAGGAATTGGTGTACTTAAAGAAATGGGAAAGATTTTATGAAAGGTTAGAGAAAGACATACAGAAGAGAAAGTAAGGAGAAGACTTGGAACCCAGACGATACACCATTAAGCAGAAAAGGGGAAAATAGGGAAGAAAATAATAGTATATAAGTATATATTCAAAAGTAAGATACAAAAGGGGGGGGACATAATCAGGATAGATTTGAGAAGGAAAGGGAACAAGAAATGATATTCCACTATTTTTGGGTCTGCTGAAATACCACCCCAAGAAAATAAAAAGTAAAGAGACACCTACAGCCATAGAAAAGAGAAAAGAAAAGAAGAGGAGAGGAGAGAAGAGGAAGAGGTGGGAAGGAAGAGGAGAGGAGAGGAGAGGAAGATGGAAAGGAGAAGGAGAGAGGGTAGGAAGGGGAAGAGGAAGAGAGGAGTAGGGGAGAGGAAAGGGAAGATGGAAAGGAGAGAGGAAGGAAGAAAGTAGAAAAGAGAGGGAGGGGGAGAAAGGAAAAGAGGAGAAGAGAGGAAGAGGAGGGAAGGAAGATAACAGGTGAAGAGAGGAAGATGGAAAGGAGAAGGAGAGAAGGAGTGGGTAGAAGGGGAAGAGAGGAGTAGGGGAGAGGAAAGGGAAGATCTTTCCATCCTACAGCCATAGAAAAGAGAAAAGAAAAGAAGAGGAGAGGAGAGAAGAGGAAGAGGTGGGAAGGAAGAGGAGAGGAGAGGAGAGGAAGATGGAAAGGAGAAGGAGAGAGGGTAGGAAGGGGAAGAGGAAGAGAGGAGTAGGGGAGAGGAAAAGGAAGAAGGAAAGGAGAGAGGAAGGAAGAAAGTAGAGAAGAGAGGGAGGGGGAAAAGAAGAGAGGAGGAGAGGAGAGGAAGAAAGGAAGATAAGAGGTGAGGAGAAGAAGATGGAAAGGAGAAAGAGAAGGAGGGAGGGTAAAAGGGGAAGAGAGAGTAGGGGAGAGGAAAGGGAAGAAGGAAAGGAAAGGAGAGAGGAGGGAAGAAAGTAGAGAAGGGAGGGAGAGGGAGAAAAGAGAAGAAAGGAAGGAGCAAAGATAAGAGGTGAGAGGAAGATGGAAAGGAGAAAGAGTAGGAGGGAGGGTAGAAGGGGAAGAGAGGAGTAGGGGAGAGGAAAAGGAAGAAGGAAAGGAAAGGAGAGAGGAAGAAAGTAGAGAAGGGAGGGAGAGGGAGAAAAGAGAAGGAAGGAAGGAGCAAAGATAAGAGGTGAGAGGAAGATGGAAAGGAGAAAGAGAAGGAGAGAGGGTAGAAGGAAAAGAGAGGAGTAGGGGAGAGGAAAGGGAAGAAGGAAGGAAAAGGAGAGAGGAAGGAAGAAAGTAGAGAAGGGAGGGAGGGAGAAAAGAAAGGGAAAAGGAGGAGGTGTCAAAACAGGCGAGGGATGGTAAACGGAGCAATCCAAACGGTATGTTGTAACCCTGTAAATGGAATGACAAAGGTATAAGAACAACAAATGTAAAAAAAAAGAATAATAACTATGTGAACCTATAATTGTATATGGAGAACAAAAAACAAAACTTTTCAAAAGAAAATTAGGACGCTTGGCAACCGGTTCATAATTTAGAATGGTTTCAGCATCCTGGAGTCACGTGATCCCTTTTTGCGACCTTCTGGGAAAGCCCGATTCACTTTGCAACCGTCTGACTGACTTAACAACGGCGACGATTCCCTTAACGACAGTGCCAAGAAATGTCGTAAAATGGGGCAAAACTCAACTTAGCCACTGTTTCGCTTGGCAATGGAAAGGGCGGGCTCGCCTGTGGTCGTAAGTCGAGGGCCCTCAGCCACAAAGACCTAGATTCAGGCTGATCCCGATGAATCCAAACCCACCGTGTTATGCTTAGCGCTAGGTGTTGATTGGACCCATAAATGGTTGCAAGGTGAGGACTAGCTTAGGCAGGTCCAGAGGGATCGCTAACAATAATCGACAAGGAAACAATATAATAAAATATTATAAACAAACCAAAGAGAAAAAAAACCACAGAATTTTTTTAAAAAAACCTGGTAATCTAGTGACCAAGGGATGCCACCACAAATTCCCCACGCAAACCGCACACATACGGGCTCCCACTTGACACGAGATAAAAAAATCTCTTTCCTCTTTAAGGGGCTTCCAGACCTCAGGCCCAGGTGGGAGAGGGCAGGTGTCCAAACACAACCACAAGCCAACGGGGGGCTGACTGAATGATGGGCACGGGCACAGCGAGGGGAGCGACACGACGGGCAGAGTCTAAATTGGATCAACAGATAAAACACCCCTCCAGGTTTCTTTCCGATTCTGCCACTCATGGAAAAATCCAGCCTTGCAGGTAACTTCCATCAGCAAAAACAGCATCGATTTTCACAAAGGCCGAGACGACAGCCAATGAGTGATACCAGAGTAAAGGGAAAGGTTCCCCTTGCACATAGGTGCCAGTCGTTCCCGGCTCTAGGGGGCGCTGCTCATCTCCGTTCCAAAGCCCAAGAGCCAGCGCTGTCCGAAGACGTCTCCGTGGTCCTGTGGCCGGCATGATCAACGCTGAAGGCGCCCGGAAAGCTGTTCCCTTCCCACCAAAGGTGGATCCTAGTTTTCTACTAGCAGTTTTTACCTGCTTTCGAACTGCTAGGTTGGCAGAAGCCGGGACGAGGAACGGGAGCTCACTCCGTTACGCGGCGCTAGGGATTCGAACCATCCAACTGCCGGCCTTTCTGATCGACAAGCTCAGCATCTTGGCCCCCGAGCCACCGCGTCCCATAGTATCACAATACAAAACTCACTGCCCATTAATTCAATGGGCCAGGAGTATCCTATGCGTGCTCACCTCACCCCCCGACCCAAAAAGTGCGATGTTGTGGTTAATGAACTCAAGAGTGGGGAGACCCAGATTGGGACCATCACTCTCCCATAGACCAAAGTATCTCACAGGGTTACTACGGGGTTACTAGAGGACACAAAGACATACATAGGCAGTCCTCAACGTACCACCACAATTGAGGCCAAAACACCTGTTGTTAAAGCGAGACAATTCTTAAGTGAGTTTTGCCCCATTTGACGACCTTTCTTGCCGCTGTTGTAAAGTGAACCACTGCGGTTGTTAAGTTAGTCACACGGTTGTTAAGTGAATCTGGCTTGTCGGGAGCTCACAAAAGGGGATCACACGGCCCCGGGGACACTGCAAGCGTCATAAATAAGAGCCAAGAGTCCAAATTTTGATCAAGTGACCACGGGAAAGCTGCAACAGTCATAACTGTGAAATAATGGTTCTAAGACACTTTTTTCAGTGGAAGACGGTCACTTAAACAAACTTTGCAAGTCGAGGATTATCTACACTTGAGTCCTTGAAGGAAAACCAGTCTGGTGAATAGAAATAATCCATATCTTTCACTAACAAATACGAGTCTGTAAGGTTTCATTTTTAAAAATTAATGCTTGTAGGCCTATGCTTTAAGGTTTAGGCCAGGGGTCTCCAACCTCCGCAACTTTAAGACTTGGGGACTTCAACTCCCAGAGTTCCTCAGCCAGCATCCGCTGGCTGAGGAACTCTGGGAGTTGAAGTCCCCAAGTCTTAAAGTTGCAGAGGTTAGAGACCCCTGGTTTAGGGAAAGAGAAAAGAGTAAGTGGTAAGGACTGTGATAACATATCTAAACTCAGACTAGTTCAGTCTTTTTCCTACACTTAACAAGCACTCCAGATTCACTTCTCTTAAGAGAAAGTGCAATGGAGCTGACACCTTTGCACATCAAACGTGTGTGTGTGTGAGAGAGAGAGAGGAGGGATGACTTTGCTCTGGGACTTGCCAGAAACCTGGGAGCGTTTGGGGAAATTTGGAGCAATAAGGGGGCTGGTTTGAACTGCCAGCTGCAATAGCAATAGCAATAGCAGTTAGACTTATATACCACTTCATAGGGCTTTCAGCCCTCTCTAAGCGGTTTACAGAGTCAGCATATTGCCCCCAACAACAATCCGGGTTCTCATTTCACCCACCTCGGAAGGATGGAAGGCTGAGTCAACCTTTGAGCCGGTGAGATTTGAACCGCTGAACTGCAGATAGCAGTCAGCTGAAGTGGCCTGCAGTGCTGCATTTAACCACTGCGCCACCTCGGCTCCTTAAACAAGGTTTACGATACGCCTGATGAAAAAACGGGTGGGCTGGGCAGGGGTATACGGAGAAGCGGAGGAAAGTCACAATTATTTCTGCAGGAGGAGCTGGCCTTTCAAAACACGCCGTCTAAAATTCCTTCCAATGCCCCCAGGAGGTTTTTCCAATCCCATCAGAGATGGCCAAAATAAGGGAAGGCCCCCCCAAACCTCCCATTTCACTCCAGAGGCCTGTCTTCAAATATGCAGGGGGCTCCCTGTTGTTGGTTGGTGTCTTACAGATGTTTTCAGTGGTTTGCCTGGCCAGCTGCATACCCCATTCCCCTCCAGTACTGATGAGGTTGTCTAGTTGGGTCATGAAACGCCTGCAAGAAAACAACCGAGCTCGGAGAGCACTAACGACCCTCACAGTCCTCCTCCTCCTCCCATCACTGATGATATTACTTAGTTGGGTAGTGAAAGGTCTGCAAGGAAACCACCAAGCTCAGAGAGCACCAAGGATTCCACAGTCATTGTCTTCCTCCTCCACCCCGCTCCTTTCCACCCCACTCAGCACCAAAGATAGCAGTTGCCCTCTTCCTGTCTTCAAACCTCACTCTTTTCTAGCACTGATGATGTTACCTAGTCAGGTAATGAAGTGTGAAAACAACCAAGTTCAGAGAGCAACAAGGACCCCACAGTCCCTTTCTTCCTCTCCCTCCTCTATTTCCTTCTAGCACTGATGATGTTACCTAGTCAGGTAATGAAATGTGAAAACCAGCAAGCTCAGAGAGCACCAAGGACCCCACAGTCCCTTTCTTCCTCTCCCTCCTCCTCCTCCTCTATTCCCTTCTACCGCTGATGATGTTACCTAGTTGGGTCATGAACGGCCTGCAAGAAAACCACCAAGCTCAGAGAACCCCACGGTTTAACCCTAGTTACCAAATCAGTTTCTTCAAATATGCGCCAGAAGCTAAACGTGACCCGTCAAAACCGCGCTCGACTAAGCCACGCCCGATTAAACCGCGTCGCTGACGTCATCAACAGGGCGACAACAGCCAGCGCGGAGAAAGAAGGGCGCTTTAAATAGCGTTTTGAAAGCAAACCGATTCAACTTAAGGTAAGGGTTAGGTTTAGGGTTAGGTTAAGGGTTAGGGTTAGGTTTAGGGTTAGGTTAAGGGTTAGGGTTAGGGTTAGGGTTAGGTTTAGGTTAAGGTTTAGGGTTAGGATTAGGTTTAGGGGGGTTAGGTTTAGGGGTTAATTTTAGGTTTAGGGTTTACAGCGTGCTTCTGTCTCCGCGCTGTTGTTGCCCTGTTGATGACGTCAGCGACGCGGTTTCGTCGGGCGCGGTTTAGTGGTGGAACCGAAGCTAAAAGCTCCATTCCACAAATGATCAAGGTATTGTTTCTCCCTCAAAGGTATCATGAGATCTCCTGTTAGAGACTTACTCCTCCTTCCCTTTTCTTCCTCCACTCCACACACCCTACTCCCTTCCAGCACTGATGGTATTACCTAGCTGGGTCATGAAACGTCTGCAAAGAAGAAGAAGAAAAGAACCAAGCTCAGAAAACAGCAGGCACCTTACAGTCCCCCTGCTCCTCCTCCTCCTCCTCTCTTCCATTCCACAAGCCCCATTCCCCTCCAGTACTGATGATGTTGCCTAGCTGGGTAACGAAACGCCTGCAAGAAAACAACCGAGCTCAGAGAACACCACAGTTTCACTCTAGCTACCAAATCATTTTCTTCAAATACGCGCAAGAAGATAAAAGCACAACTCCACAAACTCCATTCCACAAATGATCACGGTGTCCTTTTAAAAGTCTCTCTGAAAGGCATCAAGAGATCTCCTGCGAGAGACTTAATCCTGGACAGCCCTGGAAACTCACCTAAAACTGCAGGTCAACCAACAGGAAGGAAGGAAGGAATGGAGCCATTGTGCTCTACTTACGTTACTGTGTCACTGGTTATGTCATGGCAGCCCTTGCGATACTTTAGCTTATGACAACTATGGCACACTAACCTTATGTCTTTGTTATTCTGTGGGGTTCCTGCTTGGCCATGTCTTGCAAAAGTGATAGGGCACAAAGGATCGGGGAGGAGCACACACATTTTAAAATCATTTTTTTAAAGAGGAGGGTCCCTGCCCCGGGTGAGTTTTCTCCTAGAGTTATATTTCAGTCCATGCCTCACAGCCAAAACAGGTGTCCTCACTCTCTCTTTCAGGCTGTAAAAAAGAAAAAACGGTATGAATAAGAGCCCCCCCCAAATGACCTGCAAATTTCAGCTACGTTTCTTTCCTCCTGGAGTGGTGGGAGCTCCACCACAGGAGGTTTCTAAGAAGATGCTGGACAGCTGGAATGGATGGCCTGCTAGAGGAGAAGACCTCTGTGGTCCCTTCCAACTCTTTTAACTGTGTATTCTATTCTTTTCTTCCTCTCTCCTGACCACAGGCAAGGGCCTCCCTCTCCCCAGGGACGCTAAGTTTTCCGTCACTCAAAAATAGCTGAAGGGATGATCATAGGGTAAGAGTGGAGAAGGCAATTGAGACTACAATTACCTCCAATAGACCGATTGGATCCCACAGATTAGGCCTCCTCCGAATTCCATCTACTGGCCAATGCCGACTGGCGACCACCCGGAGGAGGGCCTTCTCTGTGGCTGCTCCGGCCCTTTGGAACAAGCTCGCCGTGGAGATCCGGACCCTCACCAGTGTGGAGGGTGGTGACTCACCACCCTCCAGGCCTTCTGCAAAGCCCTTAAAACCTGGCTGTTCCGGCAGGCCTGGGGCTAATGAGTTTCTTGTCCCCCCTCGAATGGTATGGTTGTTGAGTGTTTTAAATTGTGGTATTGTTTTGTTCGTGTTCTTTTTCTCTTATTTGTAACACACACACCCCGATTTGGTTGTGAGCCACCCTGAATAGGGCGGCATAGAAATATAATAAACTCAACTCAAACTCAACTACTGTATTTAAAATATGAAGTAGCGATTGGCTTATGCATCAGTCTGTAAAGAATATTTCACAAGAGATATCCAAAACGCTTCTCCCTGCTTACAGGAGCCGCCTTAATTATGCAGGTTTTGGGGTCCTTGCTGTTCTCTGAGCTTTTCTTGCAGACGCCTCATGACCCAAGGAGGGAACATCATTAGTGAAGAGGTGGGGGGATAACCAGGAGGAGGAGGAGGAAGAAGAGAACTGTGGGGTCCTTGGTGCCCCAATAACCAATCAAATAATATAATCAGTGCAAGAAGAGAGGGGGGAGAAGGAGGATGGCTGTGGGATCCTTCAACTTGCTTGCTGTGCTGCTGACATTTCATGACCCAACTAGGTAACAACATCAGGGTAAGAGGATATATGTGGACAAAACCCTATTTCCCTTTTCCACAAGATCCTTTGCTTCCTTCGCTCAATGCCGATTTAAACCCGAAACAATTTCCAATTGCTTTCAAACAGAAACCCACTGAAATAAACTTTTCCCAACCAACCAAGAGGAGGAGAACTGCAAACGATGGGTTGCATTAATCAAGGCAGCCGATTTACCGTTTAATCCAGTGTTTCTCAACCTTGGCAACTTGAAGATGTCCGGACTTCAACTCCCAGAATTCCCCAGCCAGCGAATGCTGGCTGGGGAATTCTGGGAGTTGAAGTCCGGACATCTTCAAGTTGCCAAGGTTGAGAAACACTGGTTTAATCGGTTAGAGATCCATGATCTAAAAACGGAGGTCTCCAACCTCGGCTCCTTTAAGGCTTGTGGACTTCAATTCCCAGAGTTCCCCAGCCAGCACACAGGAAGTCCTCAATTTTGCAACCATTCCATTTAGTGACCCTTCAAAGTGAGAACGTCGCTGGAAAAAGTGACTTGCGACCGCTTCTCACCCATACGACCGTGGGATTTAAGGGATTTAAAATTCAGACACTTGGCAAACTGACTCATATTCACGACGGCCGCAGTCTCCCGGGGGACACGTGGGTCCCTTTTTGCGACCAGTTAAAAAGATTCACATAACAACCCACCGTTACTAACTGAACACCTGCAACGATGCTTACTTAACAACTGCGGCAATAGAAGCTGATGCAACTCACTTTAGCAACTGTCCGGCTTAGCCACGGAAACGTTGAGCTCAACCGCGGCCGTAAGTCGAGGACTAACTGTAGAATTGGGGGATTCTGGGAAACGGAAGCCCCCAAGTCTTCAAGTTTGGACAATATGGTGATTATTTTCAAAGTTTTCATCCCTTCCCCCCCCCCTGCCAGCACCAAACCCCCTCAGAGAATCCCCAAATACGGTGTCTTTGGGGCTGGAGGGGAGGGGGTGTATGGGGGGGGCGTGACCTTCGCAGGCCTGGCTCTGAGCCCCCCAGGTGAGCCAGGCCAGGCTGAAGGGGGTGGGTGGGAGAGGCTGGAGGGTCAGGGTGGGCTTCCAGCAGCTGCTCTGCCTTGCCAGCCAGTCCCCTGGGCCCCCAAAGCCAGGGAATGGAGGAGGGGGGACCCAGGGACCCTGATTGGGGAGGGGGAGCTCGACCCTCCCCCTTATTAAAGTTAGCCCTTCCTGCAGGGAGAGTGAGGGGCTGCGGGGGGGGGAGACCCTGGGGGGTGTCTTTGGGGCTGGAGGGGAGGGGGCGTATGGGGAGGGGGCGTGAGCTTCGCCACAGAAACGTTGAGCTCAACTGCGGCCGTAAGTCGAGGACTACCTGTAGAATTGGGGGTTTCTGGGAAACGGAAGTCCCCAAGTCTTCTAGTTTGGACAATATGGTGATTATTTTCACAGCTTCCATCCCCCCCATCAGCACTAAACCCCCTCAGAGAATCCCCAAATATGTCCCTGGGTCCCCCCTCCTCCATTCCCTGGCTTTGGGGGCCCAGGGGACTGGCTGGCAAGGCAGAGCAGCTGCTGGAAGCCCCCCCCTCCCCTCCAGCCTCTCCCACCCACCCCCCATCCCTTCAGCCTGGCCTGGCTCACCTGGGGGGCTCAGAGCCAGGCCTGCGAAGCTCACGCCCCCCTCCCCATACGCCCCCTCCCCTCCAGGACACCCCTGGGGTCTCTCCCCCCCCACAGCCCCTCCCTCGCCCTGCAGGAAGGGCTAACTTTAATAAGGGGGAGGGTCGAGCTCCCCCCCTCCCCAATCAGGAGTGGGCCAGGCCCTCCCCAGCCCCCTCAAGCCCTGGGGGCGCTCCGGCCCCGCCCCCGAGGAACGCCTGCCCCAGGGCCACGGGACGGGGCCGGCCCCTCCCTTCCTCAGCCGCCCCCTCCCCAATTGGGCTCCTCCCACCCTCCGTCCCGCCTCGCCCCCTCTCTCACTTTCTCCTCAGGGCCGCCGGGGAAGCCATGTTGGGCCCAGCCGCTCCGCGCCCCCCCGCCGGTGACGACCAGACCACGGGCGCCGCCGCCGCCGCCGCCGCAGCAACAGGAACATCCGGGCAACCGGCGCCTCCTACCCAGAGAGAGGCAGAGGGAGAGAGAGAGGCGACATCCGGGCCTCCCTGACCTACCGACCCCGGTTCAAACCGTGGGCGCGGCGAGGCGGGGAGCGCCATCTTTGTGGCTGGAACCGGGGAGGCGTCGCCGGAGCGGGCGGCCATGTTGGGGAAGGGCGGGCGTCGCGGCTATTAAACGGCCATGTTTAGGAAGGGCAGAGGGCGCGGCTAACGGAGCAGGGGCGCGGCCATCTTGGGAAAGGGCAGGCGCTTGGCCATTTGTGGGCGAGAAGTGGGCAAAAAAGGGGAGAGGCGCCCCCCATTTGAGTGGCGGGGGGGGGAGAAGCGGGAGGAAAGAGAAAAGCGGCACCGCCTCGCTTTTGGGTGAGGTCCCTCTGGGCGTGGACAGAGTGTAAAATAAACATCCTGCCCTACCAGCCCCAACACAAGCAACCCCGCCCCGCCCATGCGCCACGTGCCACTCCTCCCCTCCCCCCCGCGCTTCTGGGGTTCCTGGAATCTCCCGGCGTGGGCGGAGCCGATGACGTTGTTTTCTGCAGGAGTAGGCGGGGCTTTAAGGGCAGGACTTCCACTCATGGTAGGGCCAGCAAAGCTGATTCAAGTGATTGGAATATTTGCAAAAACATTAAAATAACTCAAGAGCCTTGTGATATCTTGCAGATAACACAACATTTTCCCAGTAATTTAGATCACACTTTCCAGGATAAATTGTTGACTAAAATGCAGTCTGTGTTACACAAAAATAGACTTCTTCTAGAACAGTGTTTCTCAACCTTGGCAACTTGAAGATGTCTGGACTTCAAGTCCCAGAATTCCCCAGCCAGCATTCTATCTATCTATCTATCTATCTATCTATCTATCTATCTATCTATCTATCTATCTATCTATCTATCTATCTATCATCTATCCTCTATCCATCCATCCACCCACTACTCCGTATTCCATCGGCCAGCCAGTGTCGGCTGGCAACCACAAGGAGGAGGGCCTTCTCAGCAGTAGCCCCGGCCCTTTGGAACGAGCTCCCTGTGGAGATTCGTACCCTCTCCACCGTCCAAGCCTTCCGCACAGCCCTGAAGAACTGGCTCGCCCGCCAGGCCTGGGGATAAGGATAGTTACCCCTCCCGAATGATGAATGTATGTTGCTTACCATTTTAGTATATGTCTCTATTTTGTTGTCTGTATCCCCCCCTTCCCAGTTTTATGTGAGCCGCCCTGAGTCCCCTCAGGGAAAAGGGCGGCCTACAAATTCTAATAAAAACTATAAACTATAAACTATAAAACTATCTACCTATCATCTATCTATCTATCTATCTATCTATCTATCTATCTATCTATCTATCTATCTATCTATCTATCTATCATTATCTATCTGTCTATCCACCCATTATCTATCTATGTATCATCCATCCATCTCCTATCTACTCTTATGTATCATCTCTAACACCTCTCTCTCTCTCTCTGTTATCTATGATTTACCATCTATGTCAGTGTTTCTCAACCTTGGCAACTTGAAGATGTCTGGACTTCAAGTCCCAGAATTCCCCAGCCAGCATTCGCTTGAAGTCCAGACATCTTCAAGTTGCCAAGGTTGAGAAACACTGTTCTAGAAGAGGGATATCCAACCATGGCTACATTAAGCCTGGCTGGGGAATTCTAGGAGTTGGCCTTTGAGGTCTTAAGGTGGCCAACTCTGGACACTCCTAAAACTCCTTTCCCACAGGGCAGAGATCCCTGACCTTCATTTCCCTTCCTTCATCCCTTTTAAGCACTTGACCTATTAACCACTGAAAGGGGGGGGGGGGAAGCCTGTAACAAGATTAATGAAGATCATCTGTGTCTTTAGGTTGGACATATTTAGAGGCTACGGAAAGAGAATTAGAGGGTGGAATTTATAGTTCTGTCCAGTGAAAATTCAATGGTTTAGTTCAACAGCATTCTGAAGCACCAACTAATCAGTCACATTTTAACCTAAACTATTGGATGGAGTCCCCCCCCCCCCATGCAGTTAGTTCAGTATGCCAGGTGACTGCAAAAACTGGTGTCCTATAAGCAGGTGCGTTATCTAGTTTGGTACTAATGAAACATCTGCCAGGAAACCACCAAGCTCTGAGAGCATCAAGGACTGTTGTAATATAATTCCTTGTGTAGGCGTAGCAGTCACCCATGGCCCAGTGGATAACGGGGCATGCGCAGCCATGCTGAACCACACAGGAGAAAACAAACTCCTAAAGAACATAACATCCTGATAGTGCATAACATAACATCCTGACAGTTCACTCTAGATGTGCCCTACCAATGACGCCCAGGATTTGACCATATATAGACAGAACTTCCCTGAGCAGATTAGAAATTGTACTTTTACAAGCTGTTTTTAACCACATGCTATTGCTCCTCCTGCCTTTGTCCTATCTCAATAAAAGGGGCTCTCAGACCCCCAATCTGGGTCGCTCCATCCCGAGAAAGATCGTGTCCTGTCTTTTCTCCACATTGGCCTCATGGACGAACCACGGGAACGTTACAAAGGACCCCACAGTCCTCCTCCGCCTTTCCTTTTGCAAAGCCCGCTTCCTTCTAGCACAGCTGGCTGGGGGATTCTGGGAGTTGAAGTCCACAGGACTTAAAGTCGCCAAGGTTGAGAAACACTGTTCTAGCAGGACTACTATTCCCACGGGTCAACCCTGAGCTGCCAGAATTCTCTTAAACTGGTGTTCAATGACCCATATACTCTCACATTCTAATTAGTTCATGCTTGCTCCCAATGAAATGTGAACATACTGTAAGTCGAAACAAACATTGTATTCACATTGCCACCTTTACCCGTGTCAGGTACAGGGTTAGTAGATGCAGTGTCAGATTAGTGGTTTTTTTGCAGATTATCATATTATGTCAACCCTATTTGTCTCTATCTGAATGTTTTTCTAACTTTAGCAACTTTTAAAATGTATAAACTTCAAATCCCAGAATCTCCCAGCCACCATGCCGGGAAGTCCATTCATTTTAAAGTGGGAAAATTGGGGGAAGAGGACTGCGGAGTCTCTGATTCAAAGTAGAAAATAAAATAATAAGAGTTGGAAATCATTGTTTCAGTGTTTTCAATTCAGAAGGATGCAGCGAAATGAGGGGATGTGAGTAGAGTAGAATGGAATAGAATAAACATTGGAAGAAGAGAATAGAATAGGAATAGAAATATGGAATAGGAAAGGATAGGATAGAATACAGAATTGGATAGGATAGAATAGAATGGGAAAGAATAGAATAGAATAGGAGTATATTATCACTTTGAATGTATTTGCCTCTATCTGAATGTTTTTCTAACTTGAGCAACTTTTAAAATGTATAAACTTCAAACCCCAGAATCTCCCAGCCACCATGCCGGGAAGTCCATTCATTTTAAAGTGGGAAAATTGGGGGAAGAGGACTGCGGAGTCTCTGATTCAAAGTAGAAAATAAAGTAATAAAGAGTTGGAAATCATTGTTTCAATGTATTCAATTCAGAAGGATGCAGCGAAATGAGGGGATGTGAGTAGAGTAGAATGGAATAGAATAAACATTGGAAGAAGAGAAGAGAATAGGAATAGAAATATGGAATGGAATAGGAAAGGATAGGATAGAACAGTGTTTCTCAACCTTGGCGACTTTAAGTCCTGTGGACTTCAACTCCCAGAATCCCTCAGCCAGCAGAGCTGGCTGGAGGATTCTGGGAGTTGAAGTCCACAGGACTTAAAGTCGCCAAGGTTGAGAAACACTGGGATAGAATACAGAATTGGATAGGATAGGATAGAATAGAATGGGAAAGAATAGAATAGAATAGGAGTATATTATCACTTTGAATATAATTGGCATATATTAAAAATGAAATTTCGTTGCATACAGCTCTTAAAAGGTCACCACCTCCAATTTTACACTAAACACAAATAAATAAATAAATGAAAATACAAAAGTATGTGTACACTGAAATATATTACATGACACGGAGAAACAACACAGAAAATGGAGGAGAAATTAGGCTATATCCCACCCTTTCCTAAAGCAGGAAGAAAATCCTCCCGCCAACCCCCAAAACGCTGGACGGTGACTAGAAGCAGCCAGAGGAGGAACCATGCCTTGCTTAAGGAACCCATCTTTTACAGCTCAAGGCCGCCGACCGGACGGGTTTCCGCACGGACCGGAAGTGGGACTCCGCCCCGGAAGTGGACCGCCGGCAACGCGGAAGCGCCGTTCTGCGCGGCCTCCGCTTGGGGAGGGGAGGGAGCCGCCATTTTCTCGCGATGGGCTCCTCCAAGCGGCACCGCGACCGCAGCGAAGCTTCCGAAGACTCCGCGCCGCCCGCGGCCTCGTCTTCCTCGGCGGGCGGCGCCGCCTCCTCCTCCTCCTCGTCCCGCCACCGCGAGCACAAGAAGCACAAGCACCGCGGCGGCGGCGGCGGAGGCAGCGAGCGGCGGAGCAAGAGGAGCCGCAGCCGGGGCGAACGGAGCGGCCGGCGGGGCGGCGGCGGCGGGGATGAGGCCGCCTCCTCCTCCACCCGGGGCAGCCGCAGCAGCGCCGCCGCCGGACAGGAGGGCGAGTCGGGGCGGCGGAGCCAGCGGGAGAAGCGGGACGAGGGCCACGAAGGCGCCCAGGGCGCAGGTGCGGACTCGGGGGGGGGGAGGGCTTCTCAGCGGCCTACCTCGCAGGGGTGGCGTGAACGGGCAGGGAGCATCGGCAGTCCTCGACTTACGCTCACAACTGAGCCCCAAATTTTGATAAGTTAAGCGGACCGTCAGGTTTGAGCTGTTTTGCGACCTTTCAGGTCACGGTCGTTAAGTGAATCGGTGCAGTTGATAAGTCAGTAACCGGGTTGTTTAAGTGAATGTGGCTTCCTTCATGGACTTTGCTTGTCAGAAGGTCGCAAAAGGGGATTGTGTGATCCATGGGACGTTGCGACCGTCATAACTGCGAGTCATCTGCCAAGTACCCAAATTTGATCACGTGACCGTAGGTAGTCCTCAACTTAGGACGACATTTTAAGACAGTTTAAGTGAGGTCAGATTTGAGCCGTGACTGTCAGGTTTGAGCCGTTTTGCGACCTTTCAGGGCACGGTCGTTAAGTGAATTGCTGCAGTTGATAAAGTCAGTAACCCAGTTGTTTAAGTGAATGTGGCTTCCCTCATGGACTTTGCTTGTCGGAAGGTCGCAAAAGGGGGCCACGTGACCCCAGGGGACGTTGCCACTGTTGTAACTGTGAGTCAGCTGCCAAGTCCCCGAAATGATCACATGACCATAAGGACGCAAGTATGAGGTGTGGTTGAAAGTCGTCGCTTTGAGTGCTTTTGCAGCTTTGAATGATTGCTAAACGAATGGTTGTAATTCGAGGTTTACCTGTTTCTGCGTAACTACAGGTAGTCCTCAATTTATGGCCAAAGGTGAGCCCAAAATTTGTTCCTAACTGAGACAGTTACGTGAGTTTTGCTGCCTTTCTGGCTACGGTTGTCCAGTGAATCACTGCGGTCGCTAAATTGATAATACAGTTGTTAAGTGAATTTGGTTTCCTCACTGATTTTGCAGCCGTCATAAATATGAATCAGCTGTCAAATGTCGTGAGTTTTGATCATCTGTATGATCACATGTAGATGCTGCAACAGTCGTAACTGTGAAAACGGTCAGAAGTCATTTCTTTCAATGCCATTGTAACTTTCAATGGTCGCTAAACGAATGGTTGTAAGTCGAGGACTACCGATATTCTGCTATGCAAATAGCTTGTCGGTTGGCGCTGCTTTGCCTCAAGGGATGATCGGAATTGACATCGGTTATACAGGTAGTCCTCGACGTACGACCACAATTGAGTCCACAATTTCTGTTGCTAAGTGAGACCCTGGTTAAGTGTTTTTGGCCTTGTTTTTGTAACCTTTCTTGCCCCTGTTGTTAAGCGAATCACTACAGTTGTTAAGTTCGTAATATGATTTTTAAGTGAATGTGGCTTCCCCATCGACTTCCCTTGCCAAAAGGTCACAAAGGAGAATCATATGACCCCCCAGGACACTGCAACCGTCAGAAATACGAGTCAGTTGCCAAGGGTCTGAATTTTGATCATGGGACCGTGGTGATGTCACAACGGTCGTAAGTGTGAAAGACGGTCAGAAGTCGCTTTTTTCAGTGATATTGTAACTTTTAACGTTTGGAAACAGGAAAAAGGGCTGTAGGGTGCCCTAAATCTAATAAATCACATACAGGTAGTCCTCGATTTATGGCCCTCTGAAGCACTGCCTACAGCCCTTTTTCCTCAGTTTCCACGCAACCTGAAAATGGACTTCCATTCCCAGAATTCCCTAGCCATCTTTGCTCGTTGAGGGGGGGCTTCAACTACTCCACCCTCCCCTGATTTCAAAGCTGTGAGAATGACTTTTTTCTTGTATTTACTCTGTTGATTTTTTTTGAGATGGCTAGAGGATCTTTGGCTGAGATTCAGTGATGAAAGGATAGATCAAAAAGTGGCTGATGGAAGAAAGGTTTTGGGGTCTCCCCATGGCAGAGATCCCCAAAATGGGCAGCTTTTAAGACTTGGTGGACTTCAACTCCCACATTGCACTGGGTGAGGAATTCTGGGAGTTAAAGTTCACCAAGTCTTTAAAAAGTTGTCCATCTACATGGAGGGAGGTATGCAGTGGGGTACCCCAAGGCTCTGTTTTAGGCCCAGTAACTCTTCAACATCTTCATCAATGATCTGGATGAGGGGATAAATGGGGAACTCATCAAATTTGCAGATGACACCAAGCTGGCAGGAATAGCCAACACTCCAGAGGACAGGCTTAAGATACAGAAGGATCTCGACAAACTTCAACATTGGGCGCTATCTAACAAAATGAAATTCAACAGTGAAAAGAGTAAGGTTCTAAATTTAGGCAAGAAAAACCAAATGCACAGGTACTGTATAGGTGGTACCTTCCTCAATAGCAGTAACTGTGAGAGGGATCTTGGAGTCCTAGTGGAGAACCACTTAAATAGGAGCCAGCCGTGGGCAGCAGCTACCAAAAAAGCCAACACAATTCTAGGCTGCATAAACAGGGATAGAATCAAGATCACATGAAGGGTTAATACCACTTTATCAGGCCTTGGAAAGGCCACTTTTGGAATACAGCATTCAGTTTTGGTCGCTATGATGTAGAAAAGATGTGGAGACTCTCGAAAGAGTACAGAGAAGAGGAACAAATAAGATTAGGGGACTGGAGACTAAAACATATGAAGAACAGTTGCAGGAACTGGATATGTCTAGTTTAATGAAAAGAAGGACCAGGGGAGACATGATAGCAGTCTTCCAATATCTCAGGGGTTGCCACAAAGAAGAGGGAGTCAAACTATTTTCCAAAGCACCTGAGGGCAGAACAAAAAGCAATGGGTGGAAGATAATTAAGGAAAAAAGCAACTTAGAACTGAGGAGAAACTTCCTGGCAGTCAGAACAATTAGTGGAACAGAAGTTGCCTCCAGAAGTTGTGAATGCCCCAACACTGGAAGTCTTTAAGAAGATGTTGGATAGCCATTTGTCTGAAACAGTATAGGGTTGCCTGCTTAGGCAGGGGGTTGGACTAGAAGACCTCCAAGGTCCCTTCCAACTCTGCTATTGTATTGTATTGACCGCTGCTCTAAGGCGTCATTAGGAACTGTGATTGCAAGAAAGTTGCTTGATGTTTTTCTGGCCAGGTATAATGATTAACTGTTGTGCATATGTTGACTTGACGGCTCTCCGGTTGGGCTAACACATGAATGAATTGACTGACTGACGGAGAAAAGTATCCTCGGGCGTATGGGGCATGGAGTCAGCTTTTGCCGTACTCGTAAGTGGAAGTGCGTTAGCTGTAACACATAGCTGGGCCAACAGGCCCTTCTTGTGGTCTCTCATTTGGACTATTATAATGCGCTCTTACCTGGGAGACCATCCGGAAGCTTCAGCTGGCTCAAAACTCAGCATCATGCGTAGTTTTGTGCCAGTCCAAATTTGCACATTTGTCACTTCTTTGGAGGGAGCTGCGTTGGTTGCCAGAATGGGTGAATTTGATTTAAATCACGATTGAAATCATTAGTAAAAAGGCTTGATTGAAATCAACTCGATTTAAATCATATTTTTTTAAACAGCCGCCATCATCTCACTCCCAGAGTGGCTCCCCTTCTGACCAGCTGTTGACTCACCGACAGTCCCGTTCACTTTAATGGGACGGCTGGTGATGTGGCAGGGACACAACCAGGTGAGGGACGTGGCGGGCAGCGGGTGAGTGTATGCCCGCTAACAGGCGCTGCCACCCTGATGGATCTGCATCGTCAAGTGTTCTTTCAATGTAGGGACTCATTCGTGCTGGTAGTTAGAATCTTTAATACGATTATTTGCAAACAAAGTGAAGGTTTCCTATTTAGCTTACAGGGGTTGAATTCGTTGAATGAGTTGCATAAATATTGCAGGTTATACAGCCTCATGCTACATAACTCAGCTCCGTTCCATGCTGAATAAACAAAACTATTAATGTATCTTAAATAGAAAACTACTCTTTGGATAGATCTTTAGTCCAAAAGCATTTTGTTAAAATAAATTTTATTTTTAAAAAAAACTGATTTAGAATAGTACTGACTAGAATAACAGAGTTGGAAGGGTCCTTGGAGGTCTTCTAGTCCAACCCCCTGCTTAGGTCATTTGCTTAACAACTGCGTCAAAGGGGGCAAAAATTCATTTCGCAAATGTTTCGTTTAGCGACAGAAATTTTAGGGCCCAGCTGTCGTCGTGGTTTCACCCCACATGCTTCATCTTACACTTGGCTTAACCCTGCAGCCTCACTGCATTCACATGTGACGCAATGCCTGAATTGCCTAATGTACTATCCTGGCCTTCGTTGCGTTCCCACAACCTCTCGAGTGGCAAGCTTTCCAAAGGGATTTATTTCTGCAAAGCCTCATTCCTATTGAAAGCAGCCGAGTCGTCTTTCTCCAAGGACTTGCTGAAGCCTGGCTTTTTCCGAGAAAAGCTCTTGGGAGCCTCATGCCTGAGAAGGCTCCGGATGCAAAGAGGCTCATGAATGATGGAGCAGGATATAAGAGCCTGGCAGTTGGGATGCCAAAGTGCTCTTCCTCCCCTGCTTTTCCCATGGAATGCACAAGGAATCCCTTATTTATTTAGCGAATGGCAAATACATGGACTTTTAAAGGTAAAGGTTCCCCTCTCACCTATCTGCGAGTCGTTCCTGACTCTAGGGGGCGGTGATCATCTCCGTTTCAAAGCCGAAGAGCCGGCGCTGTCCGAAGACGTCTCCGTGATCATGTGGCCGGCATGACTCAACACCGAAGGTGCACGGAACGCTGTTCCCTTCCCACCAAAGCTGGTTCCTGTTTTTCCACTTGCATTTTTTAATCTGCTTTCGAACTGCTAGGCTGGCAGAAGCTGGGACAAGTCACGGGAGCTCACTCCGTTACGCGGCGCTAGGGATATGAACCACTGAATTGCCGACTTTTCTAATTGACAAGCGCAGCATCTCAGCCCCTGAGCCACCGCGTCCCTTTATGGACTTATAGTAGTTTGAATGTTAACTACCCATCCATTCAAGGACAGGGTATTCTATGTTGAAAAAAATCAGGCATTGGGCTGGTACCGGTGAGCTCTTGGTGGACACTCTGTCACAGTGTGGGGGATATTTTGTCAAGGAGCACCACAGTCACACTCGGGGGGGGGTAGAGGCAAGACCGCACTTAAACAAGGAGTCCAGGCAGGCACCATGTTGGGTGGGGATCAGAGTTGACCATTGCTGGCAAAGAAAGTCAAAACCTGTCACCGTTTGTGTAGGGCAGTGTTTCTCAACTTTGGCAACTTGAAGATGTCTGGACTTCAACTCCCAGAATTCCCCAGCCAGCATTCGGTCACGTCACTTTTTCCATGCTGCCGTAACATTGAACAGTGTCTAGGACAGTGTTTCTCAACCTTGGCAACTTGAAGATGTCCGGACTTCAACTCCCAGAATTCCCCAGTCAGCATTCGCTGGCTGGGGAATTCTGGGACTTGAAGTCCAGACATCTTCAAGTTGCCAAGGTTGAGAAACACTGGTGTAGGGTCATCTCCGTAACTGCCTCCACCTGGGCCTTCAGCAGCCCATTTGGCTTTCCACCCCGGGTTGACATTGTCGAGCGAGGGCCAGGGGGGGCTTCCTGGGGTTTGAGCCTGGCACCGAGGGGGATCCGTGTGCGCAGGGAGGGAGAAGTGGCTTTCTCATGGTTTCGCTGTCCTCCTTCCCTGAGGCTTCCCGCCTCCATAGAGCTGGTGGCGCAACGTGACTCCAGACGGGGAGTAGATTTGATGCAACCGCTTATGATCCCCATTGTATGAGGATGAGGAAGGAGGCGCTCCAGACAGGCGGCATCGGAGGATTTCCTCCCATTTTTCCATGTAATTCCTGAATTTTTGACAAGCCAGTTTAATCCGGAGATGCATTGAACTATCTGTAAATCTTCCAGGACGTTACATGCAGTGGTCAAGCTACAGCAAGTTCATTTAGTGCAGTGTTTCTCAACCTTGGCAACTTGAAGATGTCCGGACTTCAACTCCCAGAATTCCCCAGCCAGCATTTGCTGGCTGGGGAATTCTGGGAGTTGAAGTCCGGACATCTTCAAGTTGCCAAGGTTGAGAAACACTGATTTAGTGAGTGCTCAAAGTTACAACGGCATTGAAAATAGTGATTTGCAACCGTTGTTGCAGCATCCCCCCCCCCCCCCGGCCACGTGATCGGAATTTGGACGCTTGTTAACTGGCGTGTGCTTATGACAGTCGCGGTGTCCCGGGGCCACATAATTCCCCTTTTGCGACCTGACAAGCAGAGTCAATGAGGAAGCTTAACAGTTGAGTTGTTAACTTTACAGCTGCAGTGATTCGCTTAACAACTGTGGCAAGCTCGGTCATAAAATGGGGGGGGAAACCCGCTTAGCGACAGAAGTTTTGGGATCAATTGTGGTCCTAGCTCGAGGACTGCCTGCACTTGTCTCTGTTGTACACTAGATTAAATTAAACTGCCTCCAGAGATCGCAGGTGCTCCCAACACTGAAGGTTTTTAGGGGGACCCTATCCAAAATGGTATGTAGGTTCTCCTGCTCGAGTAGGGGGCTGGGCTAGAAGACCTCCAAGGTCCCTTCCAGCTCATTCTACTCTTAATTCTTTTTAAAAAAATGTTTTTGCATTACAAATGATGGTGGCAAATATTCCATCTTCTCCCATGAGTTAAATCCCATAATAGGAGCCGAGATGGCGCAGTGGTTAGGGTGCAGTACTGCAGGCCACTTCAGCTGACTGTTATCTGCAGTTCAGCGGTTCTAATCTCACCGGCTCAAGGTTGACTCAGCCTTCCATCCTTCCGAGGTGGGTGAAATGAGGACCCAGGCTGTGGGGGCAATTTGCTGACTCAATTTGCTAAAAATCTGTAAACCGCTTAGGGCTGAAAGCCCTATGAAGCAGTATATAAGTCTAATAAATGAATAAATAAAATAAATAGGAATCTGGTTTTAAGTCAGAATGGTGAGGCTCAAAGGAAGTTGAGGGAAGACAAGTCTGTCCTTAGGGGTGGGCAACTATGGCCTCTGTACGACTAGTGGACTTCAACTCCCAGAATTCCTGAGAGAGCCATGTCCACAGGTTGTAAACCCCCTCCCCCATTTTAGGGAGGGGCCTATTTCCTCCTCCCTGAGTTTGCTTTTCTCAGCTTAAAGCAGTGTTTCTCAACCTTGGTCACTTGAAGATGTCCGGACTTCAACTCCCAGAATTCCCCAGCCAGCATTCGCTGGCTGGGGAATTCTGGGAGTTGAAGTCCGGACATCTTCAAGTGGCCAAGGTTGAGAAACACTGGCTTAAAGCATTCGGTGCTGCGAAAATCCCAGCTTACACGGCAAGATCTAAATTGGCAGCCAACGTGGATTTGAGAGAATCCGTGGGTGCAATCAAACCGTGGTATGCTGAATTGATAACTAAATTAAATTAAGCTGTGGAAGAGGTTGCTGAAGAGAGAATATTCCTAGCCTTTAAAAATTGAATATTCATATTGCATTGTCCTTCCTCAAGTAGGACACCTGTTTCAGAGCTATTTCCTTGGTGGGTGTCTCTGAGGTGCCAACTGTACAGGCCCTTCAGTTTTCTCTTTGGAGTAGACCGGTCTCAAAACTCCCAAAAGGAACTGAAATCTGACCATTTTGGGGATCAAGTTGTGCAAAAAAAACCCAAACTCATGAGATAGTTGCCAACTCACAATCTTTACCCGGTGCTGACTAATTTCTCTCCCTGTCTTCATCCCCAAATAGCGGTTAGCTCGAAGTCTTCGTCCGGAGGAGACGCCTCGCTCAGCATCGAGGAGACAAAGTGAGTGAATTAAATCCATTGGGAAATTGGCTTTATATCTGGGACGCCCCTCTTGTAGCTAATCCTCTGCGGGTTTCTGTGTCGTGGTTCCAAATGAAACCCCCCCAAGGAAAGAAGACTCCATTTTATGAGGGGTCCATATTGGCACATCTGGGAAAACCCAAATCTGAAAGGCTCCAGGTTTTCCCCACGTCCCTGCCCAGCGCCCACATGTCCATCCCATGGTCCAATCAGGCCCCGTCCCAACTGGAGATGCCTCCCAGTCACACCCCTCCAGATGCAGGTCAAGCTGTCCTTGACTCGTGGAGAAAGGAATGTTATTATGACTATATATCTCCCTGTACAACCCAACCCTGCAGTCTGGGGTGCAGTTGGTGGGGATGGGAGGAAGAGGGGAGCATATCTGTGCTTGGGAAAATACTTCTCCGCTGCCAGCTCTGTCCTTTTCCTGACAGGCCTTGGATTTTCCCATAGAAATCTGTTAATTAAAGAAAAAAGTCACCTTGGGAGCCGCTGTCCCAACAGAAGATGGGTAGATTTGGTAACTAAGGTTAAACCGTGGGGTTCTCTGAGCTTGGTGGCTTCCTTGCAGGCATTTCTTGACCCAGGTGGATAACATCATCAGTGCTAGAAGGGAGGGTGTTTAGGACAGGAGGAGGAGGAGGAGGGGAAGAGGAGGAGGAGAACTGTGGGGTCCTTGGTGCTCTCTGAGTTTTGTGATTTCCTTGCAGGCATTTCTTGACCCAGGTGGATAACATCATCAGTGCTAGAAGGGAGGGTGTTTAGGACAGCAGGAGGAGGACGAGGGGAAGAGGAGGAGGAGAACTGTGGGGTCCTTGGTGCTCTCTGAGTTTTGTGATTTCCTTGAAGACATTTCTTGACCCAACTAAGTAACATCATCAGTGCTAGAAGGGAGGGTGTTTAGGACAGCAGGAGGAGAAGAAGGGGAAGAGGAGGAGGAGAACTGTGGGGTCCTTGGTGCTCTCTGAGTTTTGTGATTTCCTTGAAGGCATTTCTTGACCCAACTAAGTAACATCATCAGTGCTAGAAGGGAGGGTGTTTAGGACAGGAGGAGGAGGAGGGGAAGAGGAGGAGGAGAACTCTGGGGTCCTCGGTGCTCTCTGAGTTTTGTGATTTCCTTGAAGGCATTTCTTGACCCAACTAAGTAACATCATCAGTGCTAGAAGGGAGGGTGTTTAGGACAGGAGGAGAAGAAGGGGAAGAGGAGGAGGAGAACTCTGGGGTCCTCGGTGCTCTCTGAGTTTTGTGATTTCCTTGAAGGCATTTCATGACCCAACTAAGTAACATCATCAGTGCTAGAACCGGGGTTTGCAGAGAAGAGGAGAAGGACTCTGGCTGTCCTTGGTGCTCTCTGAGCTTGGTGGTTTTCTTCCAGATATTTCATGGCCCAACTAGGGAACCTCATCAGTGCTAGAAGGGAGAGGGGTTTCATGGGGAGGGAAGGAGGAGGAGGACTGGGGGGTCCTTGGTGCTCTCTGAGCTTGGCTGTTTCCTTGCAGACGTTTCATGGCCCAACTAGGGAACTTCATCAGTGCCAGAAGGGAGGCAGTTTGCTGTTTACATACAAGAGAGGGTTGTGGCTGGTTGCTTGATTCGGCCATTGCTTCCTGTATGCCTGAGTTGCTCGTTCCTTGAGTGGAATCCGGCATCCAGTCCTGGTCACCACGATATAAAACACAGGCTAGAACAGTGTTTCTCAACCTTGGTGACTTTAAGTCCTGTGGACTTCAACTCCCAGAATCCCCCAGCCAGCGCAGCTGCGCTGGCTGGGGGATTCTGGGAGTTGAAGTCCACAGGACTTAAAGTCACCAAGGTGGGCTAGAAGGTCGGAAGAGCATCCAAGATGATGAAGAATCTGGAGACAAACCGACTGGTGAGCGGTTGAGAGAGCCAGGCATGTCCAATCAACGTCAGAGAAGGATTGGAGAAACACCACAGCCGCCTTCCGGTATTTGAGGGGCTTCCATAGAGAAAGGGGGTTTGACTTATTCCCAAGAAGCAACCGATGGAATCTCACCCAAGAGAAATGAGGAGAAATGACCGTGAGAACAATCCCCCCAGCGGAACGGCTTCCCTCCAGAAGTTGTGGCTGCTCCATCACTTGGAGCGGTGTTTCTCAACCTTGGCTACTTGAAGATGTCTGGACTTCAACTCCCAGCATTCGCTGGCTGGGGAATTCTGGGAGTTGAAGTCCAGACATCTTCAAGTTGCCAAGGTTGAGAAACACTGACATGGATGGTAAATCATAGATAACAGAGAGAGGGAGAGGTGTTAGAGATGATACATAAGAGTAGATAGGAGATGGATGGATGATAGATAGATAATGGGGTGGGTGGATAGACAGATAGATAATGGGTGGATGGATGTAGATAGTGGATGGATAGATAATGGATGGATGGATAGATAGAGGATAGATAGATAGATAGATAGATAGATAGATAGATAGATAGATAGATAGATAGATAGATAGATAGATAGATAGATAGTGGGTGGATAGAGGATAGATAGATGATAGATAGATGGATGGATGGATGGATGGATGGATGGATGGATGATAGATAGGTAGATAATGGGTGGATGGATGGATAGAGGATAGATAGATAGATAGATAGATAGATAGATAGATAGATAGATAGATAGATAGATAGATAGATAGATAGATAGATAACTAATACATAGATCAGTGTTTCTCAACCTTGGCCACTTGAAGATGTCTGGACTTCAACTCCCAGAATTCCCCAGCCAGAAAATGCTGGCTGGGGAATTCTGGGAGTTGACGTCCAGACATCTTCAAGTAGCCAAGGTTGAGAAACACTGATCTTGGAGGCTTTCAAGAAAAGATTGGACAACCATTTGATTGCGTTGCCATAAGTCTCGTGCTTTGAGCAGGGGGTTGGACTAGAGGGCCTCTGAGGTCCCTCCCAGCCCTAGGATCCTACGTTCCATCAGTTACTGTTTGATTTTCAGAGAGGAAAAGCCACCTCTTAACTGATGGTGTTACCTTGTCGGGAAATGAAACATTTTCAAGAAACCTGGGAGCCCCAGGGACCCCGCAGAGATTCTGTTTTTTTGGTCCAACAACGGGTGCACAAAATTACATGCATTTTGTTGCTTTTTCCCCTCTCTTTCTCAATAGTAAACTTCGAGCTAAACTTGGGCTGAAGCCTCTGGAGATCAACACAATCAAGAAGGGTAAGTTGGCCTTTCAACTTCTGTCGTTTTGCCACGGAGGCTTCGTTTGTCTCCTGCTTACGTTCTTCGGGCGTCTGTGACAAATTCTTTGTTATTTCATCTAATCCAAAATCAAGTATCCCTGTTTTTTTTGTTTTTTTTTACTGTATGGTAGCAAGAATCTTGTGAGCTTGTAGGAATTATTTCATGGGGTATTTTCTCTGCTTCTTCAGCAGCTGTTTTATCAGGTTTTCCCACTGAACTGGTGGCAATTTTGGTCTGGACTGGCCCACTGCATCCTGCCTGCAAAACAATCGCTTTCCTTGTAAAATTAGTCAAGGCCTTCTGGAATTGCCAATGTTCTGCTTTTTAACCCCTGCTTTAAATGCCTGGAGATTCTCAGTCATCCAGGTTGTCCCAAAGGGGCTTTTTTCAAGAGGAAACTGGGCTTGGAGGTTTATTTGTGTTCTCAGATCAGTGATGCTCCAGGTTCCTATAGTTGCATTCTCCCCACCCCCCTCCTGGAAATCCGTTCCTACTCCCATCCCAAATTGTATGGCTAAAAGTCTGGAGAGATTTTCAGTCATCCAGGTCCCGGTTGTCCCAAAGGAGCTTTTTCAGGAAGCAACTGGACTTTCTGTTTTTTTTCTTTGAAGATGTTTCGCTTCCCATCCAAGAAGCTTCTTCCACTCTGGCTGGATGGTGGGGAATGGAAGGATTTATCCTCCTTGCAGACAACTGGTCATTTGCATTCTTTTAGAGCAGTGTTTCTCAACCTTGGCCACTTGAAGTCCGGACATCTTCAAGTGGCCAAGGTTGAGAAACACTGACATAGATGGTAAATCATAGATAACAGAGAGAGAGAGAGAGAGGTGTTAGAGATGATACATAAGAGTAGATAGGAGATGGATGGATGGATGGATGGATGGATGATAGATAGATAGATAGATAGATAGATAGATAGATAGATAGATAGATAGATAGATAGATAGATAGATAACTAATACATAGATCAGTGTTTCTCAACCTTGGCCACTTGAAGATGTCTGGACTTCAACTCCCAGAATTCCCCAGCCAGCATTCGCTGGCTGGGGAATTCTGGGAGTTGAAGTCCAAACATCTTCAAGTAGCCAAGGTTGAGAAACACTGTTTTAGAGGGTCCTTGAGGCCTGAGAAATACAAATAAACCTCAGGTGGCCTCAATGACCCTCTAAAAGGATGCAAATGACCAGCTGTCTGCAAGGAGGATAAATCCTTCCATTCCCCGCCATCCAGAGCTGAAGAAGCTTCTTGGATGAGAAGCGAAAAGTCTTCAAAGAAAAACATGAAGTTCATTTCCTTCTTGAAAAAAACACTTTTGGGACGCCCGTCTTAAAGTGGAACGGCAAGAAAGAAAAAGCAAGGATTGACTGAAGGTTGGGATTCTCCATATCCAACTCTCCTCTTTCCCCTCTGGCCTAGGACGCAAGCTGAGCTCACCAAGCAGCTGAGCCAAAACCGATCAATGTCAGGGTTCCAAATGGCACCCAAAAGTAAATCAGAGCCCGAGGTAACAGATTCCTCAAAGTTCCCATTTATGAAGAGAGCCATGTTGGCACATCTGGGAAAACCCGAATCTGAAAGCTTCCCTGTTTTCCCCCACCCAGTTGAAAGTTCAAGACCTTGCCCCCACACCCACAAGTCCATCCCATGGTCCCATCTCCCACTGCCCTGCTGGTAGTTCCACCCATTCAGTTCCGGCCGGGTGCAGAGGTGCAGAGACAAAGGATGACCTTGGCTTTCTAGAAAGAATGTTGTTATGGCTACCTATCATCTAACGCCATACAATCCCCGCTCTCATTTTCCCACCATAGAAAATGCAGAGTAGAATAATAGAAAGTGTGGCAGCCAAAGACCCAAAAGAAAAGATGGCTGCAAGCCTGACAGTTTCCTTGTTTGGGAGAGCAAACAGATGAGTGAACAGAGCCACAGTTAAGTTTGCAGAGGTGGCTGCTATAAAAACAGAGTTTGGCTGACTTATTTTGTCCTTGAGCCCAGCTGGCAGTTTTCGTCTTTGCGACTGGTGGAACTTGGACAATAACTGGGCTCAGTCCCCTTTAGTGTTCATCTAAGCCAGTGATGGCGAACTTATGGCACGTATGCCAGAGGTGGCACTCAGAGCCCTCTCTGTGGGCACATGTGCCATCGCCCCAGCCCAGCTCCATCGCATTTCTCCAACAAGGGGGGCGGAGAGAGGGAGGGAGGGAAAGATAGAGAGGAAGGGGAAGGGAGAGAGAGGGAGAGAATTATTTAGTATTTAGTATTTATTGGTTTTGTATGCCGCCCACTCCCGAAGGACTCCGGGCGGCTTACAATAAAAAGGGAGGGGGGATATATAAGACAATACAACAATTTAAAATTACAACAACATTCATAATTAAAGTGGGGCTGGATACTTCAGCAGCCCCAGGCCTGCCGGAACAGCCAGGACTTAATAGCTTTACGGAAGGCCGGGAGGGTAGTAAGGGTCCGGATCTCGAGAAAGAAAGAGGGAGAGGGAAACAGAGAGAAAGAGAGGGAGGGAAACAGAGAGGGGAAGGGAGGGAGAGGGAGGGAGGGAAACAGAAAGAGAGAGGGAGGGGAAGAGGGAGGGAAACAGAGAGGGAGGGAAAGAGAGAAAGGGGGGGGGAAGAGATGGAAGCAGAGAAGGAGAGAGGCAGGGAAAGAGAGAGAGAAAGTAGGAAAAGAGAAATGATATTACAAAAGTTTTTCCATTTTATTGTTGCTAAATGTAATATTTCAAAAGCAGAAAAAAAATGAAGGGGCATAAAAGTGCATTTATCACATTTTTCCTAGAACAAGAACTAGCTGAACTCTGCCTTGTTTATCATTGTTTTAGGTCAGTGTTTCTCAACCTTGGCGACTTTAAATCCTGTGGACTTCAACTCCCAGAATCCCCCAGCCAGCTTCGCCAAGGTTGAGAAACACAGTTTTAGGCAGTGAAGCTCATTTTACCTGGTCTCCCTATTGTCTCCTCCTCCCCCTACAGAGACCGGGAGCAAGGAGGACCCAGTGGCTGCGGAGGTCATCAACCCCATCGCCCTCAGGCAGCGGGAGGAGATCCGGGAGAAGCTAGCAGCCGCCAAGGAGAAGCGGCTTTTAAACCAGAAACTCGGGTAGCCCTTTTGATTCTTCGCTGTTTGAAAACTGCTTCTAATTGACATGCAGTCCTCGACTTCACGGCCACAATTGAGCCCACAGGTTATGTTGCTAAGCGGGGCCTTAGTGAAGCGGGCTTTGCCCATTTAGCGACCTTGCTTGCCCCAGCTGTTAAGTGAATCACTGCCATTGTTAAGTTAGTCACACGGTCGTTAAGTGGCTTCCTCATTGCTGGTCAGAAGGCGGCAAGAGGGGATCGGCTGAGCCCAGGACACCGTCGTAAAGATGAGTTAGTCGCCAAGTGCCTGACTTTTGATCCTGTGACCTCAGCAGTCGTAAGCCCCTCTTTTGGAACTTGGAACGGTCATTAAACAAACTGTTGTAAGTCGAGGACTGCCTGTGTTTGGCCTAACTATATATGTTTCTTGGCTGGATCTGCTTTCGTAAATTCCGCCTTCCCTGGTCATCTCAGGGCTGGGACGAGAGCTTCCCGTAAGCGGCTGGTATTTTTGTGTCTTTAGGAAAGTCAAATCCTTGGGTGAAGATGACCCCTGGCTGGACGATACGGCGGCCTGGATTGAGAGAAGCCGGAAGCTGCAGCTGGAGAAAGAGATGGCGGAGAAGAGGGTCAGTGCTGGGGGCCTTTTGAAGCCCTGGGGGTTTTCAAGGAAAGGTTGGGCTGCATTGGGTTGGATTAGAACAGTGTTTCTCAACCTTGACAACTTGAAGTCCTATGGACTTCAACTCCTAGAATCCCCCAGCCAGCATAGCTGGCTGGGGAATTCTGGGAGTTGAAGTCCACAGGACTTCAAGTTGCCAAGGTTGAGAAACACTGGATTAGAAGACCTCCAAAGTCCCTTCCAGCCCTGGGATTCTATGATTCTACTGCAGGGGTGACCAGCCGGGGGTGCAAGATAATATTCAAGGGTGTGTGTGTGCAATTTTGAAATTTCAAAATTATAATGTATATGCATAATTCATACCCGGTATTTACTTTTGTAAGCGGTGCGATAATATATCAGAAGCGTTCTGGGGGTGTAGAAAAGGTTGGGAACCCCTCTTCTATGGCAAGGCAGGGTCTCCAACTGTAAGACTTGTGGGCATCAACCCCCAAAATTCCCCAGTCAGCAAAGCTTGTGGACACTGGCTGGGGGATTCTGGGAGTTGAAGTCCACAAGTGATGGCTGGGGGATTCTGGGAGTTGAAGTCCGCAAGTGATGGCTGGGGGGTTGTGGGAGTTGAAGTCCACAAGTGATGGACAAGTGAAAAGTTAACCAGATTCTTTGGACGTGAAAACCTTAGATCCGGCTTTTCTTCTCCTTCGACCTCTGGGCTTTAGCACAGTTTAACTTTTGGCCAAAAGTGGCCTCGAAAGTCTCTCTTTTCTAAATGACCAAAGTGGGGCAGCTGGCGACATCTTGAGTGACGTCTTAATTGTGATCCTAAGCCAAGGCTGTTCTCTGTAATGCCTTCCTCCAGACGCTTGGAGCAGCCCCTCCTGCCTCTCATGCTGGCTGCTCCTTCCTTCCCCGCTCGAATTGTGTGGTTGTTGATTGTTATTAAAATTGTTGCAGTTGTTTGTCTGTTGTTTTCCTCCTGTTTGTATCCCCCGCCCCTTACTTTGGTTTGTGAGCCGCCCTGAGTCCCTCTGGGAATAGGGCGGCATAGAAATGCAATAAATCAAATCAAATCAAATTCCTCACCCAGGCCAAGCTCTTGGAGGAGATGGACCAGGAGTTCGGCATCAGCAGCCTCGTGGAGGAGGAGTTTGGGCAGAAGAAGAAGGTAAGAGGCCCCTTCTCATTTAACGGATAGGCCGCTTAACAACGGTTCAGAGTTACGACGGACCTCCCCAAAATGACTTGCAACCCTTCCTCGAAGTGACAACTGCCACACACACACACACACCCTACACACCCACCACCTGTGTGTGGCGGGATCATCATCATCACCTTTGCGTCTGGATGTAGCTTCTCATAGTCATCTGACTGCAATTTGTGTCCCTTTCGCTTAATGACACCGGGACTCACTCAATGACCACCTGCTGCCAATCACCTCCACTAGACCGATTAGATCCCACAGATTAGGCCTCCTCCGAATTCCATCCACCGGCCAGTGTCGACTGGCGACTACCCGGAGGAGAGCCTTGTTTGTTTGTTTGTTTGTTTGTTTGTTTGTTTGTTTTTGGGATTTATATGCCGCCCTTTTCCCTGAGGGGACTCAGGGCGGCTTACAACCACAGGGGAGGGGGGGTGCGAGGTCAAAAACAAAGCAATATGTGAACAAAGAAAAAATAGTAAAACCACAACTTTCATTCAGCAATCAAACACTCGGGTGGGTAAATTAAAAGCCTATCCCCAGGCCTGCTGGGAGAGCCAGATCTTGAGGGCTGCGCGGAAGGTCTGGATGGTGGTGAGGGTACGGATCTCCATGGGGAGCTCGTTCCACAGGGTCGGAGCAGCAACAGAAAAGGCTCTCCTCCGTGTAGTCGCCAGTCGGCATTGACTGGCAGATGGAATTCGGAGGAGGCCCAGTCTGTGCGATCTAATTGGTCGATTTAGGGAGGTAATCGGCAGAAGGCGGTCTCTCAAGTACCCAGATCCACTACCATGGAGTGCTTTAAAGGTGGTCATCAGTACCCTGAAGCGCACCCGGAGACCAACAGGTAGCCAGTGCAGCTCGCGGAGGACGGGTGTAACGTGGGCGAACCGCGGTGCGCCCACTATCACTCGCGCGGCTGCATTCTGGACTAGCTGTAGTCGCCGGATGCACTTCAAGGGCAACCCCATGTAGAGCCCATTGCAGTATTCCAGTCTAGAGATCACAAGGGCTCGAGTGACTGTTGTGAGAGCCCCCCGGTCTAGGTAGGGCCGCAACTGGCGGACCAGGCGAACCTGGGCAAATGCCCCCCTGGTCACAGCTGACAGCTGGTGATCAAAAGTCAGCTGTGGGTCCAGGAGGACTCCTAAGTTGCGGACCCTGTCTGAGGGGTATAAAATTTGACCCCCCAGCCTAAGCGTTGGTGTATTAGCCAAATTATTGGGAGGGAAACACAACAGCCACTCGGTCTTGTCCGGGTTGAGTACCAGTTTGTTAGCGCTCATCCAGTTCTTAACGGCCTCCAGACCCTGGCTCATCACGTCCACCGCTTCATTGAGTTGGCACGGGGCGGACAGATACAATTGCGTATCGTCCGCATATTGGTGGTATTTTATCCCGTGCCTCCGAATAATCTCGCCCAGCGGTTTCATGTATATGTTAAATAGTAGGGGGGATAAGACCGAACCCTGTGGCACCCCGCATGTTAGGGGCCTCAGGGACGATCTCTGCCCCCCGACTAACACCGACTGCGACCTGTCCGAGAGGTAGGAGGAGAACCACCGCAGAACAGTGCCTCCCACTCCCACCTCCCGCAGTCGTCGCAGAAGGATACCATGGTCGATGGTATCGAAAGCCGCTGAGAGGTCAAGGAGAACCAGGATGGACGCATAGCCTCCATCTCTGGCCCTCCAGAGATCATCGGTCAATGCGACCAAAGCGGTTTCTGTGCTGTAACCAGGTCTGAAGCCGGACTGGAAGGGGTCAAGATAGCTAGCTTCCTCCAAGATAGCCTTCTCTGTGGCTGCTCCGACCCTCTGGAACGAGCTCCCCGTGGAGATTCGCACCCTCACCACCCTCCAGGCCTTCCGCAAAGCCCTTAAAACCTGGCTGTTCCGACAGGCCTGGGGCTAAAGAGCTTTTGCCCCCCTCCTCGAATGGTATGACTGTTGTGTGTTTTTAAATTATGTATTGTTATGTATCGTTTTTATTTTTTATTTTTTGTCTGTACACCCCCCTTCCCTGATTTGATTTGTTAGCCGCCCTGAGTCCCCTTTGGGGGGAAAGGGCAGCATATAAATATAATGAATGAATGAATGAATGAATGAATGAATGAATGAATGAATGAATGACCACGGTGACACTGGCATTGTAAAATCGAGTCAGGTCAAAGGTGATCTGTTTAGCGACCTTGACGACTTGCAAGCAAAATTCTGGGCTGAATTTTGAGAGGATTGCCTTGGCTTTCCAGTTGACGCGAAGAAAATTCACTCGGGGGGGGTGGGGGGTGGTTCCCGTTCTTGCTGTCCACTCTCGAGGTCCAAGGGGAAAATAAAGGGACAGCTTGAGCCATTCCAGGTACCCTTTAACGACCACAATTAGGTTATGTTGCTAAGCGGGACGTTAGTTAAGCGGGCTTTGCCCATTTTATGATCTTGGTTGCCCCAGCTGTTAAGTGAATCGCTGTGGTTGTTAAGTTAGACACACGGTTGTTAAGTGAATCCGGCTTCCTCGTTGATTTAGACTGGCCTTTACAATCCGCTTCTCAGCCCCCCCCACCCCCCCGACCCCTCTCTTGGCCCAATCCACCTCGCAGGGTTCTTGTGGGGAAAATAGGAAGGAGGGGTAGATATATTCTCTACAGTCATTTGTA